>NW_015173675.1:466343-577273 GCF_001447785.1 Gekko japonicus
TTCAGGGTGGTGAGAACCAGGGAGGATTGTGAGGCACTCCAAAGGGATCTGTCGAGGATGGGCGAGTGGGTGTCAACGTGGCGAATGGGGTTCAATGTGGCCAAGTGCAAAGTGATGCACACTGGAGCCCAAAATCCTAACTATAAATACACATTGATGGGGTCCAAACTGGCAGAGACTGACCGAGATCTTGGAGTCGTAGTAGATAACTCAATGAAAATGTCTACTGCAATTTTATTGCAACTGCAATAAAAAAGGCCAATACTATGTTGGGGATTATTAAGAAGGGAATTGAAAACAAATCAGCCAGTATCATAATGCCCCTGTATAAATCAATGGTGCAACCTCATTTGGAGTACTGTGTACTGTTCTGGTCACCACACCTCAAAAAGGATATTATAGCATTGGAAAAAGTACAGAAAACGACAACTAGAATGATAAAAGGGTTGGAACACTTTCCATACGAAGAAAGGTTAAAACGCTTGGGGCTCTTTAGCTTGGAGAAACGACGGCTGAGGGGTGACATGATCGAAGTGCATAAGATTATGCATGGGATAGAGCAGGTTGAGAAAGAAGTACTTTTCTCCCTTTCTCACAATACAAGAACTCGTGGGCACTCACAAGTAGTCGGGTTAGAACAGATAAAAGGAAGTACTTCTTCACCCAAAGAGTGATTAACACATGGAATTCACTGCCACAGGAGTTGGTGGCAGCTACAAACATAGATAGCTTCAAGAGGGAATTAGAGAAGCATATGGAGCAGAAGTCCATCAGTGGCTATTAGCCACAAGGTATAGATAGGAACTCTCAGGCTGGGACAAGTGATGCTCTGTATTCTTGGTGCTTGGGGGGGCAATAGTGGTAGGGCATCTAGTGTCCTGGCCCCACTACTGGACCTCCTGGTGGCACCTGGTATTTTTGGCCACTGTGTGACAATGTGTTGGACTAGATGGGCCATTGGCCTGATCCAACATTGGCTTCTCTTATGTTCTTATGTTCAAACCCGGTTTTCCCAGATTAGAGTAAGTATTATTATTGACCCTTTGTGTGACCATTTTTCTGACCAAATGTGTTTTCTGTTTAACTTCTATTTTTTTCTGATTAAGGTACATGTGATAATGTAGCACAGCCGTGCATCAACTTGCAGTTTTCTCTCAGTTATTGTGTACATTTGCAGTTTTGCTTGTAGGAAATTAAGGCATTTATAACTTTTAAATTCCATAACTATGTCAAATATTTCAATTGTATATGCAGTTATAAATTAGGAATTTTATATTGTTAAAACAATACAATTAGTTTAGGTTTGATAAGATAGTACATATTGCATATACTTCATTTCCCCCAAAACTGTTTTTCCCCACCAGAAAAAAGAGATTTTCACTGTGGCTTCAAAATTTCCAGAAATGTTACGTTTCTAATGATTCTATAAGAGATGCATAAAGAAAAGACACCCCCCCAATGGTGGGAAGTTGCCAATGCGAATCCGTGAATGCCCATGACTAGAAAAGATGCATGGAAGATTTCCTGAAAACAAATAGGAGCTTAAGAAACAAAGAACTGCCATGTTGGTCCATGCATGCGGTCTGGATGAAGCCCAAAGCTATCTGCCAAGGATCCAGAGCTTCAGAGAGCCCTGTGGCTAGCTGGCTGAACTGTTATGACCCGCCTGCTGCTGCTTGCCATTACTGTGTGCATTGTGTACTAATATTGTTAATGCACATTGTTGTTGTTGTTCAGTCGCACAGTCGAGTCCGACTCTTCCCGACCCCATGGACCGGATCACGCCAGGCCTTCCTGTCTTCCACCATCCTCTGAAGTTTGCTCAAATTGCACATTACAGTTCTCCAAATGGTGAGAAGTTCCATGAGTAACAACAGAAGAAGAGTTGGTTTTATACCCCGCCCTTCACTACCTGACAGAGTCTCAGAGCAGCTTACAATCACCTTCCCTTCCGCTCCCCACAACAGACACCCTGTGAGGTAGGTGGGGCTGAGAGAGCTCTAAGAGAGCTGTGACTGACCCAAGGTCACCCAGCTGGCTTCATGTGGAGGAGTGGGGAATCTTACCTGGGCTCCACCCACAAAATCTCCAGGAATTTCCCTGTCCAGATCTGGCAACCCTACTAACACATAAGGCCTACTTAGGAAACAGCTACAGTTGTTAAGAAACCTTACTATTATTTTTGTCATGACCTCTAATTTTCATTAATTTTAAAATATATATTTTATTTAAAACATTGTATCTTGCCTTTCCATCCAATTTGGGCCCTCAAGGCCATGAACAATTAAAAAGACATTAAAGATATTAATTTCCCCCAGGAATGAGATTTTAGGCCAAGCCCATTCAAAGCTCATAAAAATATATAGACACAGACATAAGCACAAAAGATTCAACAGCTACCATATGTAAATAAGCAGAGTGGATTATTTGCAGTCTCAGCAAACAGAAACGGCTTTAGTCCAGAGATGTTGGAGCACAGCAGAAATTTACATGCTTGCAGCTCGTTCAAGGCTCACCCTGAAGAAGGGTGGACCTGATTATCACCCTTGTCACCTATAATAATCTGTTAGGTGGAAAGGAAAGTAGTGCTGGATTCAGTCCAGTCCCCACCTCTCTTTTCCTCTTCCCACAATAGATTACAAATGCTGTCAGAGTTGACAGTATTTATCATTTATTTGCCAGCATCTGTGCAGTGCTGTAGAACTGTATCTACATACAGGTGCTGGATGTAGGATTCCTACCTCCCCTTTTGCAGAATATGCAGGAAAGAAAATCTGTTTCTGCTCATGGATCACTCTTGCCCAATGGCAATGACATGCATGATTTCAAGCTCATATATCTGTTATATACCAGTAATATTTCATGCTAGCATTGTTGGTGTAATGTTGACTATGAAAACACTAGAATTTTGAACAGTTTTGAAATTAATTGTAAATTACACAGGTCTGTTTCAAGGTCTTGGAAGAAAACTAATGAGTTGGTTTCAACCAGCTTTTTCACTAAATTTCGCCTAATTCCCCTTCTTACTCCAACACCCATTTCACATGGCTTTAGTACATGCAGAACCTGTGATTTCTGACATAGCCTTTTTTGGTGATCGAAGGGGATTCTTCTTTCCTTTTTTACCAGCAGAAAGCTGGTTGGATCTAACCGACCCATGGGCTGACCAATGGCCTATAACCAGAAATTCTTCAGTCACATTTTCGATGATTGAATATAGTATTCAAATATCCTTTATCCCCCCCCACTGATTCTCTGCACTATCAGTCACCTAGATTTTTTTTGCATATTTCATATTATTTCTGTTCTGCTTTTAATTTCTTCAAAATAGAACTGAATTTAAACAGAGCATTATATTGAATTTTTGATTAAAATAGTATAGGTTATTTAATTCTTTTGTTACTTTAAAATATCAGTTTTGTACTTTGCTTCTGTTAGACGCCTAATGAGAGAGAAGGGTTTTATTGTATTTAGCCATAGGCCATTACAAACCACAAACAGAGAAGAATGCAATAAAACATGGAAAACTGTATAAAATAAAATACAGTCTAAAACATTGTAAATCCATAATACTGAGGTTATAAACAATTAATTAATTCACAGCATACCCACTGAAATCAGTATTAGCTAGTTCCCCTAGGAACAGTGTTGGCCCGTATTTTCCTTGCAGCCAAGGCAAATAAAGCCATTCTATTAGATACATCGGCATTGGCATCGGCAAGCAAAAATATAATCTTCTCTGGGACTGAATAAAAGCTTAAAACTGATAAAATACCAGATAAAATTTTTGACCTAGGTTGGAAATACAAAGGGCAATCAAAAATGTAATGGGAGAGATCCTCAATAGCAGGAGAGCCACAAATACATAAACACTGTGCCTTGGGTGTTCTACTATAGCGGCCAGCCAATAGGGCCGTAGGCATTGATTCAAAGCGCAGAGATGTGAAAGCTGCTCTAAGGTTATGATTATCTATATTAACCAGGTAAGGTGATCTAAAATGATCATTCTTGAATTATTTAAACCAGGTAGCAGACTGTGATTTTAAAACTGAATATCTATCTAACAGAGCATCATGCTTAAATACCCATTCTCTGAGATCTGAGTTATTTGTTGAAGAGCTAAGGAGGTCATCAGGAATGGAATATCTTAATAGTAAGTTACTGAGAAAACAAGAACGCTCTAAGTCTTTGGATAGCATTGAATTAAAGGCCAGTTGGGTTAGATGCCTTATGAAATATATATATATATATATATAAGTTTTATATATTTAGTTTTATATCATGAAACATGACATTCATATGACATTCAAAATAAACTCTGGTTAAATCAGTGCTAAGCCACGATGTTCTCTATGTACCTTTGGACCACTCACTTGTTCAACTTACGGCAGTAAAGTTGAACGGCAGTAAAGTTGAACGGCAGTAAAATAAGGTAAGGGAAGTGTTGTGACTGGGCAAGAAGTATAATCTAATTCAAACAAATGAGCAAACACAGTGAATAAAGATACTCAGTATCAGGACACAATGGCACATGGACCTCTCTCTATGCCATGAGCTTCCATTTCATTTCAGTTCAGGGGTAATCTCCAGACACAAAAATCAATGCTGAAGTCTTCTGCTGCAGGAGTTCTGTACAACATCAGAACACACATAAGACTTTCGCTGAAGGCAGCTAAACATTTTCCCACCACTTGCATTATTTTTTTTTAAGTTGCAAAATCAAACCAGGGCACATTCATTTTGCAAATTATTTCTCAGTTTAATATTGCAAATACAACAATTTCCCTCCAAATTACCAATTCCCTTCAAAATATCCAGACATTTCCCCCTCTCTAAGGGGATTTGGTGTGACCAACAGCTGGCATGTTTGCCTGACATTGTCAGAAACAGTCTTGATACTTTCTGACTCACTTGGCCACGATCTCTTTATATTCTCAACATGAATATCTTATAAACTCAAGCTGAAGAACTGGTATTGCTGGCACTTGTAATGGAGAGTTTCTTTTCCAAAAAGTACCCCTTGTCTAATGAGCTTTTGAGGAACAATTTCTGCTACACTGTTACAAAACTGCATCATACGGTGATGATAAGCACTGGATAAGATGGATATCACAAACAGTATTGTCTCCTAGAGGACTAAACACCTTACACTTTAATCCAGATTGTTTTCCTCTAAAATATATCTTCTGGAGCTTACTGTTTCAAGGAATATGATTAAGCCTTCTGACACAAGAGAAATACAATGTCCCAGTGTTACAGATTTGATTCTTTATTATGGTTCTTCTTAGAGGTCTTGCTTGCATATTTTTCACTAGAAGTTTTTAGCTCCAGTTCTATGATTTTGGAATTCACCCATTTTTTGTTATTGCTCAAAGTCCATTAGTGGAAAGGTATGTAAGTTTGTTGTTGTTACTGTTGTTGTTGCTGTTACTCAGTACACATTGTAATGCTGGACAGTAGGGTAATTGGCCAAAACTTTTAAAAGGCATGTTCATTTGTCAATGAATTCAGGTGGGTATGGAGCACATGGTTAAACCTTTCCTATTAAAATTAATGTGTCATCAGTGTGCTTCTTTTAGCCTACAGTTTCATTCAGGATTTTATTAATCTTTACCCTATCTCTATTTTTCAAGTATGGATTGTTTTTCTCACTTACCTTCACGATAGCTTTGGAAAAACAGTCACAGCACAATCCTATGCATGTCTACTCAATCAGAAGTAAGTCGCATGACACTCAGTACTATTTACAAACCAATTTTGCATACCATTGCACCCTTACATTCCCATTTCACAGGTGGAGAACTGAGGCGGAGAGAAATTGAATTGCTAGAAGATGAGTCAATAGCTCAGGCAATGCTTTGTATCTTTCATCTTTCACTTTCATTTTGCAAAGTTGTTTCCAATCCGTTTATTGAAAGCAGGTATTACCAGAGGCCCTAATGCTGCAAGACAGAGACTGATACATTATTTATATTTTTTTTTGCTGCTCAAAAAGAATTTTCCTATCAGATTCCTTAATAGCGTGTATAATAGTTGAATACCGTTACAGCCATTTCCTAGAGGCTACACAGCATTGTTTGGTGCTTTGTTTTATGTGTGATTTAAAGATGAAGAAACAGGTTAAATTATTGTATGTCATTTCTTTTGAGGCTGGAGGGCTAAAGTCAATGGGAGAGGGTAATGATTTACTGCATGAGCAAGTTTAAAATGTATGCACTAATACATTTTACTGCACTGTATATTCATGCTATATTCCTCAGGCTCTTAAACCTGGATATATTTTTTAAAAACAGCTGTCTGAATTCTGAGATATCTCATGAAAAATTGCCCTAACCAGATAATAGCATAGTTAAGAAAGCAAGCGCGCGCACACACCCACACACACACATTTAAAGTAGCCTTACTGGCACTGTGTATCTTTCTCTTTGAACATGAAAGCAGAGTTCTTATCTCCATATTTTCTAGGCCTTCCATTTACCCAGGCTACCATGGCAGATTTACAACATTTGAGCAAGAGAACTGACAGGTATTTTAATATGAAAGGAGAGATGATGTCTTTAATGTACAGTGATGTCACTTCTAACAAGGGTGTGTGTGTGTAAGGGGGAGTGTATTGTTGGGGCTTTTTAATTTGTTTTTCTCTTTGCACGATTACAGTCACCAAAGTGAACCTGCCTACTATGCCAATGACCTTTTTTAACCAGAGAAAGGTCACAAATAATTGATTTTTCAAAAAGGGAGAGATTCTGCTTATCTGGGTAGAAGGCGCACTCTGAGGATAGAAGAATGGCCTCTTGTAGAGGTGCATGAACTGCAGGATGCTGAAGTCAAGAACAATCTACAAGAGACTAACCTTGGGTGTATCAAAAGGCAGGACATGATACCGAACTGATAATGAATGTTTTTAAGGGAAAATTAAGATGAAAATCTGATTGCCTGTTGACTATCTGTTTACCCCCCTCATTTCAACATCTTTTAACTGAATCAATGAACTTGAAAGTGGAGTGGCTGGTTATCCTCTGAGAAAACCAACAACTGGCATCTATGCTATTTTCATTTGTAAAATGGTCTTAAAAGGTTTAAATTCAGAAAAAAGAACCACTGAATTCAACAAGGCTTATTTAATGTGTGTGCAATAGTACTGCAGCCTTACCCTGTTTTTAGTAGGGAAACGTTCCACACTTCATATTTACAGACGGCTATATGACTCAAGGGCTGCTTTCAAAAGAATCAGTGATCTGCAATTTGTTTAAACCAATGGTTTGGGCACCAAATTCTGGTTAGTTTGCCAGGTTTAAGAAACAAATCCTGGTTTGTGTGTGAACTTTGGTTTGCCTGATTCTAGGCCTTCCATTTACCCATCTAGGGCTGGGATTTACCTGCCCGTTGCCCCAATTTGCCATCCCCAAAGAACTGGGGAGCAAAAGAAAAAAAAAGGCCTTCACACAGTGTTGCTCTAGGTATTTCCCCTGTCTCTAAGATAAACCATACAGACGGGGGGGGGGGGGGCTTAGACTGTCATTCAGAAGTGACATCACATCCTCCCCAAACCCCACCTTCCATAGGGAGTACTTCCAAAATCTCCCAGTATTTGCTGAGATAGTGTTGAGAACTCTACCTGTATCTTGCCTCTCTCCCTACCCTCTACCTTAGTTATACTGTCATCTATGTGGCCAGATGGTGCCACTCTACAAATTACCATTTGTGAATTCAGACATCATAATAAGCCACAGTTATCACAAATGGTGGTTTACAAATCCAGCACATTCTGGTATGAGATTTCAATTTGGTGCCCACAGATTTGTCAGACTGTCTTCATTCAGATCTCACAACTAACAAGAGGTTAATTAAACTACATTTTATCTTTGTAGCAGAGTTCCATAGTACCCTAAGCTTATTCAGACTGTATCATCCATGTGAGTTTAGGGCTTACTCAGAGTGTATCATCGGTGCGAGTTTAGGGCACTGCAAAAAAGTGATGCTGAATTACCTATTCCCATACAGAAAATTAGAACATTGGGAATGTTTTTTTTAAAAAAATATATTTTTATTCGTTTTTAAACAATCGTTTACAACAATAAACATCACAAGCATTGAACAAGCCATAACAAACAATAACAAGAAACAACAAGAGGATCAAGGAGAGACAACTTTGTCAAATGGGAGAACATGAGGACTAGATTAGAGCTAGGTCTCAAATATAAAAGAATTCTGTGTGTGTTTCATTGTATATAAAAAAGAGAGCTAAAATAGCTAGAAGAAAAGCCAAGAAGAGTAAGCTATGTTAGTAGGAAGAAGTTCTGCCTCTGTCATATACTGCAGCCACGGAAACCATGTGCGCACAAATTTTGAGTAGGTCGTGGTAATACCAGATCGTTGTCTGTGAAGTGAATCAGAAATTTTACACATAATAAACTGGTCCCAGACTTTGTTTCTCCAGATGGTCAGCGTCGGGGGACAGACAGACTTCCAAGTGGTAGCAATGGCCAGACGGGCTGCTGCCAGCAAAATCAATGTAAGTTCATTATAGTTGTTTTGTGAGTCCAGTGTTTCATGTATTTGAAGTAGGATAACTTCTGGTTTAAAAGGAATTGTTTGAGAGGTGATCTTGTTTATCTCTGCTATGACGTTTCCCCAGAAGACGTTGATGTGTGGGCATTCCCACCAGCAGTGGAAGTGACTCCCTTTAATCCCGCATTGTTTCCAGCAAAATAAACTATAATTAGGGTTGAGATGTTGTAAGCGATCAGGTGTATAGTACCAACGGGTAGTCAGTTTGTATGTTTGCAGGTGGATATTGAAGATCCTGGCAACTTTTTTCATTGAGTTCCAGCAAGACGACCATTGCTCCTCCGTTAGTGTTTTTTGAAGATCTCGTTCCCAGGCTTTCTGATAAGAGGTGGTATGAGAACTATCGTGTTCTATCAGGAGTTTATACACCTTGGAAAGGGTCCCCTTGGTCGATTCCAGGGAGTTCTCAAGAGTCAGTTCAAATGTCGTCTTAAGTCTTCTGAACATCCCTTTCTCCGCCAGGGTTTCTGTAAGGCTCTTGATCTGATAGTACTGAAGCCATGAGATGTTGTGACCAGTACGTTCCTCAAAGTGGGCTTTGCTGTGAACCTTTCCGTTTTTAATTAAATGCTGAAGTCTAGTAATGCCCGCGTCTGTCCATGTCCTGAATGAGTTTGTTTCCATTCCTGGTAAGAACCATTCCTGAGAAGTAAAAGTAGATAGCGGAGATATTGGGGGAGCTATACACTTCTGTCTGCGATCCCAAATTTTTAGCGTTGTGTATAAGAAGGGATTGTCAAGGATACTGGGAGGTCGGTGCGATGCTGGAATCCAGAATATTTCTTGGAGCGTGAATGGGGAGGCAAACGACTGCTCGATATGTACCCATTGTGCTTCTGGTTGTAGTTGTGACATTTTAGGAATGTTGGAAAGGAGAGCTGCATGGTAATATGTTTGGAGTCGAGGCAAGTTGAGACCTCAACATTGGGAATGTTGTTCTCCATGGGCAGAATTTTTTGAACACTGGAGAACAATCAGACATAAAGATAGTTTCAGAGGGTGGCCATGTTGACCTGTGGTAGGACAGCTAGATTTTGAGTCCAGTAGCACCTTAGAGACCAACAAGATGTTTGGGGTATAAACGTTTGAGAGTCAGATCTGATAAAGGGAGCTTCTGGACGTGAATCTAGCTGTTCAAACATGTTTATGTTCAAACATAAACACTTTATAGTGTGATCATGATTAATATATCTTCTTTTGGGATGACGATGAATAAGATGACCTTAAATCTATGATCTTTCAGCCCCTCTCCAACCTTCTGTTACTGGGAAAAGTTAACAGTTTGTTTGGCAGCTTGAGAGACACTGGGGTGAACTGCTGCCAGTTTTCTGGACTTATGCCAATATGGATTTTGCTCATACCTTAAGGTTAATTTTGTATAATTCTCCCTATTAGATTTTTCTGTGTTCATCATAACCAGGAGTGTGGTGATCTCATGCTGGCTGTCATGGATTACACTTGTTATTGGAAGGGAGTTCCCAAAGGTTAGTATGGCATGAGCTTACCGTGTGTTGGACTGTAATCACTCGCTGCTGCTGTCATTAGGAATTTTAGATTAGTTACTCTAATTTTACTTATGTTAGAAGTTAACTTGAATATTGATGTTTTGATTGGATTATTATTCTGGTATTTATGTACTGTTTTATAATATGATGTGACCTGCCCTGGCCCGTTCACAGGGTAGGGCAGGATTAAAAAAATACCAAAAATAAACAAACAGCATTTTGCTATAAAATGAGGTAGAGCAATATTCCTTAGCACTCTGACCCAAAAAAAATTCAAATCCATGTTAGTCATAATTCTGTTTCGAGATTTAGGCTCATTAGGCACGCACATCTTACTGCAGATTTTCAGAGCAGTAAACCTTAACTTCGAATTCTGTACCCTCCCTATGCACCATTCTTTCTCCTCCGATGTATTTATTATGCAGCTACAATAAAAAACACACACTTTTCTAAATTAGGACGGAACATCACTTGTAATGTGTGTGGGGTGGCATCCAGGGTTTTGGTTTTTTTAATTTATGCAATTGCCCTATTGCAGGTGCCCAGTAGTGTCCAGCAAGCACCTTCCATTTAAATCCTTGTGGTTCAGGTTTTGTACATGCATTTTAGCATTAGTTCACTGAATGAAATGGAACAGAAAGGAACACAGGCAAAGGGGGGAGGGAACCAGCTGTTGAAACTGATCAGACTTTTCCTGGAACTGACAAGCAGCTGCAAAGACCCATTTTCCATATTGCTGAGCTCTACAGGGATTCTCTGCTGTGTTTTCGGCCACTGTGAAAAATTGGGAAAAGTCACATGATCTCATAATATGGGGAAACACGCTGAGTGTACAGAATGCATGGTAGAACTCACTGACATTGGCATTACAAGCTGTGATCATTGGCAACATGTGTGTGTGCATTCACATTCGCCTGTGCAGAGTCGACTACAACTCTATCACCCTTTGCACATGGCTGCAATTTGTATGGGGGAGGAGTCCTCTGGCAGAAGCTCTGGAGAGGTTTTTTAGTCTTGTGCCACTATTTTTTTTAATCGGGGGGGTCGCTGATGCCCTAATATAGCTGCATAGTAATGCTAATTTCCTGCCCTTCCTAGCAAATTTGCATAGTTTTTTCTTTACGGTTTTCTAATTTGATCCTGCACACTGGTTGGTGTCCTTGGCAGGTTTTAAAGCCTGTCCTGTGCAGATTACGCTCTTCTTCCAAATGGATCAATCCCAAGTGATTCTTAAATTTGGTGGTTTGCAGAAGGTCCATGTAGCTCAGCTGCCATTTTAATGTTAGGCTTCCAGAGACTGCCAAAATGGTTCCCCAAAAAAACTTTGATCACTAAAGCATTAAAGCAGGGGTGTCGAACTCATGCCGGATCTGACATAAATGAGACCTTGTTGGGCCGGGCCACGTGTGTCATAAAATGTAATGCCAGGTAGCAGAGATATAAACTTTATAAAGGACACAAACATTCTTAAAACATTAGCACTCTTGCAATATTTTGTTTATTTAACAGTGTCTGATAACTGACACCTCTTCCTCTGAATTATTGCATCAAAATGTCTGTGCTGTTTCAATCTTGAGTATGCTGTTCAGGTGTGTATCTGTAAGCTGCAAACCTATGATGATGCAGCAGCAGCAGAACTGGAAGAAGAAGCAGAAGACAGACAGTTCAACTGCAGGCCTGGTAGAAGCCCTCCAGGGGCCTGATCCGGCCCCCGGGCTGCATGTTTGACACCCTTGCATTTTTAACTCTTTTGTCTCCCCCCCTCTCTCTCTCTCTCTCTCTCTCTCTCTCTCTCTCTCTCCCTCTCTCTTAACATCTCATGTCAATTTCATTCCATACTAACAATCCCCCCTTTATTTTGTTTGCACGCAGTATTGAAATCCTTTTCTTTTTTTGCACTGGGAATGCTGCCATTTTCCTCCTCTCCAATCCCCCTTTCAAGTCAATACCAACAGGAAACTAAATGCCATGCAGCTCCTTTTAAAAAAACCCAACGTTTTAATTTTTTTAATTCATGTAATTAAAATGTAATTTATTTAATTTAAAAATGAGGGGGAAAGGGAGGAGAATGGCAGAAGGTGCAGAGTGGGCAGAACGACCTTGATGTGGGTGTGGGAGTGACCTTCGAGGGGTGTCAAAGGGGAAGGGGGGGAATATCCAAGGGAATCTGTACTCTTTTGAAATACCTTCAGCTTGGAAGCAAAACAAGGGGGAAATCGGCACAAAAGCACTCCCAGAAAACCCAGGAAAACAGTGACCAGAAAGTGAACTTAGTGCTGGAGGAAAATCAATGCAGAACAACAAAGAAAACACCCATATGCATTATAGGCATTAATCTTTTCATTCATAGTAGCAACAACTTGCTTTGCTTTGCTTTGCTTGGTTACAACTTCTGCAGAGCTACAGCTTTCTAAATCCACTGAAATCAATGGCGTTAGAAAGGTGCTTTGGATGGAACTGCTGTCTGCTACAGAAAAAAGGAACCTTAGCTTGATTTTCCTAATAAACTAGATGAGTGGAGATTGATGGGTCAATTACATCTTTGTTCTGGCACTCAAAAACCTGGGATGTTCTTTATGCTGTTACGATATTATAAAATGGTTAAATATAATATAAAAGGAGCAGCAATTTGGTGGGAAATTATGAAAAAGAATTCAGTCTCCAAGTTTCCTGTACTATAGTACAAAGTCTCTATGACCTTTCAGAGAGACACAGCACAAGGAATGTAAGTATATGGTTTCCTGTGTCAGTCATAGTGCAGTCCTAAACCCATTGACCTCAATGGACTCAGGGCTGTATTAAGACATCCTGAGGCCCTAAACTATGTCAGGTTTAAGAGGTCCAACAGTATTACCAACACAAAAGGTAACTGATGGTGCAATCCTAAACAGGGTAACTTTGTGTAGGATTGCACTGTCAGTAATTTATTTGTGTGTGTGTGTGTGTGTGTATATATATACATATCTCCCTCATAATTCCTACTCTAACACAGAACTTTGTTGGAAGACCAGTCACATACTCACAGCCTATCCTGCCTCACAGGGTTGTTGTGAGAGAGGAGAGGAGAAAGATGCAAGTCAGTTTAGGTCCATTGGGGAGAAAGGTAGTGTGTTAAATGAAGTAAATAAAATAATCTGAGTCTCTAAAATGTTGTTTATTTAATTTGTGCATAAATCCAGTTAGATTTAGAAGAGTGTAACTCTGCACTGTAAATTGCTAAGTCTCTATAAAAATAAATCATTTATTCCTTACATTTGTATATCACTTTTCCTCCAAGGATCTTAGGGTGTCATACATGAATGAGTCATTCCATTCTCTTCCTCACAACTATCTGAGGTAGGTTAGGATATGAAAGAACTGGACCAAGGTTACCCCGTGACCACTCATTAGCAGGAACTCATTAGCATAATAGGCCACACCCAACAGCAGAAACCCATTAGCATATTAGGCCACACCCCGACAGTACAGTTAATTAGCATATTAGGCCACACCCCCATGCCTTCCCTTGGCTTGCCCGGGTGCCTCGTGGCTGCAGGGAGCCCGGGCAAGCCAGCCCTTGGAGGGAAGGGAAGGCAGTTTAAACTGCCTTCCCTTGGCTTGCCTGGGCCCCCTGCGACTGTGGGGCACCCGGGCAAGCCGGCCCTTGGACAGGCTGAGGAAGGCATGGGGAGGCATTTAACTGCCTCCCTGGTCCTTCCAGGGCCCCCCTGGCCCGCCCGCCTTGGAGTCACCGGGGGGTGGGGTGCCGCTCTCTAGGCCTTCCCTCTGTAGCCACGCACACAGAGGTTTTGGCTGTAGTGGGCGTGGCCAACTCTGAAGCCAGCCGGAACTCTGTTCCTGTGCGTTCCTGCCCCAAAATAGCCCTGCCTGTGACCTTGATTCCACCCCAGATCTCTTATATTCAAATCAAACATTTAACCACCATACAACACTGCCTTTTTAATGACCTTCTATCTATTCCACTAGTTTGCTGTCAGATCTGGTCTTTACAGAAAGATAGCTGCTTCTTTTTTCCCCCAGACTGTGATCTACTATTCTTGAAGAATGCTTGAGCCTTTGACTGAAAAGTAACCAAGCAGTAAAAAGGTGAAAGAACCATTAACTAAGAAGCATTATGGTAGCAAACGACTAAGAACTTGCTGTCTGAAGACAACCAGTTTTTCTTCAGCAAGCTTTGTATTTTCCTAACACATGTGTTAACAGCACAGGATTACTTTGGTCTTTTATACTTTCCATAATGATCTCTTCAAGTGTGCTAGTGGCTACATGTTTATTTGTTTACCAGATTGTCCTACTGCCTAGAAAGTACACAGATTCTAGATATAATATCAAGATCTCAGCAACTGTCTAGGAGTGTGCACTTCAAAAACCTTTATATTAATTCCATTTTGGGATTGGGGGAGGGCATGTTTTTCATTATCCCATATTTTCAAGAGTTTTTACTGGTTTAGGGCTTCATTTCTTGCCCCTTAATTTTGAATTTCAGAACCACTGTTTTTGCCATTCCTCCCCCCCCCCAACAGCAGCAGGACTGGGGAAGGAAGGAGGAAGATAGAGAAATTATATTTGGTTGCACATGTGCCTTCTTCGTTTTAAAGGGCCATTATTTTTATGAGGGCTTTCCCTCCCTTGCCTTCCTCCCCCTCCCCGGCTCTCTCTCCCCCCTCCCCCCGGCTTGAAGCGAGACCCGAGCGGCTCGAAGCGAGGCCCGAGCAGCTCACTGCTCTCTCCCCCCCGGAGCGGCGGTGGCGAGGGAGGTCACAGAGCGTTCCCTGCGCATGCGCAGGAGATGCTCTGTGACTTTTGGGGGGATTTAAGTATCCCCCGATAGTTTTTTTAAATTTTAAGATTTTTGTGCACACCTGGGGACCGCCCCACGTGTGCACAAAACTCTCCCTCCCCTCCAGGTCCCCCCGGTGCACGGATTTAGGTATCCGCACACCAGGGGGCGACTTCAGAATTAGATATATAGATAAATTATTGTTACTCCTAACATTAGGGGATGTTTGGGTTATTTTTGATATCCCTGAGCTGACCCAAAGCAGTTAATCATGAGAGTCATTACAGTTTGGGTGCATCTGGATGGGCACCCCGACTATTGTCCATGAGTTCTTGTGGCCCTTTCTTACACACCCAGGGAAATGCTGATCACGACCTTGGGGTCAGGAAACAATTTTTCTCCAGGCCAGTTTGGTTGGGGATCCTGGAGGCTTTTTGTCATCTTCTTGGCATGGAACAGGGGTCACTAGGGGTGTGGGGGGAGGCATTTGTGAATTTCCTGAATTGTACAGGGAGTTGTACTAGATGACCCTGGAGGTCCCTTTCAACTTGATGATTCTATGATCTACCTTGGTCAGCATATATATTCAGTTTAAAATTGTTTCTGCCCTATTTTCTATCCCATACTAATAACAAACAGTCCAAGATGGCCAGTGTGCCAGAAGGCCATTGTGTTTCAGGGGTTAGAAGGTCAGATCTGAGTTCAAATCCTTGCTCTTTCATGAAACCCACTGGGTAACTTTGGGCTGGTCACTCCCTCACCTATTTCACAGGGCTGTAGTGGGGTGAAAATGGAGTAGAGAACCATGTACATCACCCTGTATTCCTTGGAAGAATGCCAAGATAAAATATACTACACAGATAGAAGAGCGGCTTAAAGGCATTTCTCAGTGTAATGTTTGAAAAGGATTAATTTCAATGGGACCGTAAGAATATTTCCAGGCAGATTGTATCCCTCACAAACTGCAGATGAGATACATTCAGAAACCATAGCTCAGTGGGCTGAATCTGCTTAGCAATTAGGGTGCCTGTGTTGACAAATATGTATGTATGTATAATGTATGTATGTATGTATGGCCCCAGAAAGAATAACATATTATTAGCATTAACCTTAGCACTAGGTTGGAGCTGTGGTGGCTCAAGTGGTTAAGATGCTGAACTGCAGGCTGTGGATGGTCAGTAGTTCAGCAGTTCGAGACCCGGGTGCTGCATGATGGAGTGAGCTCCCATCTCTAGTTCCAGCTCCTGCCAACCTAGCAGTTCGAAAGCAAGAAATTGCAAGTAGATAAATAGGTACCATTTCGGTGGGAAGGTAACAGCGTTCCGTGCGCCTTGCTGTTTAGTCATGCCGGCCACATGACCACGGAAACGTCTTCGGACAGCGCTGGCTCTTCAGCTTTGAAACGGAGATGAGCACCGCAACCCTAGAGTCGGATTCGACTGGCTTTCGAGCAAGGGAACCTTTACCTTTACCTTTAGCACTAGGTCACGCTTTGTCCCCTCTAATGAGTGATGTTTAGGCTGCTCTGACAGGCTTATTCCTAGCAGAAGAGTAATGTAACCTTTACTATCTGATTATATCAGGAGGCATGTATGAACTGCAATAGGCTAGACAAGCTCAGCCCTATATCATAAAGAAGAATTTGATTTCTATTCTGTTCCCTTCTCTGGCCTTTGAATTCCCTGCAAGTTCAATCCTATATACATTTGCTGAGAAATGAAGTTCTACCAAGTTCTTAATCTAAAATAGGTTTACATTGGATTACCATTCTAGAGCACATGACCATATTATGAGGATTTGAAAAGACAGGGTTGGGTTAACAATGAAAAATAAATAAATTCAGGCACTAGTGCAGGGGAAAGTGTTTTACAACGGGGACTGAAAGATCAGCAGCCCCTTACAGATATGGCCCAAGTCTGGCAGTCACTCTGCATGACCTCAGCACATTTGGGATAATTTGTTTATTTATTTATTAAATTAAATTTCTAGACCACCTTCTCTGAGCAGGGCGCAGGGCGGTGTACAACAACAAAAGCACAATCATAAATTAAAATTAAATTCACAATTCAAACAGTAAAAAGACAACAGTTAGCCTAATTTGATGGTGCTAGACAGCTACAGATTGTGCTGCTGCCCCACAGGGGTGGGGGGTGGGAGGCAAGAAACAGGAGTGCCAGCACAGATGGAAACCGTTGCTGTCCTCAACCAAACAGCTGGTGGAATATCTCTGCCTTACAGGCCCTGCGGAACTGCATTAAGTCCCACAGGGCATGGATATTGCTCGGCAGAGAATTCCACCGGGTTGGAACCAGGGCCGAGAATGCCCTGGCTCTGGTCGAGGACAGCCAGATGTCTCTTGGGCCAGGGGTCACCAATAAGTTCTTATCTGTAAAGCACAGTACTCTTCTGGGGGTATACCAGGCGAGGCGGTTATTGCTTATAGTGAGGTAATCAAGCAATGAGTTCAAGCCAAGGGATCACATTTGCTGGGGTGAACTGTGCTTTGATCATATTCATATCAGCATGCTCACTGATTAGAGAATTGGCTCTTGACGATTTAAATTGATCACATCATCTCTAGCATTTCAGCTATCAGAAAGTCTTTATTATTATTTTTTAAAATCTCTCCTGTAAAATGGTTCTCTCCCACTGGGCCCATGTGGGTGGTATGTACATATGTGTGTGCTCATGCACACTTTCTCCCCCTGACATTATAAGATGACTGATGTCATGGGTTAATGTCCTGTAGGTATGCAAACTTAGGTAAAGGGGCTCCTGAGGAGGCAGCTGCAACTACAGCAATGGAAGTGAGGCAACATGTCCATGGCAGTAGCTCATTACTATGGCACTTTGAACTCTTACAGTGCTATTTAAATTATTTTGATTTTCAATAACATTCAATAACATTTATTCTCAATAACATTTTGTTATGTGTATATGTAATGCGCTTCTCCTGTGGGCTTGGGGGAAACCCACCAGTGGCCGTGGCGCCTGGCTTCCCGAGGGATAGATGACGCTGGGAGTCGGAGGTGGATTGCAAAAGGGAGCTGCAGAAGGACCTTAGACTGGCAGGGGACAGGGTTAACGGCACCCCTCATGTCCCTCTGCCCGTGCGCTGGATACTGCTCCCGTTCTCTCTTTATCCTTCACCTTCGCAGTTTCGCTCCCTCGCACACTGTTCCTCCCCGGTCTCTCCGAAGAGCTCCTCTTTTATTTCTCCCTTTCACTCCCGGTGCTGCCCCTCGTCCCCACCTCCCTTCCTCCTGACCTGGCCCCACCCCCTCTTCTATACACAGACACTCTCCAGGTGTCCATGGCGAGTCGCAAGCAAGCCGGCGACAGTTCTGTTGGCCCTGGGGCCACACCGCCAGCGTCGCCACCTGGGCGTTTTGCACCACTTGGTCTCAGCTCCTGTGCATTACTGCCAGCGCTGCGACCTCTGTCCGAACCGCTGGGCGTTGAGCTGCTGTGCCGTGTCTTTGGGGGCTGTGGTGCCATCACTTCTCCCTTCCTCTGCTGCCATCAGGGTGAGTCGGTGCATGGGTGCATCCCCGGAGGTGGGGGGAACCAGGACAGTATACAAAGAGTATACACTGTCAGTCTTTAAGCAGCAGCTGGACAAACACTTGTCAGGGATGCTCTAGGCTGATCCTGCATTGTGCAGGAGGTTGGAATAGATGGCCTGTAAGGCCCCTTCCAACTCTGTGATTCTATGTTTCTATTCACATGCTTAACCCCCTTTCCATTTCAAGAAGCACAAGCCCCTCAAGTTAGGGCCAAGAAAGTGCCTCTTAATTGGTCTCACTGAGCATCTGACCAGAAATGGCAGCAATGTGTTGGGTTCTAACAATGAGTTCTGATATTATATATAGTATATACATATCCCACAACACCCTTTAATTCAGTGCAATTAAGTCTAAGTATTAATAATATTAATTTTGTCCAGTAGGAGTATATAAAGTACTGAGACTGAGGCATCGCGTAATGATTTCAGCTCATACTTTATTAGCTAAATGGAGAACTTGAGATAATTTGCGGGACCCACGGTTCACTTATATTCTCATTTAAACCACACCCAACACACCCACCCACTCCCGTGATAGGCTATACACAATACTACTTTCACTCACTAGTTCCCTTTAGGATCCGGACTGGCCGATTGGCGAGTCCTAGGATTCTCTGTTTCTATTGTTGTCGGAAGCGAAGCTCAGCCGGCCACATGTGAGCTCGACCGCGTCTGCAGTCTCGTTTGGTATACAACCGAGTAATAACAAAAAGGCAAACTAGAATCTGTATTATTTTCATAGATATAATTGTGTCCAGGTATGTTCTTAAGATGATATATAGTCACAACATCATGTTTGCATGTTGCGGGACGATCCATTCTTTGCTTGCTTTCCCCACCCAACGGTATTCCTGTTAGTATGCTGATAGCCAAGTGAGACCAGTAACTGGCTAGTAGTGATGTCTTTTATGATGGTCAACAACTGATTCTTAATGCTCCTTATTTTCTGTAGTGCTAGGATTGCTTCTACTTAAAAGAGAGCTGTGTTACAAAGCATTACACAGATGCCTGTCCACACAATCCCAACAGTGACAGCTATATTTCAGATATCTTTCTTAATCATTCATAGCGAAACAGGAAGGTGCCTTTGAACTGCCTGTAAGGGACAGTGTGATTGGCAGAAAGTACAGTAGAATCCTGCATTCCATTAAAACTTTGGTGGTATGTTCAGCATGAAATCTATTCTGATCAATGCCATCCAAGCATAACTATCAATAATAATAAGAACTCAAAACAGAAAAGAACTACTGTTTTATATCACAAAGTAGGCCTTTTTAGTACAAGATCTTTGCTTTTGGATACTGGACAAACAGGCCAATGAAAAAGTAACAACTCCTTTTTATGCTTGCTTTTAATGTAATTGCCTGGTGTGGTAATCCAATTTTACTGTATATTTGGTTAATTCAAAATATTGACTGAAGTATTTGCTTGTACAGCTCTAGTCTGTAATGCAGAAAACTATACATCTAAATGGGCTGTTTTTGCCTTAGATCATCCTTCAGAGGATCCTTTGAGAGAGGTGCTTTGTTCTGTTCCATATCAATACCCAATTTCAAGCTGTATGCTTGGTGGCAATAATACATTGCTTCTTTTACACAAGTCAATAAATGACTTCTATTGCATAGAATTTGTTTAAGAGACAGCCTTGCTGATTATTCTGGGAAGCGAAACACCTCGAGATACAGATCATCTTGTACCATTTGGTGCTTAGCTCTAGATCAAAAATACATATTAATCTAAAATTCATAGAAATCTAATGATCTGATGTTATAATATTTCATAGATTATTGGCTAAAGATTTTCAAAGCATAGTTATGACTGAATTTTAGATCTGAGTTCAGATTTGCTGAGCATCCCTAGTGTTGATTTTTCAACAAAAATGAGTACAGATAACCCATTTATTAAACCAACTAGCAAAACATTCCATGTCTTTGGCTACAGACTACATGTTTGGATAAACCAGAAAAAATTACACCAATAGAAGTGATATGTGAGAAAAACAATTTGTGATCACTGAGGTTTGTAAAGTAGGAAATCCTGTAATATTGAAAACAGAGAGTCTTGGCTGGAAATTGAGGGTCTCTTGGGGGAGAAAGAGGAATTTGATTTTTTGCTCCCAATTTCACCACCTGAAAGATGGAGTTAATCATGCATGCGTAGATATATAACAGCATTTTGTCAATGGAGAAAATGGAAAGTGAAAAGTCATGTCTGATTTTACAAATGTGAGTTTGAACCATATTTTTGTGGGAAATAGAATCCACTTAACTTTGCCTCACCCAACAGTTTCCATTATATCTAGAGGAACTACTCGCAAACCTGCTAGTGAATCTATTTAATTTGGAAGTTAACATTCCTGTCTCTTGTAATACAAAACTCTGCACAGGATTAACATTGCAACATCTATAGTTAGTTCAAGAAAAGATATATTGCCATGACCCAAAGGTCTGTGAGGCTATATGCATAGTGGAACCATTATCTTCTGTGGACACTCTGGAGCTCCCACATGTTACCAGAGCAGTTCCTTTATCTGTTCTAGGACTTTAGCACTAAAGCTGCAACTTCTGCACATTATGGCACCTTCATTGCACTATAGCAGTCTTTCGTATCTGGATTATCCTGTGTGGACAAGCATGTAATTGTGAATTAGTGCTACAGCAGTAGTGATACCATAGTATCTAGTGATGTGTGGACTCAGCCTAAGATTCTGGCCATATTTTGTGGGGGATTTTTTAAAATAGTGATAAGTATTAAAATAGCCCAATGTTGACAGGAAATATAATCAATAATTTCAGACAATAAATTAAGTTGCAGAAATGCTGTAACCTTCCTTCCTGTAATCTGGCTAATGAAGTAGAGGGTGACAAAGAGCAGTGAAAAACTGGCCTTCTGAGGGCTTCATTTCTGACTAATTAGAACTCTGCAAAACAATGTTTTGGCTCAGTTCTCAAATACAGCAGCAACCACCCAGTCCTGGTTCAAGTTCAGTTTGAGCTGGTGAATCAGCTCAGCTGTGGCATTTCCTTTGATAAGTGTTGTGGCCATGAACTTTTCATCAGTTATGGATATGAACTTTTCTCTCTCAGCCTGGTTGTTTGTAAATATTCCAAAGCAGTTGTTCTCTAGTTCATTAAGAATTGGGGGGTGGGGGTGGGGGATAGAACAGATGGAATAAGATTATCTTTGCCCATGTGCACCATTGACTTTTTACAACCCCTTTCTGTCACTCTGCTGTTATCCCTTTTAGTCTGTTTCCTGCTCCATCTCAATCTAATCCAAGCTCAGTACATGATCTTTCTCAAGACGGTTCACTTTTGCTTCAATAATTACTTTGCCATTTAAACTTTCTGAACAATTATGCCTAAAAGTCAATCAAAACCCAAACCCCTAGGCAGGCAAGAATTAAAGAGAAGAAAAAAGGTGAAAGAACCAGAAGAGGAATCAACCAGGAGGATTTGTGTTAACTTCAGCCAAAGGTTAACCACACCTTTTTTAAAAAGAGAAGAAAGTGCAACAATGTGGAATCAGACAGACTGAACAACTACTAGAAATGGAAGGGAGATAGTGTGCTGGATCCAGACTACATTGAAAATTTCCACTGCACCCCCTCCCCACTGCAGACCCCCTTCACTTTGTTCATCTGGGTCCCCCATCCCACAGGAATGGCATTTCATGGAGATCAGTGAGCTGTAGTGGGACAGGGAAGCTAGGAAAGTTCCATTGCTGATGGAAAATTTACTCTGAATCTAACCTTGTGGAAGCAACAAGGAAAAGTGTGAACATCTCACAGCCTTGGAGTAATAGATTTAAAGTCAAATCATGTCATTCCAAATGTCACAATAAAATCCATGCACAGGTGTCATAATGGTATGTCAAGCGGACACATTGAACTGTGCCATCAAGTTTATATCGTCAGGAATTTGACAGCCACATTAGTCAAAAGAAGCAACCTGGAGCTGAAGAAATCTTTACACTAAATAATAATGTTTAGTATTTGCATGCAGCTCTGGAGTATTCAGAGCTATTTACATACTTTTTCTCAAGATAAAGGCCCAATCTACATTTAGCATTTGCTCAGTTGTTTTACCAAACCCACACTAGAACAGAAAAAGATGCAGTTCGAAACCACATTCAACTACCCCGGGGTCAACACTGTACTGACTGCAGAGTCACCCCCAAATGGCCATAAAACAGCCATAAATCTATGCACACAGCCACCATAAAACCAGAGATCAAACACTGTGAAAGCAGCATGCAGTGTGTGTTAAGTCGCTCACTTAACAAAGTAGTCGGAGAGTGATTCAGCAAAAGATCAGCTTTATTCAACGATTGTAACACAACTCCAACACGGATCAATATCTGATATTTAAACTCTCCCGGCTAATATAGCCACGCCTTTACTGTACATTACCAACTAATGAGATTGTTTACATAAGGACCAATCATCGACGTTCCTGCTCAGGGAGCTTGCTGATATGCGATTGGTTGGTTCTTCCTGGGCTAGCCATGCGATTGGATGTATTTGGATCCTAGCCCAGGATGAGGCTTAACATTACATTTCTATGAGGTGATTCACATACATGTTTAGGCATTCGATGACAGCTATTGAATACACTACAGTCTGGACGCTGACATAAAATTCGACAATCAATCAAAGTGAAAGTGGCATGCAATGTAGATGGGAATTTCTGTTCCAGTGTGGGTTTGGTATAACAGCAGAGCAAATGCTAGATGCAGACTGGGCCAAAGTCTGTACGTGATATAGTCATTTCTAGAGCAAGGTTTTCTTTTCCTCTGCAATAACTAGAGTAAACTAACCATTAGGCACTATTTTAAAAAAATTAAGAACCAATGTCTCCGGTCTTCTTCAACAGGTATCTCCTTGTGCCTCTGTTCCTTTAGCTTACTCAGCAGTTCTAAGGGTAAAAGGTAACAGCGTTCCGTGCGCCTTGGTGTTTAGTCATGCCGGCCACATGACCACGGAAACGTCTTCGGACAGCACTGGCTCTTTGGCTTTGAAATGGAGATGAGCACCGCAACCCTAGAGTCGGACTCGACTGGCTTTTGAGCAAGGGAACCTTTACCTTTACCTTAAAAGGTATACAAGAAACCTACAAAATGACAAACTCCTAAGAGCTACATTTCTAAGCTGCTTACAGTTCAAATCATGGTTACACACTACACTAGCAATGGTGGACAAACACCTTCTTCTTGACCCCTAGAAAGGAAGTCACCTGAAACAAACAACCAATCTGTATCACAATAGAAGTTACTTTTCCCGGGCTAATCCCCTATTGGCTCTGTGCCAGGTTTCCCTTCCAGGTCAGTCTAAACAATAGCAATACAAGGAACACAAGTTAACCCTATAATGACTGGATTGTGAGACCTTGAAAACACATACATTTCCAACACAATAGTCATGCAAACACTGCAGCTCACAGAAGAGGGGACAGAAGGGGCGGGAAAGCAGCTCGCTTTAAATTAATCTGGAAGCTTTGGGGAAAATGGCAAGAGGATTTCAGTCAGACTGTTCAACTAGACAAAAGTGAAGGAGGACTGTGATCAGATTACTCACTTAAAAACAAAACAAAAAAACCTAAATGCAGTAATGGATTAATTATGTAGAAATAAAGTCAATGGATTGGGTGCTTCAAAATAATCATGAAGTAACATCATATCTACCTGTTTCTGCCAATCAAAAACATTAGCTGACAAACATCTTAGTGTGTGTTTGCATCCTGCAAGCCTTTTGGCTAACAGCTGGTGATGAACTGATGTATTCTATTATAATTAGTATTTCAAATCCAGTCAAGTTATGGATTTCTCAGATCAGCAGCACATGGTGATGGTCTTTAGCAGCCAATTTCCTTTTGAGCATTTTAAACCTGAATCTTGAAAATAGGCCAAGTGTTAAGATTCCCTGGGGCACATTAGTTATCACTGCTGTATTCATGCCCTGTGCCCTGTCAACTAGACAACACAATCCATGCAGCTGGGTTAAATTTGCAATTCTTATTCATTTCTGCAGGACTTGGGTGAAGATGTTCCCAACAGATTGAAATCTTCCTGAAATCTCTTGATGCCTTCCAAGAATTCAGAAATCAGCCAGTTCGGTGTAGTCTTCTTTTCTCTGCACCAAGGATATTTGACAATATACTTTACTGTATGAAAGAACGTTTCAGCAACTGCACCATGGTACAATGGAAAGGAATCTAGTTCAATGAGTTCTACAGTTCTACATGGCTTTCCTGTATTGTCAGTAACTTGCATCATATACATGGTCTTTATATTCAGGGACTGTTTCCTTCCCACTGAAGCCAGTGAAAACTATATTCGGGAAACAGCACCAATGACTTAATGTTTTATATGACAATGTTCAGTGTATCTTACAGCAATTGTATCTGTATTGTGCAGTTTGCTTATTGAGATAAGGTAGCATCTCACTGAAGAGGAGAGAAATCGTTTATTATCAATACTTGAAATAACCATTTCAGTTATTTCAGTTGTATCCCTTTCTTTCTGAGAAAAGACTCCCTTGCTTGCGATATTGGCATTATTGCTACCTCGTCAGCTGCCTAGAAAGTATGTAAACATGAATCTAGTAGGCCCACCTTTACAATGCCTGGCTTTCTGGCTTCATTCTTCTATTTTGGCATTTTTCCAGTAGCTTTTTGCTCTTTTTATCTTTTGTTAAAAATATGTAGCCAAAATAGGGTATGCACTAGTCTTCCTATTCAAGTTATTTTTTAAACAGGAAAAAGCAGAAGCATCTAAAGGCAGGGCATTTATAAAAATATAACAATGAAAAAGCTAATACCCCAAGCTCCAGAATATAAGAATTTGCATCCCACTGAAATGAGCAGGATTTCCTTGCTTGAAAGCATGTTTTGGGTTGTAATCCAATTAAACAAATCACAAAGGGACTTATTTGAATATTAATATCTACACTCTATTTCACAGAAATTGTCGACTATCAAGACAAGAACAACATCTACATAATACCTTGTATTATAACAAACCAAAATGATACGAAATATCATCCAAACTTCTAAGTTCATCAGAACTATTCATCAGGTAGTTGTTACAAAAATTCAAATGTTAGGGGAGTTCTCTCAGGTCAGGATTGTTGAAGCATTACATATAATTGGGTAGCAGCTGGAAGCTGTGGTCAAACAGAATCATTTACTGAGTATGGAAACTTCTGTTTTTACTAATGCTTTTCACTTACACCAACATATAGAGCTCTTTCACACACACTGAATAATGCACTTTCAATCCACTAAAGGACACTGATGGTAGTAACTGGGGGTAGACTAAATAGGCTGCCCACTACACATCTCTGCTATACCATTTCGTTTCAATGAGGCTTGGGTGGAACCCCCCATTTCTTCTCAGAGACTTTCCCCAGACTCTTAGCATGACATACGTGTTAAAGAGCATTCATTTACAACAGAATTTCCTCAACTATATCATTACAGTTATCATTACAGAAAGTGTAACCCTTAGTTATGTTTGCAGCCAACCTCATATATTGCAAAGTTTTATTTCTGCCTACCCTCCATAAATATATAGATACATTAGAGAGCTGCTATGGCTGCGGATAGAATAGATTTATTTTACTAGCCCAGGGCCCATCATTATGAAAGTCCTTATTTATTTTTATTTTTGCTATTGTAGTGATAATATAAATCAGCAGCATTTCTGAGCAATCAAGATGTGGAGTGGGAGAGCTGGCAGGGCTGTGGGCAAGCTAGTACTGAAGGCGCTCTTGTGTTAGCCACCTCTGCACTAACCTTAGTGGGTTCCAGCAGTGTTCCCTCTAAGCTGAGTTAGTGTGAGCTAGCTCACAGTTTTTTAGCCTCGAGCTCACACATTTTTGTCTTCGCTCGGGAAGGATGGCTCCAGAGCAAACTAATTTATGCAGTAGCCAAATTGCTCGCTCACAACTTTAATGCTAGTAGCTCACAAAGTAGAATTTTTGCTCACAAGACTCCACAGCTTAGAGGGAGCATTGGTTCCAGCAGTCACATCCAGCTAACAAAGAACAGGTGATTTCACAGAGCTGGTAAAACAGGAAACATAGCCGCTATCTAGAGTGTGCCACATAACTGGATTCAAAATGCATAGAGAGGGAATTGTGGAAGCGTATGAAGTTTATTTACTATTGTAACTCGCATCTGTCCCCAGTGAGAATCCAAAGTGGCGTACATTGTTCTCCTTTCCTCCAGTTTATCCTCACAAGGCTGTGAGGCTGGTCAGCCTGAGAGTATGTGACTGGCCCAAGGTCACCCAATAAGCTTCCGTGGCACAGTGGGGATTGGAAGCTGAGTCTCCCAGGTCCCAGTCCAGCACTTTGACCACTATACCACACTGGGTTTTGTATAGCATCAGACCATTGGTCCATCGAGTTATCATCTGCTCTGACTGGTAGTAGCTGTCCAGTGTCTCAAACAGAGAAACATCTTGATCAGTGCCTGCTACCTAAAATCTTTTAGCTGGAGATTACAGGGATTGAAGTGGCAGATTTCTGGATACTGGCCATTTCCCTCCTATCGTCATGTGCGCATTCTTATGGGCTTAACTACATATTATACTTTCTCACGAGGCATCCCACAGTCAGGTGGGGATGTAAGTCCTGAAGTTCTTAGGTATGTGGGGGGCCCAACTTAGACCAGGATTGTGGTATGCAGAGAGAATGAGCTTAAACATTTACCCCATACCATTTTCCCAATCTTAATTGCCCTTGTTGGTGCAATTGCCCTGTTGAGAGAACTTTAGGGCCCCGGTCACACAGGGAAAAAAGCACGGCCAAAGCGTGGCTTTTCTGAGCCGCAGCAAAATAGACGCGCGGCGGTGGGATCAGACAGATCCCCTGAGCTGCCGCGCAGTTGCTTCCCGGCACGATCAGATGCCGGGAGGGGGGAGTCATGGGACGCAGAGCGAGGCAGCCAGCTGCGCATGTGTGTGTATGCGCAGTTTGGCCGGGAGCCTCGAATGCTGCAGAAGACGGGCGTGCTGGCGATCCCACGGCCGCCCTTGCTGCGGAATTTCAGGTAGTACTTTTTTCTAGTTTTTTAAAAAATGTGCGTTTCCCCCCGGAAAGGACGGATCAGGGACGGGCGCGCTCCGCTTCCCAGATGTTGCGGTGTGATCGCGCCTGTTTGATGCGCCCCTGATCCGTCCCTCTTGCGGGGCAAAACCTCCCGTGTGACCGGGGCCAATATGTATTTTTTCAGTATTACAGTTGCCAACATCCAGGTGGGCACAAATAAAAGAAACCACCATGATTAATGGCTAGGAATTCCATGAAATTGTGTATCTAGAAATTATATCTATAAATCAAACATCCTGTTAACAAATCAGAACTTCAGAACACACCTCTTCATCTGACCTGGGGATGTCCTCTGGGAAAATATAACCTGTAGTTAGGCCCCAATTACGCTGTCTGCAGCTGTCAGCCATGTTGTCTTTGAGCTTTACCAGTCACAAGACAACCAACCTGTTCACTGCTTTTGTTTGCTGATATTCCCTTTATTCTGAGGGTTTTTTTAAAAAAGTTACTACAGTGATACTCCATTAGACTTCAGTTCAGCAGCACAATTACAATGACCCTGAAGTGATGGGACTGCCAATTCAGTCATTGCTTTTAAAGTTATTGTTAGCATGTTTAAGCGCACTATGCAAATGGCTAACACAGAGTTCACTCTAGGCCATACACATGACAACAAGTTAGGTCTGTGCATTAGGCATTCACAAGTACAGTTTTTGGAGGGGCAAGTGATTCTTACATCTGCAATACCACTAAACAGTAAATGACAAAATCAGCCTTTGGTGTGCATATCCTGTCCTTTTCTTATTCTTCTTGATACCTACACTTGTGTAGATTTGAACCTTCACAGCCTTTCTGTATTATGCAATAGACCAGAGGTCACAGATGTTTCTCTGCTTTTAATAATACATTTCTATGAAGTCTTAGTATATTAACTGTTGGAAAATTTGTTTCTGTCATTTTAATATTTCATCATTTTTGTCCTAAGCAGATGACCTTAACTGGTTGCAGTTCATTTCATTTCTTTTCTGCTTAAATATTTTAAAGGACCCAAAGTACAAATATCAATCATGTAGTGTGTATGAAAAATGCCTGAGTTGAGCTTTGAGTTATTTAATTGCAATTGTCAAGCCATGCTTAAATTATTTCTTTTCTTTTTCTTCTCCTACTCCGTTTTTATTCTCTTGCCACACCCTCTTCGACCATACTGCTAAATGAATCCCACCTTCAGTCTCAGAAAACTAATCCTTCAGTCAAAACAACCAACTTGTGTCCTCTGACATTCTTCTGTGGTCAAGAAATCACAGCAAAGAATGGGAACATAGCATGTACAGTGTCTCAGAAATAAATGCATGCTAAGGATTGATTCTCACTTTGAGGTAGTAAGCATACTTGTTTCACTTAGCTTAGGTGCTCCCTACAGGAGCTGTTTCTAAATACTCAAGAACACATGACACAAAAACAGGGAGGAACGGGGAATTATTTTTCATGGCATTTTACATTGTGGAATCCTCTGCCCAGAGAAATTCATAAGGCAATTGATTTATTTAAAAAATATAAATGCTGCCTCATCAGAGACCTGCTTGAGATGGCTCACAAAAATAAATCAAAACAATAAAATCATAAAACCAACATCATAGAAACAAGAGGTAAGCCAGGGTATAATAACAGCTTAAAACACTTCTCAGCAGCCTAAAATGTAGGGTTGCCAGTCCCCCATGGCAGCCCCCATAGTTGGGGGTCTCATATCACTTCCTGCAGGCACCAGAAGTGTCATCAGCCTGTCACTGGTGATGGTGGGGACGCTCTGGTATAGGAGCAAAACTCTGTGGTTTAACCATAGAATTTTACACAAATGTCAGAGTGCCCTCAGTGCCCTCCCGTGATGTGCTGATGTCACTTCTGGGTGTTTGGGGAGTAATGTCAACATGCCAGGCTGCTGTCTCTCCCCCCCCCCAGGTTTTCACACCATTTCCTCCCCTACAAGCCAGCTGAGCAGTGGTGGGGAGTGCCCACTGGGCACAGGGGATTGCCTGCCTCCAGCAAGGGCATGACATTTCCACTAAAATGACATTAATAAAATATCCTCAGTCTAGAAGCAGAACCTAAAAACAGCATTAAAAGAGCTTTTGGCCATGCACCTAAAGGAAAGTAAGCCAGGTACCAGGCTAGTTTCAAGAGGAAGACGATCTAAAGGTGAGATGCTACCATTGAAAAAGCCCTGTCATTGGTCACCACCCACCTCAGCTCTGGAGAGCAGAACTTGGGAAGATGGTCTTAATTGGCAGGCTGGACAGTATGGGAGGAGGCAGTCCTTTAGGTACCCTGTCCCTAATTCATTTGGGGTATCAAAAATAAAAGCCAGCACTTTTCATTATTCCCAGAAGAAGATGTAATTTCAGTGTAGAACTTTCACCACATGAGTGATACGCTCTCTGTCTCCAGCCCCCAACAATATATTGGCCACCATATTTTGGACCTTTTGAAGTTTCCAGACAGTTTTCAAAGGGAGTTTCATATAAAGTGTGTTACAATAACCCGGACGTGATCGGAGCATGGATCACCATAGACAGGTCACATTTTCTGAGGAATGGCCAAAGATTATACATGCCCCACAGGAGACCTGACCCTCCAACTGTCGGCCAGCTAAATCTTGCCTAGCCCAACTTTTCAAGATGGTTGACACCTTGGTCTGACTTGCTTGTAGAAAATAATTTGATTCAGTTAAGCTTTTGCAAGGGTTTTTTTTTTTTTTTTACAATCTGCCAGTTTATTTACAGATAGGTAGTCAGAAGTATCAAAAGCTCCTGCTCATCTGTTTTCTATGGATACTTTCGGACTGATCTCCCTACTGAAATGGAGAAGGTTCTTGGGGTTGCAAAGGCCACCACCTGCAAATTAGATCCTGGCCCATCTTGGTTAATTAAATCTTGCTGGGCTAATTTAGCAGTGCCACTGGCATGAATGATAAATTCTTCTCTGATCGAAGGGAACTTGCTCAGGAGTCTGAAGGAAGCTGAAGCAAAGCATTTATTTTTTTAAAAAATAACTATTTTGACAAAATAAGATCTTGCCAGCTGTAGGTTTGGGTCAAGCTTTTCATTTTGGGGTAAAGTGATCAAGGAGTGGTGGCAGAAAAGCTTTAAATATCCCTTGGTGATTCACCTGCCCTTGACCCATATCAGTCTGGTTTCAGACCTGGTTTTAGAACTGAGACAGCTTAGATTGCTCTAGCGGATGATCTCTAGGTACAGCTGTGAACAGCAAGGCCTCCTTGTTAATTCTTTTGGATTTGTCAGCTGCTTTCAATGTTGTAGATCACGTGTGTCAAATATGCGGCCCTGGGGCCGGATCATGCCCCCGGAGGGCTTCCGTCAGGCCCACAGTGGAACTGGCCATCTCCTGCTTCCAGTTCTGCTGCTGCATCATAGCTTGCTTTGCCAGACTCTCTTAATCACTCAACCATTTCATGCTTTCCCCTGGGTCCTAGTCTCAGAACTCTGAGCATGAGATTTCTGTGGTGAATGTCAATAAATCAAAAGAAGGTTTGCAGCTTACAGAGCTAATGTTTTAAGCATGTTTTTATTTTAAGTTAAAAAAAAATCTTTGTACTTATGTCCTTTATAAAGTTTATATCTCCGCTACCTGGCATTACATTTTATGACACACATGGCCCCACCCAACAAGGTCTCATTTATGTCAGACCGGCCCTCGTAACAAATGAGTTCGACACCCCTGCTGTAGATCATCCGGTACTACTGGAGTGTCTTGAAAAGGAGGTGGTGGTTATTACAGGACCACACTCTCAGTTGGTTTCAGTCTTCTTATCAGAATGCACAGAGTCAGTTTCCATCAGTGACACTGAGTCGTCTGAATGTAACTTAAAATACAGCATTGCTCAGAGCTCTTTTTTGTCAACAAGGTTCTAGCATCTATATTAAGCCATTAAATGAGATCATCCATAGCTTTGGAGTTTGGTGTCATCAATATGCTGATGACACCCAGCTATGCTTGTATGCTGTGGTCAGACGGATGAGGGTGAACAAGCTGAAAAATAAAGACAGAGGCAATGTTGTTTGGGAAGGTCGATGTTCTAGATGGGACTGTATTATGCTGCTGAATGAGATCATCCATAATTTGCCAGCCTTAGCTGGTCAAGTGAGGTGCCTATGAGTGTTCCTGGACCAAGCTTTGTTGGTGGAAAAACAGGTTGAAACAATTTCCAGAAATGCTTCCATCGTATTTCTCAGTTATCTTCCCTCATAGACACAGCTGATTTAGCTACACCAATACATCGTTTCGTAACTTCCAGACTAGATTAATATATTGTGCTCCCTGTGGAACTGCCCTTGAAAACAACTCTGAAGTTTTAATTGATACAGAACACAGTGACACATCTGTTGACTGGGACCAGCCAGTACACACATACCAACATTAAGACAGCTGCATTGGTTACCAAGTTGCTTCTGGACTCAAAGCAGGGTGCTGGGGCCAATCTTTGAAGTCTTTCATGGCTTCAGGTCACCCACGTGTCTGAAGGACTGCCTCCTTATATGAACCTATATGCCAACTTTGTTTGGCTCTACAGCTGTAGTGCCTTCACTGCAGGTGGCATTCTGCTACCAACCACCTGGGAATATTACCTAAAGCTGCCCCTCACCCTGTGGAATGGGCTTCCAGAAACCCGGAAAATCTACAGCAACTAACTTCCAGAAATAGTCTCAAAAGTCCCATTCCTCCCAGCCATCTCATAAACCCAGGAAGCCTTGTTCAGAGGGCTTTGTTGAGTGCTTCATGTGCATCGTTTGGAATCCGTTATATTGATGGTTGCATCTTGTAGTTTATGTTGGTTGATATTTTTTTTAGTTTCTTGAACTGTATCCCTTTGTTCTATAATAAGCAACGATTAAGATTTATGGAACGGTAGGATATACATTTTATAACAAAATAATTAACTAATTGGGGATTGCCTGTGAAGCAACCACAACTGGTACAGAGTCCAGCTGCTAAACTAGTGTTTAAAGACTTGTAATAGTAATAAGTTTATTTCTGGACACAATTCAAAGTGCTGTTGCTTTAAAAAAAAAAAACTTTAAAGCCCTAAATATATCATAAGGATCAACCAACAGCTTCCATAACCATACAACACTGTCCATATTAAGATTTCTCACTAAGGGCCTTCTCTGTGTACCTAACTTTAAGAGGTGAGATGAATAGCCAGGTAAGATAAGGCCTTTTCTGTTGTGGCATGGAAGCTTGCTGGGTGACCTTGGGCCAGTCACACACACACTCAACCTTGCCTATTTCACAGGGTTGTTGTGAGGATAGATTGGAGAGCAATGTACACAACTTTGGGTCCTCACTGGGGAGAAAGGTAATGAAGTAAAATTATAAAAATTATAAAGGATAACACAATGAGATAATGTTAATTAAAATTGGTTTTATTTATTGTATTTTAGGAATCAGAGTGATGCAAAGAGCAATGACGCAAATCCATACAGTTTGTTTTTTGTGCTGTGATTTATAGAGCCATATTTTAAATTACTGTAAAATCTTCCAGTTGGCTGTCTGATTCTTTGACTATGTTGTCTGATTCTTATGCCAAGGAGTAGTATAATCAGGAGTAGCATGACCTATGCAATGGCAACACAGCCAGCAGCACTATTTCTTAAACCACCATTTTTTATACGTCTGCTTTCCAAAGTAAATAATTCCACGATCACTTCAATGTCAGAATAAATATTTGTGCCATCAGTGTTTTCAAGTAAGCCTTAAATCATCCTTTCAGTGTTTGCACGCTACTCAGAAATGAGCTTCAACATACCTGGTGAAAATCTCCAGTGTTTGAGGAATATGGACCACATTGCTCTATGGCTCCCATCACTTATTTAATCGATTTACAGCCTTCCTCTACCCAAACGCTTGGGGTTTGTAACAGTGCTGAAGTCATAAAGCTAATTGGGATGATTAAAATCACCATTATGCCACCCTCCCTCCATTCCTGTATGAAAAGCCAACTAAGGCCCCGGTCACATGGGCCGGATATCGCGGGGGGGAGGCGTGGCTAATTGCCCCGGAGGAAACTAATGCACGGCCACCCAAGCACACGTCCCGGTTGAGGTCCCATGGATACCCAGACGGGTATCCTGCAGCGCGGCACAGAAGCCGCGCTGCGCGATCGCACTAGCAATTGCTCTTTGTGCGCATGCGCTGTTGCGCGCTGTTGCGCAACCTGCGGAGACAGGCACCGGATGCCACATAAGTCCACCGGAAATGCGATCAGACGCCCGTCCTTGGCCAGCAGTTTCCAGAAACTAGTACCTCATAAGTACTAGTTTTTTAATCCGCACCTTCGGCGGGGAGCCACGGGTTCGCCACGGGAGCACTGTGCTTCCCAGATGTTGGGGTGTGATCGCGTCCGGAAAATCTGCGGGACTCCCGTGCCTCTCCCACAGCAACTTTGCCGTGTGACCGGGGCCTAAGATAGCCTGTTGCAATACTTTGGAAAATGTCTCACTCTTGGTAGGTCTTCAAGGGGAGGCTATTCCACAACTGAGGGGCAGCTACTGAAAATGTCTGTTTGCAAGCATTTGAAATTTACACATGCTTTGAGATCATTCAGTCAGACAGCTTAGAAGGCCACACTTTGTTTAACTTCATCAGTAGAACTGATCTCCTCCTCTCCTTCCAACCATTCCCTGGACCTAATTAACAATAGGTTAGTCTTGATCTAAAGTCTCACCTCTGCCATGAATGTACTGTGTGCAAATAAGCCCCTGACTTGGTCTCAGTCTTTGATCTGTAAAATGGAGATAACTGACCTAACTGAGAGGGTTATTACAAGGCTGTATACAAAAATGCAGTGCTCTTTTCAGCTGAAAGTACTGTGGATGAGGATGATTTATTTTAAATTATAGCTTGCCTTTCTCACTGGGGCTCAAGGCAGATTACAAGTAAGATACAAACTGTTCAGTCAATCAGCCAGTAGATTATAAAATATGACAACAACATAGTGGGTTTTGCTGTAGTAGTTACATCAACTGCATGACAGACACAGGGGGACCTTTTCAATCTATCAAAAGGATATACATCCAGCAATCTGATCAATAAATCAGCTAACTGTTGTAGAGCTCCTAAAAACATGTGTGAAGTTCTTTGAACTCTTGAAATGCTCTAGTATCTATTTGTACATACCAGTTTCCAATTTTCAGAGTGCCTAGTTAACAGGAAACAGATGGAAAGTACTTTTGCAGTTGGATTTTGTTTTTCAAATATCTGCTCCACCTTCACCTTAAATTGTTTATGTGGTCCTCTTGCTTCAGTTTGGTGTAGTGGTTAAGTGCGCGGACTCTAATTTGGGAGAACCGGGTTTCATTCCCCACTCCTCCTCTTGCACCTGCTGGATGACCTTGGCCAAGCCATAGTTCTGGCACAGCTGTTCTTGAAAAAGAGCAGTTTCTGTTGGAGCTCTCTCAGCCCCGCCTACCTCACAGAGTGTCTGTTGTGAGGAGGGGAAGGGAAAGGAGTTTGGAAAACGCTCTGAGACACCTTTGGGTAGTGAAGGGGGCGGGGTATAAATCCAATCTCTTCTCCTTCTTTACTGCCTATAATCATAGTTTCTTTGAATACCCCAGCAGTGAATGGGAAGGAATTTTATTAGGCTTCTGACTTTTGGATTTTGAATTCTCTTTTGATACCAGCTCATCTAGGAACCTTCTGATTTTGCCTGTATTGGAAATAACTCTTTTAATATTACATGTCATTATTGTTGTTGAAATATGGAAATAGCACCCACATAGCAGAGGGTGGAGCAGAGCCTTACTTGTTCAAGAGTTTAGTAAGGGACGTGGCACTGAAGCTGTGAGGGCTTTCTTCCTGGTAGTCTGATGGGGGATGATCTGCAATCAATGGGAAACTTTTAGTTTATCCACAGGTGACTCATCAACACACCAGGTATTGGGCACATATATTTGTTTCTAAATATACTCAAAGCCCTTGCATCAGGATTTTAATAAATACTAAACTAACTACAATGTGAATCCCTTTTGTTGCATCATGTGGACAGAGATAGACAGGATAGTTATGAAATCCCAGTCTTTGGATGTCAGTCCATGTATAGAGTTGACTGGGAATAGTGGCATCTTTGTACACACGGTTATGGATCATTACAGAAGGACAAGTCAATTAGCCTTTTGTCACACACCATCATGAGTCTAGTGAAGTAATTTTTAAATACTTTAGGGACTGCTGTCAAAAGAACAGCACAAGCAGAGCAAAAACAGTGATAACCAATTTATAAACACTTAAGTGTACACAGATATTTGAATCTATTTGGTGTTTTGCTAGGGGGGAAAGACTTTAAAAGTATAACAATTAACCTTTATTTTTCACATACCAATCTTTATACTTTCTCTAAACCTCTAATTTTAATGAAAAATGGTTTCACTCATTGGAATTTTTATCTCACCAACAATTCATCCCATCTGACTAGTCCCAATCACAGAAATGGTTGTGACATTCTTGGAATCACATTGTAGAACACTCTGTTACAACTTTATCTTTTAATCTATTGCTGTGATGCATGTTATATCTCTGTTTTCTAATCACAATAACCAATTGCTTATTGTATAGACTTTGTGTAGACTCCTTGTATTCCTATGTACTAAATCCTATAAGTTGCCTGATTATGACTTACAGAGCATAGAATAATATTATCCAGTTTTACTATTCCTACTTAGCAGAAATAAGTTTTTTGTTGTTCAGTCGCACAGTCTAATCCGACTTTTCATGACCCCATGGACCACATCACACCAGGCCCTCCTGTCTTCCGCCGTCCTCTGGGGTTTGTTCAATTTCATGTTCGTTGCATTGGTAACACTGTCTAACCATCTCATCCTTTGCCAACCTTCTGTTACCTTCAATCTTTCCCAGCATCAGAGTCTTCTCCAGCGAGTGCTCCCTTCTCATTTGGTGGCCAAAGTATTTGAACTTCAGCTTCAGTATCTGTCCTTCTAGGGAGCAGTCAGGTTTGATTTCCTTTAGGACTGAGTGATTTGATCTCCCTGCAGTCCAAGGGACTCTCAAGAGTCTTCTCCAGCACCACAGTTCAAATAATCTATTCTTCGGAGTTCGGCCTTCCTTATGGTCCAACTCTTGCAGCCATGCATTACTATTGGGAATACCATAGCTTTGACCATACGGACTTTTGTTGGCAGGGTGATGTCACTAGTAACTATCACTAGTATAAACTGTACAGCCTGGTTCCTGGTGAATTACCGACAGCCTGTGCGCATCGAGTAAGATCAGTGTTGGAAATGAACACCATATGGTATGCACTCACGCAGCACTGTCATTGTTGTGATATTGGAATAACATCACTAGCACTTAATGTGTAACATTGTATTGTTTTAATGAACTGTTTTAATGGTTTTAGTGATTTGATTGTTGAAGTGTGTTTTATTTTGTGTGATCTGCCCTGACCCTGCTCTGGCGGGATAGGGCAAGATATAAATCAGAATATAAATGAAAAATAAAATAAATAAATTATGCTGTCTAGGTTCGCCATTGCTTTCCTCCCAAGGAGCAGGCGTCTTTTAATTTCATGGCTGCTGTCACAGTCTGCAGTGATCTTGGATCCCAGGAACGTGAAGTCTGTCATTGCTTCCATGACTTCTCCTTCTATTTGCCAAGGAGTGAGGGGGCCGGATGCCATGATCTTAGTTTTTTTGATGTTGAGTTTCAAGTCAACCTTTGTGATCTCCTTTTTCAGCCTCAGCAAGAGGCTCTTGAGGTCCTTTTCACTTTCTGCCATTAGAGTGGTATTGTCTACATATCTGAGGCTGTTGAGGTTTTTCCAGCAATCATAATTCTGGCTTGTGATTCATCCCGGCTGGCATTTCGCATAATGTACTCTGCATATAAATTAAATAAGCAGGGTGACAATATACATCCTTGCTGTACTCCTTTTCCCATTCTAAACCAATCAGTTGTTCCAAGTCCTGTTCTAACTGTCACTTCTTGACCCTTATACAGGTTTCTCAGGAGACATGTGAGGTGGTCTGGTACTCCCATCTGGTACTGCCACAGTTTGTTGTGGTCCACACAATCAAAGGCTTTAGTGTAGTCAAAGAAGCAGAAATAGATGTTTTTCTGGTACTCCCCTACTTTCTCCATAATCCAGCAAATGTTGGCAATTTGATCTCTCATTCCTCTACCTCTTCAAATCCCAGCTTGTACTTCTGGCAGTTCTCTATCCATGTACTGCTGAAGTCTAGCTAGGATCTTGAACATGACCTTGCTAGCATGTGAAATTAGTGCAATTGTGTGATACCTTGAACATTCCTTGGCATTGCCATTCTTTGGGATTGAAATGTAAACTGACCTTTTCCAATCCTGTGGCCACTGTTGCATTTTCCAAATTTGCTGGCATATGGAGTGCAGCATTTTAACAGAATGATCTTTTAGGACTCTGAATAGCTCAGCTGGGATACCGTCATCTCTGCTAGCTTTGTTGTTAGTAATGCTTTCTAAGACCCATTTTACTTCACACTCCAGGATGTCTGGCTTGAGGTCAGCAATCACACCATCGTGGTTGTCAAGGACATTAAGATCCTTCTTGTATAGTTCTTCTGTGTATTCTTGCCACCTCTTCCTAATCTCTTCTGATTCTGTTAGGTCCCTACCGTTTTTGTCCTTTATCAAGGCCAACTTTGCATGAAACGTTCCCTTGATTTCTCCAGTTTTCTTGAAGAGTCCTTCCCATTCTATTGTTTCCTCTATTACTTTGCATTGTTCATTCAGGAAGGCCTCCTTATCTCTCTTTGCTGTTCTCCAGAAATCTGTATTCAGTAAATCTTTCCTTTTCACCTTTGCCTTTCGCTTTCCTTCTTTCCTCAGCTATTTGTAAAGCCTCATCAGACAGCCACATTGCTTTCTTGCATTTCTTCTTTGGGACGGTGTGGATTGCTGCCTCCTGTACAATGTCACAAACTTCCTTCCATAGTTCTTCAGGCACTCTATCAAATCTAGTCCCTTAAACCTATTCATCATCTCCACTGTACATTCATAAGGGATGTGATCTAGGTCAAACTAGGCCCTAGTGGTTTTCTCAATTTTCTTCAGTTTAAGCCTGAATTTTGCAATGAGCCACAGTCAGCTCCAGGTCTTGACTGGAGATTCTCTATCTTTGATTGCAAATGATATAATCAATCTGATTTCTGTGTTGCCCATCTGGTGATGTCCATGTGTAGAGTCGCCTGTTAGGTTGTTGGAAGAGGGTGTTTGCTATGACCACTGTGTTCTCTTGACAAAACTCTGTTAACCTTTGCCCGGCTTCATTTCATTCTCCAAGGCCAAACTTGTCCATTATTCCGGTTACCTTTTGACTTCCTGCTTTAGCATTCCAGTCCCCTATGATAAGGGCATCTTTTTTTGGTGTTAGTTCTAGAAGGTGTTGTAGGTCTTCATAGAACTGGTCCACTTCAGCCTCTTCTGCATCAGTCATAGACTTGGATTACTGTGATGTTGAATGATTTGCCTTGGATTCGGACTAAGATCATTCTGTCATTTTTGAGATTGTATCCCATTGCTGCCTTTCTTGCTCTCTTGTTGACTTTAAAGGCCACACCATTTTTTTCTACGGGATTCTTGGCCACAGTAGTAGATATAATGGTCCCCTGGGTTAAATTCACACATTCCCAACCACTTTAGTTCACTGATTCCCAAGATGTCGATGTTCAGTATTGCCATCTCATTTTTGACCATCTCAAGCTTACCTCGATTCATAGATCTTACATTCCAGGTTCCTATGCAGTATTGTTCTTTGCAGCATCGGACTTTCCTTTCACCATCAGACACATCCACACCTGAATGTCCTTTTGGCTTTGGCCCAGCCACTTCATTCTTATTGGGGTTACTTGTACTTGCCCTCTGCTCTTCCCCAGTAGCATATTGGATACCTTCTGACCTGAGGGGCTCATCTTCCGGCGTCATATATTTTAGCCTTTTGTTACTGTCCATGGGGTTTTCTTGGCAAAGATACTGGAGAGATAAGTTACATGCACACATCTTACGTAGCTAACTTTACAGTCTTCTGGTTCATTTTTGAAATTATAATTACATTGTGATGCAATGGTCATGCTTTCTGTCACCCATACCTCTTAAGACCACTTCTGCTGTTCAACTTTAAGTACGTGCTCTACCAAAGTCAAATGAATAGCATTGTAACAGTCCTAAATACGATGCATCTACCTGTACACTCATAATATTTGATTCTATATTGTTCTTATTATAACATTTGACTCTGTTGTAAACTTGAATACTCATTAAAATTTGAATTGAAAATGTAATTTAAGGTATTCCATGGCTATGGGTCTCATTTGGCCTGTCTACTGGTGCCTGCCTCAGGACGCATTATATTAAAGTGCAGGGATCAAGCATCAAGGCCTGTGGGGAAAACCATGCTACTGAAAGGATTTTGATTTTACTGAAGTGGGGCAAATACATTTTTTGAAATTATTATGTGGGACATAAAAATCATTTAGAATCACAGTAAGTTTGACAGCCATGATTACTTGTGAGTCAAGCATCCAATTTTTTTTCTTTGCCCATCCACCATCTGCCTTGAATGTCTGTCAAGCAGCTTTTCAGCTGTGCGATTGCTGCAGTGATGGATGTTGGTTTCTTTGCTTTGTGGGGGCTTTTGCATCTGTGCAGTAGGCATGATTATTCTACTTGGGGTCTTGAATAGCTGGGTCAGGTAATTAAATGATGTAACTTCCCTAAGATGCAACAAAAATGTGCGTATATGAAAAAATGTTGGTAAAACATATTTAAATGAATACCAAATAGTAAGACTGGGTTAAAAATAGTGTTAAAAATAGTTTGTTTATAATCAATGGCTGATTGATTGACATGCTTGCTGTTTATTTCTACGATTGACTGCCAGGCTGTGTGCAGCAACATGAGTGTGGGGAATAGGGAGGAGGGAAAGTAGGATTCCCATCAGGCTGAGAATGTACAATACGTGTGTGAAACACTGCCAATTTTACTGTGCTGTACTGTCTGAATACATGGAATACATGAAAAGTAGCCCAACAAATAGGTCAAACTGTTCACAAGCAGATGAACCATGCCAAAAATAAAAAAATTGGCTCCCTGTTCATGACCAGCGAACAGAGCATAAGCCGAACCACTGGATGTTTGAGCATCCCTAGAACAAGATGCACACGAGTTCCTTTAGCCTGCTCCCAGCACACATGACTCTTACTTGCCCACTTCAAGCAAGTTCCTCTGAGACTTTACTAAACTTCTTTCTGCTCAGTGATTTCAGAACCCAGAACAATTTACATACATGAGGAAAATGACAAAAACCATCACCATCTCCATAAAGTCAGTACTTCAAAGCTAGCACCTCACTATAGCATCCCATCCGATAAACACACACCACAAATTTGTATCTAGATGTAGAACTGTGTGAGCAAAATTCCTAGAACAAAGGAAAGTATATGAAAAGAGGCCCTGTTGCAGGATCTGTGCAAATAGTCACAGTAAGCACTGTACCCAGAGCTCCACCCATCATTCTTACTGGGGTTGCTCCTAGCACAGCTCCTATCACCCAGTGTTTATGGAAGCTGGGCATATTTGACCCCTTAACACCGTGCATTTGTTATAATACTAAAGAGTAAGACTGTTAGATCGCCGCTAACAAAGATCCGGAGAGTGATTTCAGCAAAGTGATTCAGCTTTATTGAAGTAACGAACAAGCACTTAAACGCATTCATAACCAGAACGGATTAACATTGGGAGCTGGGCTCCTTTTAAACATTCCCGGGCTAACATATCCACACCTATTTACAATAATCAACCAATGAGGTTGTTTGGATAAAGACCAATGGGAGTCCTTCCCGCTCAGGGACTAGGTGTTGTTCTGATTGGTCGCTGGCATGGGGCGACTAATAGCAAGTCAGCTCTGAGGAGCCTTCGTCGGCTCGAAGCTTAACCTGGGGAGTGAATGCGGCGATTCAAGTAAGCATTCCAATACATTACAAAGACTACTTGCTAGTCCTGGTGATACCAACATCAAGGTGGGAATGACATTAATTTACCAAACATTCTTTATAAATGAATGTTTGTTATTTTCTCTTAAAACACTAAGATACAGACGGAAAAAAGGTGTTGGGGAGAAATATGGATTCATCAAATTTGTAAAGTATTATGAATTGTTATGTACAACAAGTAAAACCAGATATATCACCAAATGTATTACATATTTCAAATATAAGAGCAAACAATAAAACTTGAATATTACAGAATTACAAAATTTGGAATACATTCTCTCTTTAAAGAATAGACAGAAACTTTCCTAAAGTTAACGATAATTTATTAATGATAGATAAAATTATATCTTTAACAATTGAACATTCTATTCTAAAATTAAATCATTGTAAATATCTTATTATCAGTATCTTCATCACCTTTAATATGATATTCAGGTAATTCCAGAATTTAAAAAATGTTAGTTGTTTCCATAGTATGAATAATAAGCTTGCCATTTCTGCTGAAATTCTTTCAATGGTCTTTTGTTTATATAATTGGTTAGTTTTGCCAATGTTGCATACTCAGCTGATTTTTCTTTCCAGATCTCTATTGTAGGGCAGTCTTCTGTCTTCGGTTTCATTGCAAATATTACTCTGGCAGCTGTTAACATATCTTTAAATAGGTCTTGTGAGGTTCTTGTCTGTATTGTCTGGTATGATTCCCAGTAACATAGTCTCTGGTTTCATTGGGAATTTGCTTTTTAAAATATTTTGAATTTCTTCATGTGTATTTTTCCAGTATCTTTTGGTTTTGATGCAAGTCCACCACATATGATAAAAGGTGCCATCTTCTTTACATTTCCAACAAGCCCCTTTATAATTTCTTATCCCTTTTTGTAATATATAATTTACCAAACATTCTTGATGATTGCAGACCATTTTCATTTCCCTTCAGAGTTTAACCAGGGGGTCTTTCACATTACCTTAAAAATCCACTTGCATTACCAATGTAAACATGTTTTTGTCATGGTCACACAACTTCGTAAACATCCCAGCGATCTCTCATATCTTCCCCATCCCCCCCCCCATTTCTAATAAAACTGGTTCCTCCTGCACTTTTTTTTGGGGGGGGGGGAGCAAAATATATTCGCAACAAAGCCTCTGCTCTGTAATCTGAACTAAGTTTTTCGCATTTGTGACTTCCGGCACAACCCATCAGCCCGCTAAAACCTGCCCGGAAACGGCAGGCTGGTGTGGGTGTTTGCGGTTCCATTTCTTAGGTAGAGAAGGGGTGGTCCTTCTGACATGTATCCTTAACCCCCATGACAAAAGAGACATACTCAGGTTTTTGGAAAATTTTGTGAAATAAAATGACCACAACTTTATTGGTTACAGCTGTAAGCAGGACTGGTACAGCATGGTCCCCCAGATCCGGCGCATCGGCTGGCCCTAGCCAGCCAAAGTTCCCATCACACCCAGCCCGCCACCTTGGGTGGATAATTATGGGATGGCAGGTTCTATATTCTTGTTGTACTAAGCCAAAGATGAGCCTCCCTAAGCTCTGTGCAATTGTAAAAGACGAGATGTTGTACTACTGGGCAATAGTAGCATTATATAACCCCAAAACACACACCCTTATCTTTCTCTTGCTATGTACATTCACTTGGACCCATTCAACAAAGTAGGGCTGTATTCTGAGTAAACAGATACAGGAACAGCTACCACCTTCTAATCCCAGAGCAGAACTTGCTGGAAAACAGCAAAAGTACTGCCCTCAACAGATTCGCCTGTCAGTTGCTTCCATAGCCCTATCCTCACCCTCAAGAAAGGATATCTGGGGAGAGAGGCAGTGCATTGTGGGGGGAAAATTTGCCTCAGCTAGGCTGCCTAATTGGCTCCAGGTGCCTGATGAGCCAAACCAGGAGGCTTAGGAGCTGAGCAAGACTGTGGCGCAAACAAGAACAAGGTTATTGGAGCTTGGGCAGATGACTACTCCTCTGTGATCTCCCCTGCCATCTGGTTGTGAGGGCAATCACTGGTAGTCCCAGAGCAGGCCTGCTCCCCTGAGCCCTCACACCAAGACCCCTTAATGGAGTCCCCGTATACCAGAAATGGCATGCAGGATGATTCCCATAAATGGATCCTCGTGGCCAAACGGTTCAGTTCGGTTAACCTTTATTGGCATAAAATACCTTAAAAGGATTACTATAAAAAAGAATACACATTCAAAACCATATACAGCCAAACATATAAAACATAATGTAGCATAAAACATTTACTCATTGAAAATTTACCTGACATAGTTTTATCACTGATTGTAAAAACATGGCTATGTTCATTGATATTTCTGGATCAGAGTCATTTAGAAGATGGTGCACTTTTAAGGCATCAGAAAGGTTCATCATGTTGGCTAGGATGGGATTTAAATATCTAGCACGTAAAACCACATAATGTTGACAATACCAACAAAGAATGGGACAGTTGTGGAGTGAACAGCCCCTGCCCTTTTTTATGGTTCTCCTCCCCACACCCCTTTGTGACCCTGCCATTGGTCCCCAGGGTGAGTGGGAAGGGCCATGTTTTCCTGCCGCTCCATGCCCTGCCCCCCAGCCTCCAGTCCATTCTCCCTTCCCCACTTTGGCACTGCAAAAGTCAGGCTGTGGATAAGTTGGGCCCTCCCCACTTTTAAAAAATGTGCATCTCAATGGCAAAACATTTCAGAAGGTGCCTGCATTGGGGCTGCTTCCTCTGCTCTGCCTTGTGAGTATGCGCATGTCTCTGTCTGGTCTCCTCTCTCTGCCTCTCTCTCCAGCCTGAGCCGGGACCATGTTCCCCTCTTCAGTACCAAAGCCAATGGTGCAAATAAATTATCTTTTGTGCTTCAGCTACTGTGATTTACACAAGAGTAAATGGGTCTACTCTCATGTAAAGAAGGCAGAAAGGAATGGCTACTACTCAAGATGAACAAACAAAGAAAGAAGAGCCTTCTAAATTACAAAACATAGAAACATTGAAATGAGATTACAGGAAAAAACCCACACAAAATACAAAAGACAATGTTGAATCAAATTATTGACACCAGGCTTAATATTTAATATATTTTTCAATTTATCTTACAAGATATAACTAAGAGAGGAAGTTAATGGCATAGGGAATTTTTAAAAAAGATAGTCCTTTTATTTTATACGTAATTCCTTTCCCATAGTTTGAAGAAGAGCTTGGATAGATGTTGAATGCCTTTCTGATTCATATATAAAATAAAATCATGCTACATTTCATAAAAATCTGACATTTCAGCTTTACCTTTGACTACTCTTAAACTGATATGTCAAATTTTTCCGCCATAGCTATTTGCCATAGTTCAGAATACCAATAATGTAATGTTAAACATTCTGCAGATTTCCAGCATTTTGCTATTACCCTATAGGCTGCCATCAACATAATCCCTTGGATGTCAGATTTTCATTTTGTTCCCCCACAAATTGTTAACAAAGCCAGTGCTGATGTGGCATAAATAATTTGATGAGCAATATTTTCCATTTCTGTAAAGATGTTTTTTTCCAAAACTGTGACACTACAGGGCATGACCACCACATGTGGATGTAATCGCCTTGCTGGTTACAATTTCTCCAACATTGTGTGTTCTTTGTATTACGTATTCTTGCAAGAAATACTGAAGTAATTGTCACGGGTTGGGGTGCCAGTCAAAGGGAGTCCAGAACAAGCCAAGGTCAGGTGCCAAGAAGACAGTGCAAAGTCCAAAAAGCCAAGCCGGGGTCAGGAGCCAGAAATACAGAACCAAGTCCAAATCACTAACCAGAAATGTAGTCCAAAGCCAAGCCAGGGTCAGGAGCCAGAAACACAGAGCCAGGTCCAAAGCCAGGAAGTCCAAAGGTCTAGGTGCAAGAGCTGAGCCGGAGTGGATGCTAGCAGCAAGAAGCTGACTTGTTGCTTCCACAAAGGGTACTGCCCAGAGTGTGGAGTTAAATGCTGCTACCAATTAGCCAGCTGCACAAACGGCCAGGCTCCTGTTAGAACTCTGGGCTGGCTGAGCATCTCCCTTGTAGCCTGGCCTCTCTTAGTCTGCTTGCTAAGTTTTGTCGCAGTTGCTCCCTTAAATGAGTCACATGTGGGGGTGAGTCAGGAAGACTTTCAGCTTGCAGTTCTTCCTTCTTATCTGGGGCAGGTGTGAAGACTGCTGTTACAGGCCCTAGCCAGCTATCCTCCTCTGCTGCTTCAGAGGGGCCAGCTGTGGTTTCTGCAGGCTCTGTCAGCTCATCCTCATACATGCCCATGACAGTAATATACCATCGATGTACTAGTTTCAAAAATTCTCCCTAAGGGCTATTGATACAGTTTTCCTTGTTTGAGTCACCCATACTTTATTCCATATATTTTGTTCTATTTTAATCCCAGTATCATTTTCCCATATTGTTTTCAGATCATTTGACATATTTGTATCTATTTCAACTAAGTAAGACTATATTTTAGAGGTTATTTCTTTTACACTATTCATATGTGGCATTAGAATCTGTTCAAATTTCATCATGTTTCTGATCATAGTCTGCCTTACTGTAGGATTCACAATTAAGTAATGTATTTGATGGAGAAGAATCCAGTCCATTGAACTCTTTTTAACTTTTCTTTTAACTGAGCTACAGTAAGGGGAGTATCATGTTCGTAAAAAGGGTGATAGGGGACATCCCTGTTTAGTTCTTCTGGCCAGGGAAAGGCTTCCGGAATCAAATCCATTTACTCACACTCTAGCTTTTTATTTTTGATAGACTGACTGTATTGTATTCATGAAATATTGCCCAATATTTAATTTTCTTAAAAGTCCAAAAAATGAAATCCCACTCCAAATGATCAAATGCTTTCTGTGCATCAAGGGATGCAATGGCTAATGGCATCCTTTTCTTTTTCTTGCTATAAATGGCACTTATTATGACACTCATTCGAGATGCAAGGACTGCAGTAAATAATTTTGCATCTTTATTCAATAATGTTATTGGTCACTAAGAATCTAGTTGGTCCATTTGCTCACCAGTTTTTAAAATCACAGCAATTCTTGCATCTTCCTATGTGTGTGGTGGTTGTTTGTCTTTCATTATCTGGTTAAATTATTTTGTCATATATGGTAACAATAAATCTTTAAATTGTTTATAGAATTCTGGACCATATCAATCTATGTCTGGAGATTTTCCATTTTAAAATTTTCTTATCACATCATCTGTTTCTTTACTTTCCACTGGCTTCTTTAAAATATTTTTATATGCACTCTTCAGTTCAGGAATATTCAGTTTTTGTAAGTATTCATCAAATTTTTTGGATGGATTATCTGTTCTGTACTGTGTATTTTTATTACTACATTCTATCATTGCTATTCTATTTCTATCTTTATGTTTTCTCAAAATACTTGCTATTTTATTTCTATCTTTATGTTTTCTCAAAGTACTTGCCTATAATTTTGAACTCTTGTTGCCAAATTCATAATGATCCTGTTTCACATATAGCAATTTTGAGTAATAGAATCTATTTCAATAGCATGTAGATCTTTCCTTTTGTTTTTATTTATTTTTAAGTAGTTTATTTTTGTTTTTAGATCATTATATGCCTTTATTGATCCTGTTTTCTATGTTTTGATTCTAATTCTCTTGTGCCCACCTGTAACTTCAATTTTTTGCAATTAAATTTCTTTAATCTGGCTATTTCTTGAATACATATCCTCCTTATTAATGATAATTTTAATACCAATTTCTGCTCTAACAATATTTTGCATTAAGTTTGATGATATTAAAATAAAATCTATTCTAGAACATGTATTATATCTAGGTGAATAATATGTAAAATCCATCCTCTGTGGATTATCTACTCTCCAAGCATCTTTAAGATTGAATTCCTGTAAAATTTTTGCCAGTTTGTTTTCCCCTATTTTCCTCTTTGTTATTTTTATTCCTTCTTCTATCTAAATAGTCTATATGAATCCAATTTAAATCTCCCCTTATAAGTTCTCTTTCTTTAAATCTATCTAGTTTTTTACATGTGTTCCTTAGAAACTTAATTTGCTTCTTATTTGGTGCATAGAGCAAATGTAAATATTTTATTTACATATTGCTCTTTTACAGAGATGTAATAGCCTTGTGGATCTCTAACTAATTTCTCTTTTTGGAATGGGAATGCTGTTGAAAAAATAATTGCTACCCCTTTTCTTATTATTCCCTGGTGCTGTATAATACTGCCCATAACATCCATCTTTCAATAATCTATCTCCTATTTTATTATGTGTCTCCTGAAGCATTATAACATCTGGATGCAATTCTCTTGTACAGTTTGCTACTTGACTTTCTTTAATAGGATCACCCATTCTTTCCCTTTGTAGCCATATTCACCTGCTATATTTATATATCTATGTCTACTCTGTATTCCTCTCTCTGTGTCTTGCTTTAAACCCTCCATCCAAACATTTAAAACAAATTTAAACTGTGGGTGTCATATCCAAAGTCTCACCCAATTCTGAAGTTATATGGCCTGTTATTTTCAACTATGCCATGTTGTGGCACCTTTAAAGTATTCGTCCTCTCCCAACTTCTCCTTCCCCACACCCATACCTTAACCCCTGTCTTACTTAAATCGTATAGAATTTTTTACAATGCCCTTCAACAAAATTTATATTTTAATTTAAGTCCTTTCATTTTAAATTTAATTGTCTCTTTAAGTTAAAGTTGACCATTCACCTTTGTATCTTCATCATCATTTCAATTTTACTCATTGGACGACTTGAAATTCCAGCTTTTTGTCCTGTCAGTTGACTTTCCCCTCTTCTCCCTATTCTCCTTCACTGTATCTGCCGTTCACTTTGGTCTTTTTCTTCTTTGCCTTCTCCTCCTCCTTCTGAATCCTCATCTGAAATGTCATTACTCTCACTTGGGAATTCCAACTGTAAATCTTTCAAGATTTTCAATGTCTCTTTTAATTAGGTAGCAGCATAAGTTTTACTTCCTCATTGTAAAATTAATTTGAAAGGGAATCCCCAGTGATATTTTATCTTGGCTTCCTGTAATTTTTTTGTAACCACATGCAGAGCATGTCTTCTCCTAAGCATTTCAGAGCTTAGGTCTTGCATAAACATCACTTTGTTTTCCTTATAGCTTCAGGATGGGAGTTTCCACACTTGCTTGAGGAATTGGTCTTTTACTGCATATCATGTGAAACACACAACAATATCTCTCTGTGTTGAAGTACCTGCTACTCTTGAAGTCACAATTCTGTGAGCTTTTGCAAAGTCTGTTCTGTTTAGGGGGGTGTCTGGAACCAGGGAGTTAAACCAGTTGATAAAAAAATCCACCATATCATCTCCTTCTGCATGCTCCTCCACCCCATGAATGCAAATGTTTCTTCAGTGACCTCTATTCTCCAGGTCTGCTATTTTAATCTCATAGTTCTATTTTGGTTCTCCAATTTTATAATTTTCTTGTGGTGTATTTTGCTCATAGCATATGCTTCTTCAGCAGTCTCTGTTACATTTTTACATTATCAGCCAGTTCCTTTAATTGGTTATTTATTGGTTTTAACAATTCCCTCCCTCCATCCATTAGTTCTTGCTTCAAATCCCATTTTAATTGCAATAATTGGTTTTCCATACCTTTAAAGATACTTGCAGTCTCATTCTCCATGTCTTCTTTCTCTGTGACTTTGGCAGCCGTGTTATCAGCTAGGTTTTGCTGTAGACAATTTGTTTGCTCCATTATCTCTTTAATTTCTTGAAGGAGGATCCATTTACCTTAGATGTTTAAACCTGCCAGGACATCTGGTTTTTATTATGGCTAAATTATCTCTGCCTGATGCTAGTAAGTTTGTATTTTAGAGGCTTTTCAGGCATCCAGGTATGGAGCCATCAGATTAGTTATCCACCTTTATTCGGCTCAGCTCAGCTCTGCTCCGCTCCCCTTGGTTAGCTAGATTTCCGAGAATGCGGAGTAGCTAGCTTCTGGGATCACAAGAAACCAGGTTTTTAGGTTCTGCCAGAAAGATGCTCTAGTACCAGACAAGCAATGTTAGGATAATGGCTTGGAAGAAGGACAAAGAAGATTCAGTCATCTCTAAGGAAGTGCATGATTTCACATGAGAAAATGAAGAAGTGGGAAAAATACAATGACAATTCAGCAAATGTAGTATGAAAAACTGCTGACACAGGCCTGGTATAATCCAATCCCCTCACAAAAGCAAGTTTCTCTATAATGAAAAACTATCAGATCTGCTTCCATAATAATTACTGAATGCTAGCATATACCTCATGCTATTTTTCCCCACTGCAGTATATATACACACAGTAGTCACAACGTACTTACACTAATGAGGGTCTACTTTCTCCAATTAAGCATAGAAGTAAATATTACCTGACTTTTAAACAGCTCTGTTTGAGAACAGGAAATGAAGCTATGGCAAACTAACCTCAAAAACCAGGATGCTTAATGCATCAAAAAGTGGAGAGCTGGGAAGTAGGGCTTAATGCCTCACTGTAAAGCACTTTGCTGCTCGCATGCACCCCTACTCTCTGATTGGCCAGCGCCAGCTGAGGAGAGCTTTCAAAAGTCTTGTGAGTCTGGTCAGAGGGAGTCCGTCATCATTTGGATTTTGGCTTGGCAGTTGCCAGTCAGGAGGAGTGTGTGTGTTGGTCTGAGGGAAACAGACAAGTCACTTGAGAAGTGAAGGGACCCTTCCTGTGTACCCACACAATTGAGGAAAAGTTCAAAAATCAGAACTAAATGTCTAAGTGTCAGCCCTAGCTTAATTCTGTTTATTCACAGTCTCCAGAACTGGGATTTAGGTTTGATAGAAGGGACTGGACAGGAGGTTGGAATCTGCCAGTCTAGCCAAACAGAAAAGGCTTAGTGCTCCTAGAAAGAGGAAGATATTTCTTACCCAGTTGTTCAAAGGGTTCAACTCAGAAGGGACCCCTGGTTTGGGTTTGAAGGGAAACAGTCTTAGACTCCTCAAGAGTGAAAAAGGTAAAGTTATAATCCCAGAAGGGAAGTATTCAAATACAGGAAAAAAGTACTAACTTCCAGTAAACTAAAATAGTTTTATGAAATTTTATTAAGACACATTGTTGCTGAAAGAAATCTCCAAGACAAACAAACCTCTCACAGTTAAAAACTGATTCTCTAAGAATATAAACTCTGGTGCCTGTTCAAAATATTCTAATTTGCATAATTAACCAGTTCTATCAACTTCTTGTCCCCTGCCCTATTCCTGATTCAGCTGTGCCTATTCAATAAAATCAACCTTTTTGTTTCAACTTTACTTTGTGTCAAGTGCCATTTCCGAAGGGATTTATAAGAGGGCTCCTGCTGAGTTATAATAAATCATTGGCCTGGGCAAAAGCCAAATAATTTCTCTGTCACAGGGTGGGACATGCAGAAATAGGACTGCCAAGTCTCGTTGAATCGCGGCGGGGGATCGTCATTCTTTACAGGAGCTCTGCCGCGGGGGACGGCAACAGGCGTTGCACCGCCGTCACCAGGATGTGACGCTACACGTCATTCTGGCAACGGGACTCCAAACAGCCCTGTTGCCAGAGCGACGCATAGTGTCACATCCTGGCGACGGCGGTGCAAAGCCTGTTGCCATCCCCCGCGGCAGAGCTCCTGTAAAGAATGACGATCCCCCGCCGCGATTCAACGAGACTTGGCAGCCCTATGCAGAAAGTTATATTTCTATAATAGAAACATGCTATTAAGAGGCTGCTCAGACAAAGTGGAGAACAGTGTTTGGCAGGAAAATATGCCTCACAGAGCAGGAGTCCATCATAGAAGCGAGCAAGGAAATAATATTAGGAACCTTATTAAATGTGTATTAATTTTGGATTACTTCTGTTGTCATAATGTCAAGGATTCTGACATGAAGAATACAGTTTCATAGTGCCAGAATTGTCTTCTACAGATGCCCATATGTTTTCTGTTAGAATGCATTTTTTAAAAAGAAGTAAAACTGTTTCTGTAACTAGGAAGCTCAAGCAAGATTTCAGAACTGCATTCTAATCCTGCTTGTTTCCATTGACATGCACAACACTTACTTCCATGTAAGCCTAAAAGGAATCAAGAGTCCCCAAAGTTAGAAAATAATAGTGTATATGTGGCAGAATGGGCCTGCTCTGGCCTGCAGGCCCTGTTCCACCCTGCCCTCCAAGGTTTTCCCAACATCTAGAGAAGCCTTTCCCTCTCTCTGGTAACCTGCCACCACCACCTGACCTTTGTAGGAATTGACTGCTGGGAGAGTCAAGACTCCCAGCTTCCCTTCCAGGTCTACGTGGTACAGAGAACCGCTACCAGCATCCAAAGTTATAAAGATTTTATTAAAAAGAAAATGTTCATAAGCATATTTTAGCACAGCACTAGATTGAGCAAGGGATTAAAAAGAAATGGGTAAAAAGCAATTCCTTTGTCCCTCTCTCTATACATGCCCTATCAGATGTTAGAATATAGGACAGGGTCCTTAGCTTAGGAAGTTACAGATCTCTACAGAGATTTCATTACCTCGAAGCTACCTTCAGCTCTTCAGGTCAACACAGGGCTAATGCCTGCCTCCTCCAGACCTCAGTTAAGATTTCTGTCTGCTCTGATGGACTCAGCACCCAAGATAGCTTCTTCCTTACATCCAGAAGTTGTATCCCACTCGGGAGATAGGGAGGGGTACAAATTAAATAAATAATAATAAAATCTTCTCCTTTTCCCCTCCCATTGACCCAATCAGGCCAGGTCAGAGAAACGTTTTCTGTAGTTTCCATAAATTTCCTTCCTGAAGTCTCTCTAGTATTTAATTCCTCAAAATCTCTGTTCCCTGCTTGGAGGGATGGAGACTGGACCCTCCTATTGTCTCTAGATAGACCTATTAGCATTTCTTAAGAGGTAGCTGAGATGAGCCTGGAAAGCCACTGACTGACGTCCTCCTCCCTGCCTGTTTTCTGCCCAGAGAGCGAAAAAACCTTTTTAGAACACAAAGAGAAGGTTTTGCTTAGACCATCTCCAAAGGAAAAAAAATGCATTTCTTCATAGTACATCTTACACTATCTCATAGTAAACTGGCTGCCCCCTGTGTGTATGCTGAAGGACATAAACCTGGGCCACCCAAGGACATAGTATGGTCTCTACATACGGTACTTAGGGGGCTCCTCAAGTATGCAGAAAAATATGATTGTACAAATCAACCAAATAAAAACATTTTTTAAAAAACAGCCTGATGAAGACTGAAAATGCACCAGAAATAATAGAATGCTGTGAACAGCTGAGTCTCAGTTAAAGACAAAGGGAGACATTTTGGAGAGTAGGATGAGATTTTCCAAAACTCCCCCCTGTGATTCCTCATAGTACCCAGCTGGTAACTATATTAATGTTAGTGGCATTTTAAGCATCTTTTTGTACCACAAAAAGCTAAACATTTCTGGATGCAGATAGAGAAATATCTGTGTGTCTCATCTCCACCAAGGGAGATGCTGATGCATATACATGGGATTAATTAGCTATGGAAAGACTTCAGTCATGCAGTTATATTAGGCTACCACGCTCATCTATTGTTCCTCCTACATTGAAAACATAAGTTTGAGTCATGAACTATATGACCTCCAGACCCAAAACCAAATGAGAATTCAAACCAGTATAACCTTGCCAAAGAGCAGTGTGGTATCATAATACCTATTGAACACTGAACTGGATCTGCTGCTAGGTGTGCAGTTTTCGGGAAGGTGCCCTATTCTGAGAGATTCATCATTGTCCAAGGGCTCTGCTCCAGTAACATGGTACACAATAATACTTCTGTTCCTGTAATAATATAGTGGTGTCATACATGCACAGAGTGAGACCTACAAATAATATATGGCTCAAGAGGTGGCACCATTTGGGAAAGGAAAGTCTCCGGCCCCGGTCACACGGGAGGTTTTGCCCCACAAGAGGGACGGATCGGGGGCGCAGCAAATGGGCGCAATCACACCGCAACATCTGGGAAGCGGCATGCACCCATCCCTGATCCATCCCTTCAGCCTGAAAACGTGCATTAAAAAAAACCTAGGAAAGAGTACTACCAACCTGAAACGCCGCAGCAAGCGCGGCCATGGGGTTGCCGGCGCGCCCGTCTTCAGCAGCATTCGAGGCTCCCGACCAAACTGCGCATGCGCACATATGTGCAGCCGGCTGCCTCACTCTCCCTTCCATGGCTTCCCCCCCAGCATCTGATCATGCTGAGGAGCAACTGTGCGGCGGCTCAGGGGATCTGTCTGATCCCGCCGCCACGCATCTCTTTTGGTGCGGCTCTAAAAAGCCGCAGTTTGGCCACGCCAATTTCCCCCATGTGACCAGGGCCTAAATCTCCAGATATGCAGTAAAAGCAAGCAGAGCACTCTTGAAACTACTTTCTTCAGAAATATGAAGATGATACTAGTCTCCTTAGTACCACAGCTCTGGACCTGAAAACCTCCAGTTTATACATCTCTTTTAAACCTTTGTAAACATACTAAGAGCAACTACCATTAACCTCTAGGTCATTGGGAAACTGACTGTATTCCATGGCATTATTTTTACTTTATAGCAGCACAATTCTTACTTACTCATAACCATTTGGAACCAAGTAACATTGACCTCTGGATGGTCTGAAGAGCACATTGTATCTCATTATAATAATCTCAGCTCTATTCGTTACTCAACATTAATTATTTTCCATTCTCAAACATTTTGTGTTGCATGACAGCACAACTTTACCCTATCATTAGCTGTGGGTCATTTTACCCCTAACCTCCTTATTCTCCATTATGAAGCATTTCTTTCTTACCATTCATAATGCAGTCAGTCTAGTTTACATTTTTTCCATCTGTGAATGATGCTAATTAAATGTTTCTAAACACCTTCAAGGCATCATCATAGCACAGGAATACGGTGCTTTCTCTTTTCTTGTTTTAATTCTAAGCAAGCATAGCAATTTAAGGAAACACTATTATGGAAGTTCAAAACCAATCCTCATATGCACCTTCTCTCCTTCCTAGCTAGATCTGACACCAAACAACCCTTCAAACAATATTTGAAAGGGCCTACCCTAACAGCCCATCTGCAGAAATGTCAAGAAACTGAAGAACTATGATAAGATTAGCAATATTTCTCAGGGCACTTTTTGCCCGTTTCTAGTCCTAACGTAATCCACTTTAAAACACACATTCTATAGATGCATTACCATACATACCAAGAAGTCCTGAAAAATAGCAGCAGCAGTCACAAGCAACAGTGAGAGGAGTATTTTTGGTCAGTACTTAGACTTTAGTATTTTTAAAGTTAGTCTGTGAGGATATTTGAGAACAAGCTTTTAAAGTGCTCTTTCAATGCTACTTAACACCAGCTAAACTAAAGCATATAACCGGAATGGGTTAGGTTCAAATTTATGTTGGAAAAGATGTGGTCAAAGGCTCTTTTTGTAGCAGGAACTCCTTTGCATATTAGGTCACACACCCCTAATGTAGCCAATCCTCTAAGAGCTTACAGAGCTCTTCTTACAGGAGATACTGTAAGCTCTTGGAGGATTGGCTACATTAGGGGGGTGTCGCTTAATATGCAAATGAGTACCCGCTACAAAAAGAGCCCAAAGGAATTGTGCTTACGTATTTGTTGGGTTAAACCCTACCATTCCATGCTTTCATTCTAGATTTCTACTGTATATAGTCCCATAGGTTCACTTCTTTTACTGAACCAGTTTGATAATGTGGATATGCCTAAACTGCAAGGAAAGGTTATCATCTTATTTATTATTATTTATTATTTATTTTATTCAATTTATACCCCGCCCTCCCCGCAATCCGGGCTCAGGGCGGCTTACATAAGGGCATACGCCAATATAAAACATATTTAAAACCATTTAAAATCCATATAATACAAAACATTCTTAATAAGTTATTAACTAACTAACTAAAGTGCTCTCGATGTTTACAGATGAACATCTTAAAGGCTGCAGTCACACATACTAAAAAAATCCACTTTCAATTCACTTTTAGTGCGCTTTCCAACTGGATTTCACTGTGTGAACTGGCAAAATCCAGTTGGAAAGTGGATTGAAAGTGGATTGTTTAGTATGTGTGACTGCAACCCTACACTCAGATGCCAAGATTCAAAAAGAAGCAAAATAGAAGAATAAGGGTCTGTTTGCAGTTTGGAATCAACTCACCAGGGTATGAGACATGCTGTTTATGGGTATGATTTCCATGCAATGTGGGCATTTCCTCCAAAACAGATTTTGAATGATGATTACCTTTCATCAGAACTCTGGTAGTGGGAACCAGCTTCTAAGAACCAGCTAAATACCCCTTTATTTGATGTTTATGAATGCTGAGTAGTGTAAACCAATTTATAACTTATTCTTTTTTTGTAAGATTCTTTACTCTTTTTTTGAATTTGGTTTTTTTAAAATTTTGAATGTATCTTCTTGTACCAGAGTGCGCCATTTGATAACCATCATCACACTGTAAGGACTTTCCACATCACTGCAATGATGACAAGAAGCAGCAAATCATAGGCGGGGCTTAGAGCAGGGGTGGCCAAACTTGCTTAACATAAGAGCCGCATAGAAGTAACGTCAGATGTCTGAGAGCCGCAACACTTGAACAAATATTACACATGTTTTAATTGGAAAATATGCAAATTTACTTTTTATTAACATTAACATTAAATAAGACTGTCAGAAACAAAAACAAGAGGGGTAAAAACAGATATTGATGGTAATATTTAAAGAGACAAATGTTTTCTCCAAGCCGGCTGGGGGGGGGGGGGCTTTTGAGAAAGCATTTAAAGTTCAGATATCCTGGATTGTAAAGTGAAACGTGGTAAACTCTGGTACCTTATCGAATGGGTTGATTTCGGTCCCCAGCACCGCGAATGGGTGGAAGAAGGGGATATTCGGGCCCCTTACCTGATCCGTAGTTTCCACAGAAGGTTCCCGGACAAACCGGGAGGTCTCCCGCCCAGCCCGGGAGATCTCCCGCCCGGCCCGGGAGGTGTGTTGTAAGTGTATTTTAAGGGGGGCAGTATGTCAGCAAGCTGCCATTCTGTTTTCTGTGACCTCTGTGTACATATTCTTTCCCTGTTGCACCCGGCTTGGTTTCTATCATCCTACTCCTGCGTTGGAATGCAAAAGATAACTGCTGGAGGTTGTGTGGGGGAGAAGATGCTGTAATGCTTGGCTATTGCTTTTCCCATGACTACTGCACCTGTGTTATGTCTAATATCCTGCCTGGTTCCCATGGACTGGGCGCGCAACCGTTCCATTAGCCCGCCAGCGGGAAAGTTATTCATTGGACCTGTATCTCTTTGAAGTTCCTTTATTATGCTTGATCTAACTGTGTATCCCCAGTTCTAACAAAGAACGTGTTTGAGTATGTCGTCAACGCTTTGAAATAAATTTTGCTTTTCTTAAAACGTGGATTTATTCTCGATGCTTGGGGATCCAACATATTGTTAGAACTCTCTTTTTCCTATCGTTCCGAATCTGGCGAGATCATGAGCGGAATTGAGGGAAACCTACCTACCACGGAGGGGGACTCTGGATCGGTCCCACAGACCTCCGCGTCTTTGGTGTTCACGACTGCAGCCTCGTTGGAGGGTGCCGTGGGGGGAGCGATTCCCCGCCTGCCTGCACATCTGTCTTGGCCGCCTCCGACCCCTTCGCAATGGGGTCCGCGGAAGACTCACCAGCAGGATGATTGGACTATGTACAACACCCAGGGCACCCGTGAGGTGTACTCCCGTCGGGGGAGCGGATTACGTGAGAGTCTATTTGACAAGGGATTGTTCCCGGAGCCGGGGGCTACCTCGGAGAAGGGGAGCCCCGAGCGGGACCTCGAGGAGTGGATGTTCGAGCCGTCGGGACCGCGGGGCCACGCAGGAGATGAGGAGGGCACCGGAGTCTTCCCAACGGAAGAGGACTATGACCCACCCCCGGACTACCGCCCTCGGGACCCCATCCCGGAGGAAACTACCGGGGAACGACTAGCAGAACTGGAAGACTCGGTGAGAGACTTGTTGCGGGCATTCCAGGATGTGATGGAAGGTCTGCCGGGAATGATGGACGTTCGAATGGCTAATTTCCTTGACGCACACGCCGCGCAGCAACAAGTTGCTCCTGCACCGGGATTTCCCGCGCCGCCGATGCCTGCTCAACCGCTGATGGGACCTCCGCTGCAAGCACCGGGAGTTCCCGCGCAGCAGGTACCTGTGCAGCCGCCGGTGAGACCGCCTCTGCAAGTGCCTGTGCAACCGCCGATGCCGGGGGGTCCGCCGGTGCCGGGTCTGCCGCCGCCGCTGAGGCCAATGCCAGCGGGGCCACCGGTTGTACCGGGTTTCCCTCCCAGGGGAGTTCCGGGTCAGCTGGGCCCGTTGGTAAGGCCTCCACGGCCCAGACCCAAGGATCTACTGGAGGCTACCTTCGACGGCAACCCAGATGAACTCGCTTTCTTCACGGTGAGGGTGCATAAATTCGTAGAAGAGAGTCGACACCTGTTCCGAAATGAAGCTGGTCTTATTGATGTCATCTCGGCAAGACTGAAAGGAGACGCCGCCACATGGTATGTTGGACTGCACAATGACCGCGGTCCGGAACTTTTGAATTTGCGAGCATTCATGTGGGCGCTGCGGGCGAGATTTGAAGATGTCAACGCGAGTCAAAGAGCTAAAGCGTTTCTCCGCACCTACCGCCAGAACAAGAAGTCGGTTCGCGAGTACACTCTGGAATTCCACAAGCAAGCAGCAAAGCTCCGAGACTACCCTGATCATATATTGGCTGAGATGTATCGCTTGGGTCTCAACGCAGACATCCGAGAAACGGTTCTGAAAACTGTCAACCCTGTCTCCCTGATGGCCTGGACCCAGGAAGCTGAAAATGCTGAAGACCGGCTCACCACCATCAAACTCGACCTGGCTGCTACGACCAACAGACCCGCCGCTGCCGGTGCCTCCAAACCCAAGACTCAACGCCTGTCGGAATCAGCTCGAGAACTACGTATGAAGATGGGGCTCTGTCTCAAGTGCGGGGAGAAGGGGCATTTCGCTGTGGATTGTGGCAGCCGTCAAGTAAAAGACAAGCCGCCTACTCCAAGCCCGAAGACACCGCTGACGGGGAAGAAGGGGATGGCTAACCCGCGTTTCTCCAAAGCTCTGCAGGCGGCCCAAGGTTCGGAGGGAAACGAACCGTCTGCTGCCGAGTCAGAAGAAGAGGTGGTGCCTGAAACGGCGGAAAACGACAACGGCCTGTTGTGAGAGGCGCAAAACGACAAGGCCATTCTAATGCTGCGCCCAAGGTGGTGAGAGAAACCCCTTCCCTATTTTTCGTGACTGTCTCATTAATGAATCCGCTCCTGGGAACCCACGTTAGGGTGAGAGCGTTGATTGATTCTGGGTGTGGGAGGGATCTCATCAGCCCTAGAGTGTTATTGGCACTGGAAGCGGGGATAGTCCCCTTGAAGTCTCCCATCATTTTTACCCAGATGGATGGGGCACCCATGGAACCTTGTACGCACGAGACTATGGCTTTGCGGTTGGGGGCGGGCGATCATTGGGAATCCAGATCCTTCATTGTCACCCCTAAATCGCAGTTCGACTTAGTACTGGGGAGTCCCTGGTTGTTTACCCATGACCCTTACATCTTGTGGGAAGAAGGGGTTGTCAAATTTGTGTCGGCTAAGTGTGTAGATCACTGCTGGGTGGACTCGTGGGGGGACCAGCCGACCGCGCAGTTCCCCTGCGGCACTTTGCAACCGGAAGAGTTAGCTTCTTTGCCTCGAGAGTATAGAGACTTGGCGAAAGTGTTTGGCGAAGAGGAAGCTAACGAATTGCCCCCCCATCGCTCGACTGACTGTGCTATTGAACTTTTGCCTGACTGTAAATTACCCAAAGGTAAAATTTATGCGATGGGGCCGGCTGAGAAAGTTGAACTGCGGAACTTTATTGATAAAAACCTAGCCCGAGGTTTCATTCGCCCGGCTTCCTCCCCTTTCGCCGCGCCTGTACTTTTCCGAAAGAAGAAAGACGGGGGGCTTAGATTGTGCACTGATTATAGGGGTCTGAACGCTGTTTCTTTGTCCAATGCTTACCCCCTCCCGCTAATCAAGGACTTGGTAGCTGAGGCCACCAAGGGCAAAATCTTCTCGAAACTTGACCTCCGAGATGCATATTTCCGTGTGCGCATCCGGGAGGGGGATGAAAGTAAGACTGCATTTAATACCCCTTTGGGGCAGTTTGAGTACCTCGTTATGCCCTTCGGCCTTCAAGGGGCTCCGGGGGTCTTCATGAACCTAATCAATGAGGTCCTACATGAGTTCCTATTCAAAGGAGTGGTCCTTTACCTTGATGATGTGTTGCTGTACTCTCAGGACCTCCCGTCGCATATTAAATTGGTGCGCCAGGTCCTTAAGCGACTTTATGAACACCACTTGTTTGCAAAGCTGTCAAAATGTGAATTCCACAAGACATGCATTGACTTTTTGGGATATCGCATCTCTGGGGGGAAGGTTGAAATGGACCCTGCTAAAATTCAGGCTGTACTTGACTGGGAGCCCCCCAGGACCCGCAAACAATTGCAAATGTTCCTCGGATTTGCCAATTTTTACAGAAATTTCATCCAGAATTTCGCTCAAATTGCCCTTCCCCTGACTGATTTGCTAAAGACCAAGGGGAAGGGTTTTGATGCTACGAAACCAGGCGCCCCGCTTAAATGGTCCCCTGCTTGCGCAGAGGCTTTTGAGAAACTTAAACTGATGTTCACCTCTGAGCCAGTGCTGGCGCGCCCTGATGAAACTAAAAAATTCATTGTCCAAACTGATGCCTCGGATGTGGCAATGGGGGCCGCTATTTTGCAAGAAGGGGAAGATGGTCGTTTACATCCCCTCGCATTTGTGTCTAAAAAGTTTTCTGACGCTGAACGAAACTGGGGGATTTGGGAGAAGGAGGCGTCAGCGATCCGGCTGGCTCTCTCCACTTGGAGGCAGTGGTTGGAGGGGGCGCAACTGCCATTTGAAGTCTGGACTGACCATAAGAATTTGGAGATGCTGAAATCCCCCCGTTCTCTCAACGCTAAACAACTTCGTTGGGCGGACTTCTTTGCTAAGTTTCGATTCACTCTTCGTCATTTCCCTGGGGCGGCTAATTCCCTGGCTGACGCGCTTTCACGCCTCCCACAACATGACAGTCAGCGTGAGATCATCATGGACTCTGTTTTTTCCCCCTCCCATCTGGGGGGGGGGCGTGGTCACCCGGGCGCAAGCGCGAGCGATTCCACACTCTGATGAGACTTCGCCTTCCCTTTTCCCTGTGGGGGGAGGGGCCTGGGTCCAGAAATATCTGTCTGCTTTTACTGCTGGGGCTGATGCCTCCCTGAAAACGTTGCCAGATTGTGTCCGTAGCCCTGAAGGTCTGATTTATTCTGGAGACAAACTGTATGTGCCTATTTCAATGAGGAGGGAGGTGATGGAGTCTGCTCACGGTTCGAAACTGGCAGGGCATTGGAGTTTTGTTAAATCTCTGCAACTCATCCGCAGACAGTTCTGGTGGCCACAAATGCGCAAAGACCTCTTGATGTTTGTTAGGTCCTGCCAAACCTGTGCCTTAACTAAACCCAGGATGGGCAAGCCTCCTGGTCTTCTGCAGCCACTCCCTACCCCATCGAGACCGTGGGAAGTGGTGTCCATGGACTTTATTACTGACCTCCCTGCGAGCAAAGGGAACACTGTTATTTGGGTGGTTGTTGATTTATTTTCTAAGCAAGCTCATTTTGTGCCTTTTCCTTCCTTGCCTACAGCTCAGAGGTTGGCGAAATCGTTTATGTCTCACGTGGTGAAAATTCATCAATTACCTGCTAAATTAATTTCTGACAGGGGGACCCAATTTGTTTCTAAGTTTTGGAGGGAACTTCTTTCCATTTTAGGGGTGGAACAAGGGCTCAGCAGCGCGTATCATCCTGAAACTGACGGACAAACGGAACGCGTTAATCAGACTCTGGAACAATATCTGCGTTGTTTTACTAATTATCAACAGAATGATTGGTGTGAATTATTGCCTCTTGCTGAATATTGTTATAACAATACGGTCCATAGCTCCACAGGCATGTCTCCTTATAAAGCTGTATCTGGTTACGACAGTCCCCCCCTCCCTTTCTTGGAGGGGATGGGCCAACGTCCTGTGGGGGATGCTGATACCTGGTGTATGTCCTTGCAAAAAGCATGGCCTCTGCTATGCCAAACACTTGACGCAGCCAAGGCTGCTTACAAGACCCAGGCAGACAAGGGTAGGGTGGTGGGGTTTGATCTGAAACCTGGGGATCTTGTGTATGTCTCGACCAAGAACATTAAGATGCTGCGGCCTAGCAGGAAATTGGGGTGGAAGTTCATAGGTCCATTCAAAGTGCGTAAAGTCATAAATGATGTGGCGGTTGATGTTGTTTTGCCTAAGAATTTACGTGCTCTGCATTCTGTTTTTCACATGAGCCTGTTGAAGAAGGATCCTGGCCCGTCTCCCTGGAGACCAGCAGTTACTCCTCCTCCACCTGTCATTTTGGAAGGGGATGAACATTTTGAGATCGCTGATATCCTTGATTGTAAAGTGAAACGTGGTAAACTCTGGTACCTTATCGAATGGGTTGATTTCGGTCCCCAGCACCGCGAATGGGTGGAAGAAGGGGATATTCGGGCCCCTTACCTGATCCGTAGTTTCCACAAAAGGTTCCCGGACAAACCGGGAGGTCTCCCGCCCAGCCCGGGAGATCTCCCGCCCAGCCCGGGAGGTGTGTTGTAAGTGTATTTTAAGGGGGGCAGTATGTCAGCAAGCTGCCATTCTGTTTTCTGTGACCTCTGTGTACATATCCTTCCCTGTTGCACCCGGCTTAGTTTCTATCATCCTGCTCCTGCGTTGGAATGCAAAAGATAACTGCTGGAGGTTGTGTGGGGGAGAAGATGCTGTAATGCTTGGCTATTGCTTTTCCCATGAGTACTGCACCTGTGTTTTGACTAATGCTCTGCCTGGTTCCCATAGACTGGGCGCGCAACTGTTTCTTTAGCCCGCCAGCGGGAAAGCTATTCATTGGACCTGTATCTATTTGAAGTCCCTTTATTATGCTTGCCCTAACTGTGTATCCCCAGTTCTAACAAAGAACGTGTTTGAGTATGTCTTCAACGCTTTGAAATAAATTTTGCTTTTCTTGAAAACGTGGATTTATTCTCGATGCTTGGGGATCCAACACTGGGGAAGGGAAGACTGACTCCCTTTCACTTCCCCAGCCACCCTGCCGGGAGCCGCACAACATGTGTGAAAGAGCCGCAGTTTGGCCACCCCTGGCTTAACTGTCCCTGCACAAAATCACCAGCCAAGCCTGTCTTCACATCTGTGCCACCTGCCCATGACTCACAGATAATTCAGAGAACTTAGCAAGAAGAAAAACTTTCACACACAGACTCTTGTAGAAGGTCAGTTGTTGTAGTCACTTTCACAGCAATACGAATTGGGCATGAATCTAGTAGGGACAGTTTCACCCTTCACTTACATGGTAAAGATGAGAAAATACTATGGGGCAGGGAGACTCCTTTCTCTTCCCAAAGTCCATCAGGTTATAGCACCAGTAGCTTAATCATGCTTGCTGAGGGAAGGGAAAACAGAGTACACCAGCCCCACCAAGCCACTTCCGGGTCACCTGCTTGAAGCTTGCACATATCTGAAATCCAGGCAGGTTGCAGCTGCTTCTCCTTGCACGAGTAGGCTCATGCTGAAGGTCAACATGACCAAGGGAAGGAAGTACCATACTACCTACACAGCTAAATGTGTAGGCAGACTCCTCCTTGGATCAAACCAGATAATCACAGTAGGAATTAAGCACTCATGGGGTGCATTTCGGCTCGCCTCAGAAATGGATTTTATCTGCGCGATCATACGGTCAACATCTGCCTCCTGTCCCCAGCTGTCACTTTTCGGCTCAAAACTGCTTTAACCTGGAGTATTTTGATACCAGGTGTTTTCCTGATTTTCTGGTTCCAGCTGCATTTTTTCCTTGTGTGATTGCTCCTCCAGTGTCAAGCCACTCCCAGCTCGAAAGCTGCCTGAGGCTTCCACTTTTTGCCCGCCATTTTAAAAAAAAGCATTGGCGGTGTGCGCATAGGCGGAGGTCCACCACAGAGTGTTTAAATGGTGCCTAGTTTTAGCCTTTAGACGAGTTCAGGATCTCAGGGAGGCCATTTTCGGTGGTAAACGTTTAAAGGGAAGTGTCGGGTTGAAGAGGAAATCGCTGTTCTACAGATGGCTGCCCAAACTGAGAGAGAGAGAGAAACAACACCAATGCGTGTGAACGGCAGGGAGCAATGTGGCTGTGCAGCGATCCGGAGCAAGGAGGTGAGTGTGATCGCAATTCTCCAGGTTAAAAAAACCATGCATGGAGCTGGAGCAATTTAACCCGCTCCCAGATGCCGTCTGACCGCACCCATGGTGAGATATCTAGGACCTGGTGAGATACCATCATGCCCCTTCATCAAGGTCTTGTCTTGTGACTCCATGGATCTCACTGCACCCTGATTAAATTGAACAACTGGTGCTTGTGGGACAATATCTTAACAATCCGTTCGCCTCGAGTTTTTAGAGGAGGAAAACAGGAAAAAAATATTCTGAACCAGAGGAACTGGTATTGTTTCGAAAGAAAAAGGATGGGGGGGCTGAGACTCTGCACGGATTACAGGGGCTTAAATGCAGTGTCGTCAACTAATGCCTATCCCATGCCATTGATCAAGGACTTATTAGCAGAAGAAGCCAAAGGAAAAATCTTTTCTAAGCTGGATCCCCGACATCTCCAGATAAAAGGACCAGGCAGTAGGTGATGGGAAAGGCCTCCGCCTGAGACCCTGGAGAGCCATGGAGAGGGGCCGTGGCTCAGTGACAGAGCCTCTGCTTGGCATGCAGAAGGTCCCAGGTCCAATCCCCAGCATCTCCAGCTAAAAGAACCAGGCAGTAGGTGATGTGAAAGACCTCAGACTGAGACCCTGGAGAACTATGGGGAGGGGCCGTGGCTCAGTGGCAGAGCCTCTGCTTGGAATGCAGAAGGTCCCAGGCTTTCCACACACACCCCTGCACACACTCACACTCAGCATGCGCACGCGCGCACACACGCTGTAGGAGGAGATTGGATTTCTACCCCGCACCGACTTACAATTCTCTTGCCTAGCCAGCCCAGACGTAGAAGCATAGTGTTGGAAGGGGCCATAGCCGCCTCCCCCGGCAGCGCTGCGGAGGAGGAGGGGGGAGGGGGGAGCCAGGAGCTTTGCCCCCCCCCCCCCGCCTGCACACACTCTCACTCAGCATGCGCACACACACACACGCTGCAGGAGGAGATTAGAGTTCTACCCCGCACCGACTTACAATTCTCTTGCCTAGCCAGCCCAGACGTAGCAGCGTAGAGTTGGAAGGGGCCATAGTCGCCTCCCCCGGCAGCGCTGCAGAGGAGGAGGGAGCCGGGAGCTTTCCACCCCCCCGCCTGCACACACTCACACTCAGCATGCGCGCGCGCGCACACACACACACATGCCTCCTCCCCCAGCAGCGCTGCGGAGGAGGAGGGAGGAGGAGGGAGATGGGAGCTTTCCACACACCCCCGCCTGCACACACTCACACTAAGCATGCACGCACACACACACACACACACACGCTGCAGGAGGAGATTGGATTTCTACCCCGCACCGACTTACAATTCTATTGCCTAGCCAGCCCAGACGTAGAAGCATAGAGTTGGAAGGGGCCATAGCCGCCTCCCCCAGCAGCGTGGCAGAACGTCGAGGGCCGTGCTGCGGAGGAGGAGGGAGCCCGGAGCTTTCCACCCCCCACCTGCACACACTCACACTCAGCGTGCGCACACACACACACACACACACGCTGTAGGCTTCCCCACGGCACGTGCACTCTTTTTTTGCAGTATTGGCTCCATAAAACGCACACACTTCCCCCCCACTTTTTTTTGGGGGGGAAGTGCATCTTATGGAGTGAAAAATACGGTACTTGAATTTGGGGTATAAAAGGAGCCTCTTAACCCTGGCATTTTAGGTTCAGTTTCACCCCAGGACTGTCCCTGAACCACCATAATGCTTGACAATGCTCATGCTTCAGGATCAGGCAACCTTTCTCTATCTCCTAAAACCTCCCCCACCCCTTTCCCTTTCTCTCTCTGTGCAGCTGATCTCATTCTCAGGTGGGTTCCCCAATGACATGTCCTTGCCACCAGCTCTCTTGTTTGCACTCCTCCCTCTGATTTACTCTCCCAAAGCTCCATTCCAGAGAAACCTCTTCCCTGTACTAGAAATACACTCCTCCCTCCCTTCTCCCTTTCAGTCCAATCAGCTCCCAGGCATCAGGCTACTTCCCTCTCTTCCATTTCTTCCTCGCCTCATTTGCCTTCACTCCAAAACCTCTGCCTCATTCTCTTCTCCAAACCCAGTTCTCTGCTCTCCAATGTGTCCAGTCAGCTGACCCCTTTTCTAGCCTCCACTAGAACATCATTTCTCCACATTGCTCTATTTCTTTGTCTTCTCCTTGGGGACACCATACTTACATCCACAGGTTGGTTCCACTTGGACTAGCCCCTGGTGGACACATCTAGCCAAATGTGACTGCTTCCACTAGGAATTGTTTGCAAGTTGCAACTGATAGAATCATAGAATGTTAAGAGTTGGAAGGGACCTTGCAGGTCATCTAGTCCAACCCCCTGCACTCTGCAGGAGCATAGCTGAAAGATAGCCCTACAACATACCCGAAAGATGGTCATCCAGCCTCCGCTTGAAAACGTCCAGCGAAGGAGCATCCACCACCTCCCGAAGCAGACTGTTCCACTGCTCAACCACTCTTACAGTAAGGACGTTTCTCCTGATATTTAGCCAGTAACGACTCCCTTGTAATTTCCACCCATTAGATTTAGTCTTGCAATCTGGAGCAAGAGAGAATAGATCTGCTCCATCTTCTACATGACATTTTATTTTATTGAACTACCTTCTGAAATCTGCCTTTGCCTTTTGTCTTTCTGCCTATCACTGTAGCCAATACAGACCAAATGTCTCTTTCCTATATTTCCCCAAGTATCAAGTGTATGCCTGGGTATCCACAAACTTAGGATCATGGAATTCATTGCCACGGGAAGTGGCATAGGCAAGCATAGACAGCTTCAAGAGGAGATTGAATAGACATATGGAGCAGAAGTCCATCAGTGGCTATTAGCCACAATGTATAGATGGAACACTATGTCTGGGGCAGTGATGCTCTGCATCCTTGGTGATGGGGGGACAACAGTGGGAGGGTTTCTGGAGTCTGGCCCTGCTGGTGGACCTCCTGATCAGTGTTCCCTCTCAGCTGAGTTAGTGTGAGCTAGCTCACAGTTTTTTAGCCTCCAGCTCACAGATTTTTATTTTAGTTCAGGGAGGATGGCTCCAGAGCAATAAGCAGTAGCCAAATTGCTCACTCACAGCTTTAATGCCAGTAGCTCACAAAGTAGAATTTTTGCTCACAAGACTCCACAGCTTAGAGGGAGCATTGCTCCTGATGGCACCTGGGTTTTGGTCACCGTGTGGGGTATTTACAACGGTATAGGTGCCGGTTCCAACCAGTGTACTTACCGGCGTTCACACGGCGAACATCTGCCTCCCGTCCCTAACCGTTGTAAAGCCCTTTAAACCGTTGTACTCTGCCACTAGGTCCCCAAGTGGTGGTATCCTGAGTACAACGGTTGTAAACGCTGTACCCCACCATCTGATCGCTCTCCAACGTTGCACAGCTACTTCCGTTCGGAAGCCTGAGGCTTCCGATTTTCGCCCGCCATTTTTTTTAAAGGATTCAATATGCAATATGCAATATGCGCTTGGGCAAAGCTTCGCCCTGCCGTTTGTTTAAAAAAAGAAAGAAAAGGGCCTTACTGTAGCGTTTCGGAGACGTCTGGGACCTCAGGGAGGCTACTGTGCTCTGTAAACTTTAAAGGTAAGTCCTTACCTTTAAAGTATAAATGTAAGACAGGGTTTTTGCGCATGCGCGAAGATCGCCATTCTATGGATGGCTGCCTATGTGCATGCGCAAACTAAGTTTAAAAAAAACCAAGCCAACGACGAGTGTGGATGGGCGTATTGCGATGGGCTGCGCAGACAGGAGGTAAGTGTGATCGCGTTTCAGCCGGCATAAACTGCACCGATTCCAACCGGTACAGTTTATGCCTGCTGAAACGCCCCGTCACCCAGAGTGTTGGACTGGATAGGCCATTGACCTGATCCGACATGGCTTCTCTTATGATCCCATAGGTGCGGAGGTACATGTGTAAATGCCATACACATGTATCTCCTCAGGCAGCCCTGGTAACAGAGTTTATCAGAACATTGATCTTTCAAGGTCAGTACTGACAGGTCACACTGGCAGTAGTTCTTCAGGATCTCAAGCAGGAGTCTTCACATCACCCAGGACTTGATCCTTTTAAGTGGAGTTGCTGGGGACTAAACCTGGGACCTTCTGCATGCCAAGCAGAAGCTCTACTATGAAGCCAGGGCCCCACCCCAAACAGATGGCCCTTAAAGCAGCCGACAGTCGAAATAAAAATATCAAACAGTAAATATTAACAATAAAGAAAGTACATTTAACCAGCAACAATGAAGATAGGACCAGAAGTATAACATTCAAAATTTAAAAGGTCTGACACATGTATTTTTAAAGTCTTAATTTCCCTTCTCAACAGACCTATGGCTTGGATCTGGCAACCTTCTTTAGGTTTTCACAGGAGAAACTGGCAGTTCCACTTTTCCTAGTAGATGACAATCTTACCCTACACCTTTAGTGAGGCCTGAGAACTAGCTGTCAAAACTCAAGGTGGGGGAACTATGAGAGAAATCATGTTCTTAAATATGACAGCTAGCAAATAAACTTTGTTTTATTTAATCTATTTGCCCAGTGACAAATCAGTTTTTATTATTAAGCAAGTATTTTGGTAAGAAAAATCACTGTATTTTTACTTCAAAAGCATGACGAGACATTGTTTGTTTGATTTAGCCCTTTGACTGCTTTCTTTTTTTTTTTGAAGAGAAGTATTTCCTTTTACCTCTTACACAGAGGAAGAAATGGTTCTTGTTACATAGTTAGGCTCACTGAACAATAACAGTTCCAGCCAGGACATGGCAATGAATGTTACCACATGGCCTGCTCCACTCTAGTAACCAAAGAAAACTTATTTTTGCAGTATTCAAGGCTTAACCTGAGCCAGGGCTGAGCCCTGGAACCTGTTGTGAATGCCAGGCCTTGGGCCTGGAACATGTGAGGCAATAATCAACAAGGGAGTGACTTGAAAAGATGCAGAATACTTTCCTATCTACTGACAGAGCCACCACAATAGCGCACACATCTAGAATTAGATTCTTCCAAGCAGGCCCAAGTCCCGGAAACACTCCACTTAAGAAATTAAACATTGATCGCATCTCCCCCCCCAATAAATAGCGCATGGATCCACACATTAATTAGAATAAAAGAGTTAAGATAGTGACTACTATTATGCTACGAAATATGAACTTTGGGAGCTAGGTCGTCTCTTGAGAATATCCTGTTATGCACACAGAAGCCTCAGTGTAGGAAAACGTGAGAGCTGCTACGTCTTGGCTGCCTTGCCAAGGACTGATTTGGGAGCCATGAGTTATTCCACACTGCTGAGACCCAGTAGTTTAGCACTGAACAGACGACATTAAACAGTGCAAGGAGGCACCCTCCACCCCCTCTGAACCAACCACAGGCCATTCCAAACTTGATACACTGACTTGAAGGCGCACGCCAAGGAGAGAATGGTGACACAGACACATAGCTGGGACTGTCGAGGGAACACTGCCAGCTTCCCCCACAGCTGACCACTCTTAAAGGGAAAACACATGCATCTTGCTTATGCCTGCCAGCACTCTGCTAACAGTCATTTATGGGTTTTGGCTCCTGATGGGAGCAAAGCTAAAAAAATCTTACCTAACAAGCCAGCTAAACACATGCAGTACTTTACGAAAGAAGAAATCCTCTTTCCTGTACAGACGCAGGGAGGACAATAGAGAACCACCTCTGAGAAATGAATTTATGTTGCATGAACTGCTCTGTCAATTCAAGCCCAATTAATTTCAGTCTGTGGAAAATCAGATCATGGGCAGGGAAAAGCAATGCAATTAATATATTCTTGTTGTACTAAGCCAAAGATGAGCCTCCCTAAGCTCTGTGCAATTGTAAAAGACGAGATGTTGTACTACTGGGCAATAGTAGCATTATATAACCCCAAAACACACACCCTTATCTTTCTCTTGCTATGTACATTCACTTGGACCCATTCAACAAAGTAGGGCTGTATTCTGAGTAAACAGATACAGGAACAGCTACCACCTTCTAATCCCAGAGCAGAACTTGCTGGAAAACAGCAAAAGTACTGCCCTCAACAGATTCGCCTGTCAGTTGCTTCCATAGCCCTATCCTCACCCTCAAGAAAGGATATCTGGGGAGAGAGGCAGTGCATTGTGGGGGGAAAATTTGCCTCAGCTAGGCTGCCTAATTGGCTCCAGGTGCCTGATGAGCCAAACCAGGAGGCTTAGGAGCTGAGCAAGACTGTGGCGCAAACAAGAACCGTCTGTGGTGGCGCAGGAAAAGGGAACTGCAGTCTATTTCCAGTTTTTCCTATGAGAAGGATGGGCTTGGAACAGCTGTAGCACAGCGTATTAGTTTGCTGCTGAAGGATAGCATAAAATGTATTCCACAGGTTGCTATAGTAGGGTTTTTGGTTTTTTTTAGTAGCAGTTAAGCAGTATAGTAGTGAATAACTTCATGCTAGGAAAAGCAAGCTGCTGTTAAAGACACCAAAGCAGAAGGCCAGGATGTTTTTTTCATGATCTATTGGCAACTATAAATAACCAGATTGTTTGGACTATTGAGTATCAGAACAAGGATTGCAAATTATCTGGGGAACCAAAGGACCCCGGCTTGTTTCTGGGCCTTCAACAGAGGTTCCAGATGCAGAAATCAGCAGGCAAAACTTTTTTATGATTTGGTGCTAAACATGATCACCTGTTAATTACACCAGATCAATCTGCTTTTAGAGAGACAGCCTCAGGGCTGTCAGTTCAAAACTGGCGACTGTATTTAGAACTCAGCTTGCCATTCCCAAGGTCCAGGTGGGGGATCCCCCCCTTTCATGGGCTCCTACCTGTTGCAGACCAGCCGGAGGGAATTCCTCCACCCACCAGACAGTGTCATCCTGCATGATGAGCTGACATCACCCGGAACTGACATCAGCGCATCGGTGACGTTGAGGCAGTGATGCTGTGCTTTTGGGGCAAAATTCTATGGTTGAAGGTAACTTTTACCATAAAGTTTTGTCCAAGAAGCAGAGCATCACTCCCGACATCACCAACGCACTGACATCACTTCTGGGTGATGTCAGCACATTGCACAATGCCCTGCCCACTCCCGGAACGCCTTCCAAAGCCCCCTACCGGTGACCTGGCAACCCTGTTTAGAATCCTAGGTGTACCTATACTGTCTTCTTACTGAGAATTTTACCTGGTGTTTACAACTGGATGGGCTCCTACATCTGAGTTCTTTTAATTAGCCAACACGCTACAGGTTTTAGCCATGCCTTCTCTTATAGCTCAGTTCTAAGCGCGTTTGTGTGGAAGTAAGCCCTCCTGAATTTACTTCTGATCTAACCTGTTTAGCATTTGTGGTATTGTCAAACAAGCTTTGTTGACTTCAATAGGGCATTGGATCAGGTTGTACCCAAATGGAATATATGCATTGGTAGTAGATCAAGATGGATAGCCATGTTAGTCTGGCTGTAGTAGGCTCATGAACTAAAGTTTGTGACAAATTCTGGGTGGTTTGTGGTTTGTCAAGCAGAGGGGCTTAGCTACCAGGTGCCTCAGCTGGGCCCCCATTTATATCCTCCCACCCCTCCTGATTATGAATACCTCTCCCCTGGTAGGGTTCGGGTGTCAGGTGGGCCACCCTGTCTCTCTACGTATGCCAAGCAGAGGGGCTTAGCTACTGGGTGCCTCAGCTGGGTGCCTCGAGTGTTCAGGCTCATCCCTCTCCCCCTGCCTCTCATGCAGCAGATGGACAGACCTGATGCTGCGCGAGAAGTGGGCAGCCAGGTGCCTGCAGGTTTTGAGCAAGGACTGCATCTCAAGACTGGCAGCATCCCAGATGGCCCTGACAATGCTCCCCAGCCCCAGAGCATCCTTCACCACCACCAGGTGAAGCATGTGTACCAGGCAGACAATGCCCTTGAGGCACACAGCCTTCAGCGCTGCCAGCATGTTGGGGCTGGCATCTGTGACCATGTAGCCTTGGACAATGCTGCTGCCACCCACACCCCCCCTCAGGCTACTCTATAACACGGTGGTGATATTTTGCACTGTGTAGTCTGCATCCATCCCCTGCGCATGAAGCGTAACCATTTCGTAGCCCAGTGACAAGACTATCCCCCAACAATCCATACAGAGAGGTCCTCTGGTTGCCACCAGGGGATGGTGAGGGAGAGGTAGCCATACTACTGGCTGCTCTAGAGATCAGCCATGAAGTACACGGTTCTGCCTTGTGCTCTAGAGAGCTGAGACTTGACCATTGCTACTGTGGAAATGTGCATGGCGGGCAAGACTTGTTAGCTCATGCTCCTCTTCAAGGGGACAGAGTACCAGGGAGCCAGGTGTTTCAGCAGCCAGCAAAAGGCTACATTGTCCACAAGGGAGAAGGGTTGGCCATCCACAGCAATAATCTCACTGACGAGGTTGGTAATTCCTTCCTGAGCCCTACATGTAGCCCTTTTGGATGGCGCTATTGGCGACAGCATCCCCAGGGGAATGACCTATTGGAGGGTGGCCTGACTTTACTTCTTGGAGGGTGGCCTGCCTTGATGTCCCCACCCACAGGACCCCAAGTGTAGGGAGCCTTTCTTGGAGGGGCCTCCTGCTCCCCTTCCGCTTCTTGCTGAGAGGGGGTGGGCCCCTTCTCCCTCCTGTTGGCTGCCAGTCTTTCCTCCAGTAGCAACATAGTTTGGTGCACTCTTTGCAAGTGCCTACAGAGGATGGGGTAGAACAAGGGTTGGGGGGTTGTGCCCCTCCAGATGTGGGTGTGGCACACCTGGCACTCTGCCACACAGGGGTCACTGGGGAAGGAGTTTCCAAACTGTGGGATGGAAACCGGGCCACAGGATTGGAGAATGTGGGAGGCACAGCTGCTTTCTTATGCTGGGCTGGGAAGGGCCTCAGAGGGCTGTACTCAAGATGGGAGTAGCAAAAGGGAGCTGGGATGTGGAAGGGGAGGATCCTTCCCCCCCCCACCGTCTAGGGAGCCCCTGTCAAAACTCTGGGGATGTCAGCCTTTCTGTCCTTCAGAACCTGCCTTTGGAGACATGTGGGTGGCCCTGCCAACCTGTGTTTCCATTCCTTTCCTGCATACAAGAATACACCCCAGTTGATGGGTGTGCTCTGGACCTGTGTGTTTCAACAGGGGGTGGGGCTGTGGGAGTTGTGGGCATGCTTCCCTTGCTTGTATTGTGTGGCTAGGGTGCCTGCCAAGCTGCCATATGGTTACTTTGGGGAACACCTGTCAAAACTCTGGGGGTATCTGTCTTTCTGTCCTTCAGAACCTGCCTTTGGAGACTTTGGGGGCGGGCTGTAAGCATAGGAGGGGATGTTTGTCTTGCTTCCCATGTTTGGCTGGGGGAGTCTGCCCAGGTGAAGTTTCCCTGTGAGTTTGGTATCACTGGTTTGTTCCTGAGCCATTCCCATAGACTCCTGTAACTGCAGCTGTCTTCCCCAGAGAGAGCACTGGGAAGACTTTTTTCAGGGGTTCATAACTGGGACCCCAGAAATGTAATATGCCCCCAACTTGGAGAGATTGTAGAGGAGCAGACAGCAGGGTGAGGTTCCCTGTGCAATTGGTGTGTGTAGCTTGCAGGGGGTCCATTCTATATACTTGTAAAGCTGCACCTGACATTTTCCCCAAAAGTACTTTCCTGGGGGCATCTTTTGGGGGGCTATAATTCAGACCCCTAAGTCCAATCTGCACATAACATGGAGGCCATGTAGAGGAGAATCAGTGGGAGGGCCCCTGTGAGTTTGATGTTTCTAGCTTGTACAGGTTCCATTCTGTACACACCTGTCATTTCCCCAGAAGGCACTGTCCCATTCAGGACTAAGCCTGGCACTGTTGCTCTACCCAGGGTTTCCAGGATACACAAATACAATCACAAGTATAGCAGATACAGGGGCAAGGTGTACAAACCAGTCCAGAGTCAGAGATCCAAAGGTACAATCCAGGGGTCAGCATAAGGAGAATCAAGGGTCCAGTTTGAAGGCTTGGGAACAGGTGCAGTGTCTGTGCCCTAGGCTTCAGGAGTAAGCACAGACAAGGTACAAGGCAGTAGGGTCATGGTGGAGCTCTGTTTGCTAAGCAGGTCAGCACACAGAAGGATGGCGAACAAGGTTACTTCCACACTGAGCCTTGCTCAGCGTGTTCCTTTTATCTGCCTCTTTTGCTGACTCAGCGCCTGAGGCTCAGGTGTCACTCCTTACAGTTGTGTTCACCTTATTACAGGTGCTGATCTTTTACTGTTTCCCTATCAGCCCGTCAGTCCTGGTCCTGCAAGGACACTGCTCCAGCAATTAACACTGATCAGTGCTAAACAGTCAGGTGGGTGCTTTGTCATCTCTCCTGACCTGTCAAGTGCTCTCTCCTCCCTCTACTCTGTGCTGGCTCAGGAGAGGTGGGCAGGGACACCAGCCTCTGTGGCCTCTCTTTCTTCTCTTGGGCAAAAGTGCAGCCCAGCTGTGACTGGAAAGTGTTCTTGCTTCCCAGTGCTTCCCCTGTTGGGTCTGTTTCTGCATCCAGCTGGCCCATGACAAGCACTTTCCAGGGGGCACCTTCTTTGGGGAGCTGTAAATCAGAACTCATAAATCCAATCCTCAACAAACTTGGAGGGAAAATAGATGAGAGGTAGCCAGAGATACTCTGTGAGTTTGGTGTCTCTAACATACCAGGGGAGCTGCTCTAGCACCTCATGAACCTCATGAATTAAACCAGTTCATTTTGTGCCTAAAAGTTGTGATGATTCATGGCTCATAAACCAAGCACACCACGAACCTAAACAAACTGCATTTTCCCAGTTTGTGCCCATCCCTAGCCAGTAGCAGTAGAAAAGAGCAAGAGTCCAGTAGCACCTTAAAGACTAACAAAATGTTCACCTTTTTTTTAGTCATTAAGGTGCTACTGGACTTTTGCTGTTTTCTAATGCATTGGTAGTGAATGCTTCAGTTCCTGAATAGAAATGATTGGCTAAGGGCCATTTTACACTTTTAGGAATACAGGCCTAAATTTGCTACAAGTCTTAATAGAAAACCTGGGTTTTTCTCGGAACAGTGTGTGAACTGAACCCCCAGTGAAGGATTTTTCCAGCTGTCTTCTGTTGCGTTTTTCTGTTTTTCTTCTTTGGGCTCAAATTTCTTGACAATCATATATTGTGCCACAAATTGGCCCAGGTCACACGGACAGGAAAATGCGGGGGGGGGGGGAGCGTGGCTGTTTGCCCCGGAGCAAAATAACATGCGGTTGCACGATCAGACGTCCCGTCGAGGTCCTGTCGAGGTCTCGTGTTTAGGGGGGAGGTGCCGATCACACAACCATCCTGCAGCGTGACAAAGAAGCGGCGCGGCGCGATCACACCAGCAATCGCTAGGCAAATGGGATAGATTTTTTTCCATGGCAAATGGGATAGATTTTTTTTAAAAACTGACGTTTGTACATACGCATGACTGAGCAATCGTATCTGCACATCCGAAGGCAGGCGGTGGGCCTACCAGAGAGGGCGACAGATGTAGCATGGCTAATGTTCCGTGTGACCGCAGCCATTGTTAGTTATTTCAAGGGAACTAGACAGCTTTCCTAGTTCCCTTGAAACAACTGAGTAACAATTTGTGGCACAATCATGGAGATCACATTTTCCTAGCAGTCAAATTGTAGTATGTTATAGATGCAAAAATGCACTTTCTCCATTCAGTGGTTTATTGTGAGAGTTGCATGTTCAGTGGATAATTTTGTATGTCTTTTTTCTGGAAAACTATCTCATGTAGCAATTTTTGCATGCAACAAAGCTAAGACCAGCAAAGATCCTCCCGTTTTTTATTACCCTTTACAGAAAATGTAATGACCAGAAGGACCATGATACTGGGGATACTGCCTTTTCTCCAGTGAATCAGATTATTTTGTTCCTCACGTGGCCAAAATCAAGTGCAACAAGTGCAGAGATGCTTGGCGTGGTACTATGCTCAAGATGAATTTCACCGGGGAGCAGCAAGACAATCTGATCAGGGGCTCCCCTCGTGTGTAATTGAGGGAGTTCAAACAAAGTGTGTTTGCCTGCTGAGCATGTTTGCAGTGAAGTTCTCAGCATGCTTAGCATGTTGGATAGCTACAGGAAGGTATTCCAGAACACAAGAAGGCCTTGTCCCTGGTAGACATTCTGTTCCTCCCTGCGTACAGCCTCTGGTACAGATGTTAGTTGCTGAACTTGCTCCTTGCTAGCAATATGCTTTCTGTTTCATTGATATGGGCTTTTATTTGTTTGTTTTCCATTATTAAATGTTTTAAAGTTGTATGTTCTGCCCTTCCAAAACTGCAGCACATGGTATTTAAAACAACCTTGTCAATTTTATTTCTGTGCTTCTGACAGTACAAATAAAGTTGACAAAGCTTCACAGCTAGGGACCATAAAGATGCCATAAGAGGGGCGTGGGTTCTTTGCCCACATTACTGCCTCCTGGCAGTACACTCAGTGTACTACGACACACAGCTATCCTAAGCAGGTCTACTCAAAAGTAAATCCTCTGTTGTTCCATGGTACTTATTCTCAGGAAGTGTCTTTACCTTAAAGTCAGGGTCAATATCATCACCAATTTCTGCTGGACATGGTTGCTGCACTTGTACTAGCAGTGCTCCTCATATCAGGAGTAGTTTACCAATTTTTCTCATCTAGCCCTGACAAAGCCAGTGCCTATCATCCACCAATATGCAGCAGTTAGCAAGTGATCACCTCCATCCTTCGAAAAGTTGTACAGAATTGTTGTCAGCCTGCTTCTGGAAAAATAAATCAAACTTGGCCTTTAAAAAAGTTTTCTGCCTTTAACCAGTTTCTGGCCCACAACAACACTACACTGTGTGCTGCATGACTACTTGGTGTATTTTAGTAGCCTCTTGTGAAGGACTTGTCATAGGCTTTTTGAAAGTCCAAATAACTTATGTTGTGCACTTCTCCTTCTATTGACCACTTTGGTCATATTTTCCATTTGTAACAAATGATTTTTTCTTTCTTTACAGAAGAGTTCCCAGTTTTCTGCCACCTCTTCCTAGACATCTGTGTAACTTATTTCTCCCCTTCTCTCTGCTATCTATTGTGTAATATAAACTGAACACAAAATTTCTCATTTCTGAACACGGAAAAGCTGCTACCAGCTGTAGAGGTTATGTGAAAGAAGGAGCAGAACGGGGGGTGGAGGGGTGTTGAAATCAACAATTAAAAGTTCGGCCTTTAGCTCTTGTGGGTCTGGCTGATTAAATTTAGAATAGACTCTCTGCTATTTATTATTATTTGTTAAATTTGTATCCTGATAGTCAGGTAAGAAATGGGCTCCCAAAGGGGTTCGTAGCAATTACAATTGAGTTCAAAGTGCTGTACATAAACAACTGTATATAAACAAAAAGAGGAATAAGACACTCAAAAGAGAAATAAGAGAAACAGAGGTAAAACAAAAGAGAAATATAAACAGAAGTACGAAATAACCAACAGAGAAAAAACACACAGGCGTACAAATTTAAATATAAGATACATAAGGAGAGCATTGGGGAAAGGTACAGGAAGAGATCATTCTGAAAATTAGGGAGACCCTCTTCTGTTCCCTGGTCTCAGTGGGAGCAAAATGGGGGGACTGGTGTCATAACATTGTGAGGTGCCCGTTTCCAGTGACTTGATTACCCTGTCCCCCAAAGCTGTTGGCAATTCTACAAACAATACTAGATTGGATAGTTTTTATTCAATATGGTCCATTCTGATCTTTCCTTACTATATTGTTTCTGAGCAGGAAGGAATATGACCTCTCAGGGCCATTATGGTCGAATGTGCCTAGCTGAATCAATTCAGACTTGTGGGGAGGATGTCACATTTTGGAATTCTCCCTTATGCTAAAAAACACTCTGTAAATAGAAAACCAGCACAACTTTTTTTTTTTTTTTTGGTAAACAAATTTTATTTTCTCAGGAATACAACATGTAAAACTAAATCATTTCATTCTATCAATTGTCTACCCCATTCCCAGTTCCTCCCCTCCCTCCATTGGCTTCCCACAATGCTTCCACCCCTGCTCCAAATTGCTTCATATCATCAACAATATCAGTTTCTTATCATTACAATCTAAAGATAACATCATTTGACTTAATATTGGTCTAAACATATTAAGTTTTGTTTCACATCCCAGTTCTTTTCCAGATATATTTTAAAGTCACTCCAGTCTTTTGGAATTCTCCCTTATGCTAAAAAACACTCTGTAAATAGAAAACCAGCACAACTTTTTTGTTTGCATGGAGTTTTATTTCTTTAAAGGAAGGAACTTTTTCAAAGCTGGAATCTACCACCAGCTATCTGAGTGGTGGAGCTCTCATCTCAGGGCTCTGCTGCCTCATTGCCATGTCATTCTCCGGTATGTGTGGTCAATGGCAGAGGTCCAAGGATCTTTCCACTACTGTTACTGACACTTGGAACAGAGCCTTTTCAGCAGGGAGGGAGAAACTTCCTACAACTGCAGTTCTCTGGCTGGGGTCCCCTGGCAAGCTAGTCCTTCCCTCGCTATACTTTTCCCGGGAAGTAAGTGGTACAGCCTCCAAGTGGCCCATGGTCTTCTAGTTGCCCTGAGTGCCCCTCCCCACATACCCTTCCAAACACCACTCTATGGTAGAAATCACAAATTAAAGGGAAATGGCAGAGACCTGGATTCAAGTCAGCATTCACGGTAAATGCTCAGAATTGAGGGCTTGCATTGCAGTCAGCCTTGCCTTCCTTGCATGATTATTGTGAGGCTAAGAAAAGACTATACTATAACTATTGGGATGAGGGTTGATGTGGCTTTCCGTTCAGTTTCTTGAGAGAAAGTGACAGGTAAATGCATTTCATTTCTATTGGTTTCTCCTTTTTAGGTTTCTGTCAGATACTGTTTGCCATCAGTATAATAGTAAACTAGCTGGTCGCTGAGTGGATAACGAAAGCCTCACAACAGGGTACTGTTAGAGAAATTTAGTTCATTATTAGCTAGCTGAGGTAAAAATCCAATATCCTCTCCTTTTAATTGTTGAGCATAAGATAGATTGATTACATTGATAACTAGTTTCTTATAGGTGAGCCAATTTCCTATATTAGTTTCCCATATTTTATGGTGTTTCTGACCTTTTGCCCAACCCTTACCCCCAAATTAACCTTATGACCTTTAGGCTTCCGGGATATGATCCCACAATGGAGACATGAGTATCTCATCTAAAGACTATGTCCTTCAAAGTGTTCTGTTAGTAAAAGTCAGGAAAACGTTGTGTCTGACACCAGAATTAAGGCTTCTCCAAGTTATCAGAGGCCCCGTTCACACTTACCTATTTGGTCCGGGAGCGGGACAGTTCGGGGGCGGTTCAAACCGGCGCGATCACACCGCAACATCTGGGAAGCGCCGTGAAACCGTCCCCGAACTGTTTCTTCTAGGGGAAACCGCGCCGCAAACTGAACCACCGATCTCGGTGGTTCAAGTGGATGCAGCGCCTCTTCCCGGCTGTCTGATCGCCGGCGCAAGGACGCGCCGGCACAACCCCGGGCCGGAGACGAACTGCGCATGCTCAGGCATGAGCAGTTCGGCCGGCTCCCGGTTAGAGCCGTCTTTTCTCTCCGGCGTTTGATCGCGCCGGGGAGAAAAGGCGGCTCGGCCGGGGGATCCGTGGGATCCCGCCGAGCCGGATCAACGTTGGCGCGGCTTTTAAAAGCCGCGCTTTAAAGGGCTTTTCCCCTGCCGTGTGGCAGGGGCCAGAGCCTTACTTCCTTGTTTACATTCCTCTATAAAAGATGTACTCTGGGTCAGTTAAAACATGCCAACTTACTTGGCACTTCAGTAGGCTGATATCAGAATGAATAATTCTTCAATGAACTGCCTGCTTTCCTAGCAAAAAAAAGCCTTGAAGCAATTTTTGTTCTTCACAGATACATCTCAGAAAAGAGGGAAATCATCTGGACTGTATAGAAAATTATTTTCCCTAACAGGCACCCACAGAAAAGACAGAACTATCTGCATACTCTGTGGACTCTGGGGCTACGAAGTTGGTTTAATAACCACAGTTAGTTCTACTTACAGTTTGTCTGAATGTCAGAATGTAGACACCCTGCCTTAATTTTGGTTTATTCTCTGGCAGTACCTTCCCAGGCTATAGAGAGAAGGCAATGAAACCAACATTTGTTGAAGAAAAGCAGGATTTGAGAGTCTCTGAGTTGAATTCTGATTTTACAAACTAGCCAGTTAAAATAAATCATGGATTATGTCTAAACTGAGTGTTATCTGAACTAAGCCAACTTGAATTCATATTAGAGCTTCAAGCAGAAATATATCTATATTTTTGTTTAGTTCTGTGCATCCTTTTAAAAATGCAGGCCTATACACACAGAACTCTCCATCTTACCAACCTTGTGAAAAATGCAGGGTACTGTAGTTGTTATAAGGTATTGATTGACTGATTCATTCATTCATTTCAAACCTTTTATGCTGTCTTTCCAACTGATTAGGGTCCACAAAGTGGTGAACATTAAAAAAATTAAAACACAAACAATTAAAATACATTTAAAATTATAAAATGATTCAATTAAAACCACACAAATGACACCAGGAGGGACAGGAACCATTATTAGGAGTATGACAGACAAAACAAAAATGTCTTCACCTGTTTGCAAAAGATACTGATAGAGGAAGACAGAAAGATCTCCCTGGGGAGAGAGTTCCAAAGTTTTGGTGCACAATGGAGAAGGCCCTTTCTTGGGTTGCCACTAATCCAGCTTCAACTGGTTGGGGCAACCAAAGCAGGGTCTCCGAACATGATTGAAGTGTATAGGTAGGTTCATATGGGAGGAGGCGGTCCTTAATTAGTGGAGACTTAGGTTAGGCTTTGCCATAGTGACTAGCCTACACAGCCTACAATGCAATCCTAAGCAGAGTACTAGGTTGCCAGCACCAGGCAAGCAACTGGTAGGAAACTGAGCTGTTGAGGGAGCCCTCACTGGTGATGTAATGATGTCATTGGTGGCACAATTGCATCCCTTTCTGCATGACCAGAAGTGACATCACTGCCTCTCACGCAACACTCTAGCATTCAGCTTTATGGTTTAACTTCAAATTTTGACTGAATGACACCACATTTCTAGGGACATAATAGCATCAGTTCCAGTCATGGCTGAAGTTATGTTATTATGCCAGCAATCACCCTCTTTACCCTGATCCTTATTTGTCCCCCAGCCCAGCTGAGCAGATTTGAAGCCTGTCTCCCCAGTCCTACATGCTTGCCTCTACATATGCCTCACTGTCTTCGCACACCTAACAAGGAAAGAAATCAGCATCATCAGAGAAAAGATTTGCAATCCCAGCAAAGACAGCTTTAACTGAATTCAGCAAGGGAGAGAGAGATAACAGCCAGAAATAAGTGGTCCACATTATTTAGATAAGGGCTTGAAAACTATGGGACACAATGCCAAGTGTCAAACAATCATGCCAAACAGCAGAAAGGTATTGATGTGACAAACTGAGTATCTTAGACACTTCTACACCAATTCAAGAAGAAGTTAAAGTAATGAATAAGAGGAACTGGCTGCCTTGGCACACTGTCAGAGTTATGTCCTAGTTAGTGGAGTCATACAAAACACTGAAATGGAAGAGGGGTAGGCAGAGAGATGGAAGAAATTCATGTTCTTTCTTCTGCTTCACCTTGCTCCCCTACCAATAAATGTGGGTAAGAGGTACTAGTGGGGTGAAGAAGGGAAGACAAAGGGAAGGATATGTTTATTTTACCAACAGCAATGTTTCACAGGTCCCAACTTTGTTATGTCAAAATTCTGAAAAGTATGCCCAGATTACCAGATCTTCTTGCTTACTTCCCTTTCTTGCATATGTCAGATTCCCTCTTTTTTTAACCTTGTCCCTTGAGAGTTCCGGTGCAGAGGCAGGGGGGTGGTGCAGAGGGAGAAACTGCAACTGCCTTTCCCTGCATGAACCTCTCCATGTTCTTAGATCAACAGGATATTGTCCTGATTAGATTGCAAACGGAATGGTTTTGCTGTTCTATTTATCTTTTGGCAAGCTGTATTACAATTAAATATTGCTTAGTTGCTTTATCTCTTTTAAATATGTTGTAAACTACCTTAAGAACTTATATAAGTAGGCGAATAGTCAATATTTTAAATATTTGCTCTATTTGAATAATTTTTTTAAAATTGCTGCTGCTTGGTCGTTGGATCATTTATGACTGTTGCTCTGATGGACTGAAGAATTTATACATTAAAATGCTTTTAATGTGCTTTTGTTTATGGTTTAGCACAGACATGCTCAAGCACTTGCTAGTTCAGTTGGCATCATGACTGGGTGTTGTGATCACTGGAGCTGAATGTTCACTGGGCAGTTCATCTTCTGTGCAAACAGTTCGAACCTGTCTGACAGCCTCGTTCGCTCATTCACAGAAAAGGGCTAACCAGATTAACCCCTACCTCTGTGTGCTGCAGTGTACCCCTGTGCACTAACTCCAGTTGTTCATGAAATAATTATTAAGATAATATAGAAATAATTTCTTAGGAAAGTATGTGATTTTTTTAAAGGTTGCCATTTGTCTGAATCTGTGATAGCCTGAACAATAATGACTACCAAACAGCAGTTCATTCACATGCAGTCTCGTACAGCTTCATGGGACTCATAGTTTATTCCCCCCTTCAAATAAATTACTTCAAACATTTTTAAATTTAAAAATAAGAAGGATATTTTGCCAATAGTAGGCAATCCAAGCAAGTCATTTAAATTCTGCTTTTGCCTGCAAAGGCACAAAAAGCTGCAAACTGAGTGATCTGTGAACTTTACTGACCTGACCTGACCGTGATAGTGGGTGAACATGGGTTTTACCAATTGCACAGGTGCCAAAGTGTCCACAAGGCACAAAGAAATGAAACATCTACGTTGACACAGCAAGCACATTTGTTGTGAAGTTCTCAGCATGACTAGTAAAGGATTGTATTTTATACTTTCACAAACTTTGTCCACTGCCTTGAATGCATTCTCAACAGGAAGCCAGTTAATGAGATTAAAAATAATATCCCATGAAGAACTGAGGAAGAATTTGTGAGGATGTAAAGTACACCAAACTCTATGGTGGAACGACTGGTGAAGATACTACAAAATTCTTGGGATTCCAAGGGTTCCATGGAGAAGACACTATGGAATTAAGTGAAATTCTCCCAATATGGCAATCAGAAAATTTACTTTAGAATGAACCATTTGCTATTGTCTCACTGCCCAAAGGTTGTATGATAGGTTTTTAATGAACAAAGAGAGAAATAGCACAAATATTGAGAGAAATAGTACATATATAAACAGGACCTGTATATTCTTCAGTTCTGTGCAAGCATTTGCTAATGGGCAGAGAATTCAGGATCCTGAAAATATATGTACACACACAAACACAATCATAGAAAACCCTGCAAAGATTGCCTTGAGGGTGTATGGGAAAACATCTGCTGAAATGTATGAAGTCAGAGAAGGAGTGGGACAGTTCTTGAGGGCTTTCCAGAAGTTATGGTGTGACTTCCTGCACAGCTTCTTAATTATTTCTGTAACTAGCAGAATAAAACATACACAATTTAACTATTGTGGCTTTACATAATTTGTGCAAGAAGTAGAATTCAGCATTAACTTTTTTTTAGTGCAGAGTTTCAACAGATGAAGCTGCCTTGGCTTAAACAGAGTCAGATTATTGCCCCATCTTGCTCAGTACTGTCTATTCTTTTTTTTTTAGTAAACAAATTTTATTTTCTCAGGAATACAACATATAAAACATTTCATTCTATCAATTGTCTACCCCATTCCCAGTTCCTCCCCTCCCTCCAATGGCTTCCCACAATGCTTCCACCCCTGCTCCAAATTACTTCATATCATCAACAATATCAGTTTTTCATCATTACAATCTAAAGATAACATCGTTTGACTTAATATTGATCTAAACATATTAAGTTTTGTTTCACATCCCAGTTCTTTTCCAGATAAATTTTAAAATCATTCCATTCTCCAAAAAACTCATCGTCTTCTTTGTTATTCAGTTTTTTTGTAAACTTATCCATTTGTGCCATGAACAGAACTTTTTGTATCCATTCTTCAACCTCTGGTACCTTTTCTGTCTTCCAAAACTGAGCATAAATCATTCTCGCTGTCACTATCAGGTACCAGAGTAAAGTTTTTTTAGTCGTATTGACTTCTTCCATTTTGAGTCCCAAAAGCAGAATTTCCGGTGCTTTTTTAAAAGAACATTTCAGTATTTTTTGCATTTCATTGTGGACTTTTGTCCAAAAGTCTACAGCTTTCTCACAAGTCCACCACATATGATAAAATGAGCCCTCATGCCTCTTACATTTCCAACATTTGTTTGACATATTTTGATTCATATTTGCAATCTTCTTAGGTGTCATGTACCACCTATACATCATCTTATAACAATTTTCTTTAACATTAGTACATGTCGAGATCTTAATAGAATTTTTCCACAAATATTCCCAGGTTTCCATAGCCACTTCCTTATTCATATTAATAGCCCATTTTAACATTTGTTCTTTAACAGTTTCATCTTCAGTATACCATTTTAACAACACCTTATACATTTTAGAAATATTTTTTCCTCCTCCACTCTCCCATACCTTTTCAATTTCATTTTTTTCCTCTCTAAAACCATAGTTTTTTTTGTCAGATCTAAAAAGATCATAAATCTGCATATATTTCAACCACTCATATTCATATTCAATTTCATTCTGCTTTTTCATTACCCACTCTGTTCCCTCTTTTTTAATTAAATCTCTATATGGCAACCAGTCTCTACCTCGCTGTCTTGAGTAAGATATCAACACTTCTACTGGTACAATCCACAATGGTCTTAAGTCACTCTGGTACTTCTTATATCTTGTCCATACCATATACAAAGCTTTTCTCACCAAGTGAAGTTTAAAAAAACTGTCCATTTTTATCTTGTCATACCATAAATATGCATGCCAGCCAAATCTACAATCATGCCCTTCCAACCCCAACAATCTGTCATTTTCAAGCTTCACCCATTGATCCATCCATGTTAGACAAACCGCTTCATAATATAGTCTAAGATTTGGCATTTGTAGACCTCCTCTTTCTTTGGCATCACAAAGTATTTTCATTTTGATCCTTGGTTTCTTGCCTGCCCAAACAAATTTTGACAACTCTTGTTGCCACTTGGCCAACAAATCCGTTTTATGCAGAATTGGTATTGTTTGGAACAGGAACATCAAACGTGGTAGGACATTCATTTTTATAACTGATATTCTTCCCATCAGTGATAAGTTCATTTTATCCCATTTCTTAAAATCTTGAGTCAGCTTAGTCCATAATTTCTCATAATTATTCTTATATAGGTCTATATTTTTTGCCGTTAATTCAATTCCAAGGTATTTTGTTTTTTTAACTACTTCACATTGTACCAGTTCTTGTAGTTCCACTTGTTTTTGTTTGATCATGTTTTTACATATAAGTTTTGTTTTATTCTTATTTACGTAAAAGCCGGCCAATTCTCCAAACTCCTTTATTTTTTGAAAAAGCAATGTCAATTTTTCTGTTGGGTTTTCCACCATAAACATTACATCGTCTGCAAATGCTCGATATTTGTATTGGTGTCCTTTATGTGTCAAGCCCTTTATTTCTTGATCGTACTGTATTTTTTGTAAAAGTATTTCCAATACCCAGATAAATAATAACGGTGATAACGGACAACCTTGCCTTGTTCCTTTCTGTACTTTGAAGTTATCTGTCAGTTCTTTATTCACATTTATTTTAGCTCTTTGTTCAGAATAGATAGCTTCAATACAATTTCTAAAATGTTGTCCCGCTTCAATCTTTTCCATCATCTGGTGCATAAAATTCCAATTAAGATTGTCAAAAGCTTTTTCTGCATCAACAAACAGAAAAGCTACTTCTTTTTCTGGGTGCTTTTCATAATATTCAATTGCGTCCATTACTATTCTTACATTGTCTCTAATCTGCCTTTTGGGTAAAAAGCCCGCTTGATCTTCAGAAATTACCGTTTGTAAATAGTTTTTCACCCTTTCTGCAATAATTTTTGCAAAGATTTTATAATCGTTGTTCAAAAGAGATATTGGCCTGTAGTTCTTTACATTTGTTGAATCTTGTCCTTCCTTTGGAATCAAAGAAATAATTGCTTCTTTCCATGAGTCCGGCACCTTTTTGTTTTCTCTTATTTCGTTGGTTAAAGCTTCCAGGACCGGGGAAATTTCTTCTTTCATCTTTTTGTAGAATTTCGCTGTAAATCCGTCCGGCCCAGGCGCCTTCCCCAACTTTGTCTCTTCTATTGCCTTCATCACTTCTTCTTTTTGAATTGGACCATTTAATAAATCTTTGTATTCCTTACTTATTTTTGGTAGTGGAATCTCCTTTAAATATGTTTTAATCTTCTCAAGATCAACTCTAGTTGTTTGGAATAGTTTAGCATAATACTTGAAGAAACATCTCTTTATTCCATTAGGATCAACGAACTCTTTTCCATCTTCTATTATTTTGGTTATCATTCTTCTCTCTCTTCTAGCCTTAAGTTGCCAAGCTAAGTATTTTCCCGGTTTGTTCGCCCCTTCAAAAGATTTCTGTTGTAACTTCTTTAAATTCCAATACATTTCCTGATTCCAAGTCTCATTCAGTTGTTCCTTCAGCAACTTTAATTCTTTAATAATTTGCTTTTTTCCAGGCTTCTTTTTTAATTCCTTTTCTTTCTGAGCAATTTTTTCTAACACTTCTGTTTGTTTTTGAAGTTTTTCCTTTTTTTGCTTCACGTTTTGCGAGATGAGAATTCCTCTCATCACCGCTTTATAAGCATCCCATACAATCTGTATCGGTGTTTCTTTATTTAAATTTTGTTGAAAGAATTGTTTCGTTTCTTCCTTTAACATCTCAATTACCGTTTTCTTATCCAACAAGTCTTCATTAATCCTCCACAGAAAGGGTTTTTTCCTTTCTGTGGAACTCCATACCACCGGATTGTGATCTGAATTACATCTTGGCAAAATTTCAGTCTTATGTGTTTTCATTGATAATTCTTCAGACATCCAAATCATATCAATTCTGGAAAAAGAGCAATGTCTATTGGAATAAAAAGTAAAGTCTTTCTGCATCGGGTTCCATTTCCTCCAAACATCTTCTAATTTTTCTTGCTTAACTAATTCAAAAAAATTCTTTGGCAATTTTCCGCTGAATTCGTTGTCCTTTTGTGGTTTTCTGTCTAGACGATCTATTGTCCCATTAAAGTCTCCGGCCATAATAACTTGCTCATAAGTCAATTGTTGTAATTGGTCAGTTATATCCTTAAAAAATTTTTCCTTTGCTCCATTGGGTGCGTACACGTTGATCAACAATGTTTTTTTCTGCTGAATCATTAATTCCACACCCACGTATCTGCCATCTATGTCCTTAAAAATTTCTGTAGGTTGTAACTCCTTCTTCACATATGTCACAACTCCTTTTTTCTTGTTTGAGGCCGCAGAACAAAATTCAATTCCAAATAAAGCATTCTTTAAATATTTTATATCCTGTTTTCTAATATGTGTTTCTTGCAAGCATATCACGTTGCATTTCTGTTTCTGTATCCAATGATTGATTCTTTTCCTCTTGTTTGGTGAATTTAATCCATTAACATTCCATGACAACAATTTGTACTCCATTATGCGTTTTATTTTAAAGTTCTCCAAAGACGTCCGCATTGTCCGCCTTAAATTTATAAAAGTCCATCATCGATCTGATCTGAATCCTCCCACCTTGATACGTAAAGGATAAACCTTGTGGAATCTCCCATCTATATCTGATGCTCAAAGCTCTGAGTTTGTCCGCCAAGGATTTATACCTTTTCCTGTCTTGCAGTATTGTTCTTGGGAGTTCTCTCATCACCATAATTTTGTTTCCCTCTATTACAAAAGGGACGTTGAATTGCTTCTTGAATATCTCCTCTGTTATTGATCTTGTTACAAATTGTACAATTACATCCCTTGGTAAATTCTTCTTTTCTGCAATTCTGGAGTTCACTCTATAAATCAAATCAAAGTCTGAGTCCATTGACCCTTCCTCCTCGCCCAGAAAAGCCGTTATCACTTCCATCATTTTTTCTTTTAAGTTCTCATTCTCTGTTTCCTTAATGCCTCTGAATCTCAGATGAGTCTGCATCCTTCTGAACTCCATCATTGTCTCTGATCTTGTAATTTGTTGAGTCAAAGAATCTTGTTTCTCTTCTATTTTTTGTATCTTCTCCTCTGTCTCTGTAGTCTTGGTTGCATTTGCTTGAACATCCTTCTTAACTCCTTCCATTTCTTGCTTGATTGAAGTTATTTCTGTAGTAACCAGTTCCTTCAATGCTGTTATGTTCTTCTCTTGGACTTCTTCTAGATGTTTCAGATGAATCTGAGTTTGCTTCTCCAGTTGGTCCCCCAATGTTTTTTCTATCTGCTCCCCCATGGCTTGTATTGCCTCTGTCATTCTCTTCTCCATTGCTTCCATGGAGGCCTGCATCTCTTTTTTCTCGCTTTACCTTGTCATTTTGGGGGTTGAAGTAGATCCAATCCTAGGTCTCACAACCGGTTTAAGTTCTGGGTCTGAGTCGGCTCTTTTCTTGCCTCTCCTGGTCTCCGTCTTGGCGATTTCTTTCCAATTCACAGATTCGCAAAATAAAGCACTCTTCTAGATGATAAGATTTAGTCCTCCATGCCTCTCTGTTTACGCTTTCCAAAGACCCTTAGAAATATATTAAAAAAGCAAATTTAGTTGAAGTCCTCCTCAAAATGTCGGGCGCAACTTCTCTATGGTAATTTCATGTAGAGTAGGTCAGATTGGTATTTTGCAGGCCCTTCCTTCCGCATAAAACTCACTTCCGGTCCGGCACCTTTAAAAGTTCCACTGTCTTCCTTTCGCTAATGCCCGTCTAGGAATTCAACTTCCTGGATGTTTCACACGGACCTCTTTCTTTGTGACACCAGCCTGCTCTTCCCACGCTATTGTTCGTGAGTTTCAATTTTACAGTTGCGCACACGGCTCCATCTTCACCACAGGAATGTTAAACAATAAGCGTTTTTACAGTTTTTAAAGGCTTCAATCAACTTTTTTCTCTCCGGAATCGGATTTCTGGGATTTACTATTCATTTTCCGCTCAACCGCTTAATTCAAATTGACTCCAAACTCAGTTCAGGTAAGCGGCACGTTTTTGTTATCTAGCACGTTCAAAACGGGTTTCGCATTGTTTCTTTTAACTCACAGTTGTTGTCCTTCTTCAAAGAGGTCGGCTGACGAAGAATTTATGCCGGTAATCCGGCTCGATCGGCCACTATAGAGTTGCTTGGCACTTGCCTTCTTCGTGGGAGGAGGTCAAAGCCCAATTCAGCTTCTTCCGAAGCTGGATTACGCCAACCTCACACTCCCTCTAGGGCGCTGCTGCCTGCTTGTCCCCCCCCCTCGCTGGGGAGTGATGCGTTGGGCTGTGTATTGCCCAAACTGTCAAAAGTGGCCGTCGCTCGCTTCGCACGATCGCGAAACGCTTCAGTCCTCCATCTTAGCCAGACCGGAAGCCGATGCTCAGTACTGTCTATTCTGACTGACAGCAGGTCTCCAGAAGAGGGAGGTCTTTCCCAGCACCTGCTCCCTGAGAACCTTCAGCTGGAGTTACTATGGATTGAACCTGGAACTTCGAACATATAAAGTATGAATTCCACTACTGAGCACAACAGACCCTCAGCTGAGCATACACATCTGCACATAAATGAACTCTGAAGCCGCAAGTTTGGGTCAGAATGCTTCATTGGTGTCCTCTTCTTGCAACCCATCCTTCCAGACTGTATTTCTATGCGTTATCAGGAATTATTGGAGATATAGGTTTTGGTTGTAGTTTTATAATATTTAGGGCCAAAAGAAATAGTGATGATAATCAATTAAATGTCAGAACTGTCAAAAAAGTTGGTTGAGATCTAATACTGGCAGCAGCCTCCTGTAACTTTAAGGCCGTAATTCTAGCCACAGTCACCTAGAACCAAGTCATACTGAAATCCAATGGGGCTTACTTTCAAGTAAGCATAGCTAGGGCTGCGCTGTAAATGTTTCACAGAAGAGAGCATTTTGCTGTGACTTTTCCCACTGCAGCAACAGGAGAAGCAGTTCCAGGTGGAATATTCCTTCATGTGCTGCTGACTCTTAATAGTGCAGCAACTCTTTCAGTTGCTTGGTCTAGCAATGCTATCACATCTTTACTTTGCTGGCAGACTTAGCAGTCCACATTTGAACAGGGGGTTGTAAATTAACCATCCCTACACTAGTTGCTGTAGATTTTCCGGGTTGTGTGGCCGTGGTCTTGGCATTGTAGAACCTGACGTTTCGCCAGTAGCTGTGACTGGTATCCTCAGAGGCATAACACAGAAGGATGGAGTACTCTCTGTGTCAAGGTGAGAAGAAAATGGTAGGCAAGTAATTTATATCTACTCCAGAAGGTGGGGTAGGGCTGAGTCATTATCTTGTAGGAGTTCCCCAGGCTATGAACATGCTAATAGAGGAGCTTTCCTGAGTAAGTTCTTTTGTGTATGGATTGTTTCCTGAGAAGGTTTCCTGTTTCCTGAGGAGGTTCTTTTGTATATGGATTGGCCATTGAAATTCTAATCTTATCTGTAGTGCTACTGTCAGATGTAGAGCCTTTTTTGTTTTTCAGGACAGGAAACCATGCCCTATTTATTTTTAAACTCTCTTCTTTCCTGTTGAAATTGTATTTATGTTTATGATTTTCAATGGCTTCCCTGTGTAATCTGACATGGTAACTGGAAGTATTCTCCAGTCTTTTAGTGTCTTGGAACAAAACAGGGAAGCCATTGTTTCCTCAGGAAACAATCCATATACAAAAGAACCTCCTCAGGAAAGCTCCTCTATTAGCATGTTCATAGCCTGGGGAACTCCTACATGATAATAACTCAGCCCTACCCCACCTTCTGGAGTAGATATAAATTACCTGCCTACCATTTTCTTCTCACCTTGACACAGAGAGTACTCCATCTTTCTGTGTTATACCTCTGAGGATACCAGTCACAGCTACTGGTGAAACGTCAGGTTCTACAATGCCAAGACCACGGCCACACAACCCGGAAAATCTACAGCAACTAATGAACTCTGGCCGTGAAAGCCTTTGACATCTCTACACTGTTCATAGTTGCTGAATAAACCACATATGGTTCAATTCCACAGTCTAGGAACATGAATTAGAATTTTTCCATGATAGTTTTTATAGGCAACAGAATTTTAACGTTAAAGTTGCCAGCTGGACAGGAAAAAATGCCCTGTGTCTTACAGAGAGGTCAAATATGCAGAAATGGGCTCTTGAAGCTTCCCATGCCATGATTGAGCTAAATAATTTGATAATTGCTGCAGATCAAACTGAAAATAAAGGGACAGCTAGAGGAATCATTTTAAAAGGCAACAAGGCAACCCAACTGAAGCATGAAGAAAAGGGAAGATTTTATACTATATGTGTTTTAAAACAGAGCCACAAATTCTGTTTCCTGGCCAAAACACTTAACATAGATCTCCTGCACAGGGCATCCTTAATTTTCATCAAGTTCACAGTCCCAGAACTTTTCCAAGGAAGCTATGACTGTTATGGTGTCTTCAGCTGTTGCTACCACATAATCTCCCTGAAGGACATTTCAAATAGTGGAGAGGAAACCAGTGTAGTGTAAATGAGTACCAACAGTGTCAGCATTAATTTATTATAGAAATCAATGGGGAGTTGATATGAGAATGATGTTACAGAAAGCAGAGATCCTTATGCCCAGGCTTTTCCTGAACCACAGAAAGTCCTTTTTTGTAGAGTCCCCCTTGGGACTTAGAACTAACATACTGGTGGCAGTTCTGTCTCCCTGTCTGAATCCCATTATTGTAACACAGCTTTTGTTTAAATAAGGAGGTAACATCTGGGCCAAATGACAGAACAAACTCAGAAAATTTGTATAACTCAATTAAAATGTTCTATAGACTGATAATGCCATACTGAAACCTTAAAACAAGGGGCATAATAAATGTGGAAAATATGTGTGGCTCAGTTAAAAATGCAGTATGGTTAGTCTATCACACATTTGTACAAGGTAGAGGTATACCGCACAGATTTTATCTATAAACTGCTTTGACTTTCCAAAAGCAAAGTTTAAATCTGGAAATTATATCAGGATTTTCAAGGAAGAGAAAGGGCAAATGGGGGAGGGGAAATGAAATATCCCCTGAAAGTCCTTACAGACTCCCCTCTTGTCCTCTGAAAATGCTTTGGATATTTTTAGTTGTAACTACTAATCAAATGATAACCTGAGATTGCTATTCAATGGGGGGAGTGGACTAGCTCCTCAGTCTCGATGTCTTTCCCATTTCCTTGTATACAGGCCTCGGGTCCTGCTGGAGCTCACCAGAGCACCGCTCCGCCAGTCAGGAGCCCAGAGGGTGGGCACATAAGCCCCGCCCCCTGCTCCCACCAGCCATCAGTTGGGACACGGTGGGGGGGGAAACGTTCCCCGCCTCCCTGAGCCCCCGGGGTGGTGGCTTTGGACTCGTAGGGGCAAATTCCACTTCTCTCGTGAGGGGTCATTCTGGCTCCCCCAGCTCTCCTTCGGGGCTCCTTAAAAAGTTATGACTGCTGCTGCTGTTCTCAGTGGCAGCTGCGATGCCCGTACGGGGGTGGGGCGGGGCAAAACGTTCTCCTGCCTCCCTGAGCCCCAGGGTGGTGGCCTTGGACTCGTAGGGGCAAATTCCACCTCTGGCATGTGATGCCGCTTGAACACGCGAGAGGTCATTCTGGCCTCCCCAGCTCACGGACGACCGTGGGGTGGGGGAGGGGTGAAACATTCCCTTGCCTCCCTGAGCCCCCGGGGTGGTGGCCTTGGACTCTTAGAGGCAAATTCCACCTCTCCCGTGTGGCTCCCCCAGCTCTCAGGAGGGGCTCTTTAAAAAGTTATGGCCGCCGTTGCTGTTCTTGGCAGCAGCTGCTGCAACACCTGTGCGGGGGGGAGGGGCGGCACGGGGTGAAACGTTCCCTTGCCTCCCTGAGCCCTGGGGTGGTGGCCTTGGACTCGTAGGGGCAAATTCCACCTCTCCTGTGTGATGTCCGCTCGGACATTACAGGCGAGAGGCCATTCTGGCTCCCCCAGCTCTCGGGAGGGGCTCTTTTAAAAGTTATGGCCGCCATCGCTGTTCTCTGCGGCAGCTGCGACGCCCGCGCGGGGGGCGGGGCAAAATGTTCCCTTGCCTCCCTGAGCCCCGGGGTGGTGGCCTTGGACTCGTAGGGGCAAATTCCACCACTCCTGTGTGATGTCCGCTCGGACATTACAGGCGAGAGGCCATTCTGGCTCCCCCTACTCTTGGGAGGGGCTCTTTAAAAAGTTATGGCCGCCATCGTTGTTCTCTGCGGCAGCTGCGACGCCCACACGGGGGCGGGGCAAAACATTCTCTTGCCTCCCTAAGCCCCGGGGTGGTAGCCTTGGACTTGTAGGGGCAAATTCCACCTCTCACATGTGATGTCCGAGCGGCTCGGACATCACACGCGAGAGATCATTCTGGTTCCCCCAGCTCTCGGGAGGGGCTCTTCAAAAAGTTATGGCTGGTGCACTGTTCTCAGTGGCAGCTGCGACGCCCATGTGTGGGGGGCGGAACATTCCCTTGCCTCCCTGAGCCCCGGGGTGGTGGCCTTGGACTTGTAGGGGCAAATTCCACCTCTCGTGTGTGAGCGGCGTTGCCAATCGGACATCAAACGCGAGAGGTCATTCTGGCTCCCCCAGCTGTCCTTAGCTGTCGTCCCCACCTTTTTCAGGCTCTGGGCCTGAAAAACGGCCTGCAGAACTGCCCTCCTGCCCTCCCCTCCTTTTTCAGGCTCCACGCTAGAACGCCGGGCCTGAAAAAAGGTCAGCCGAATGTCAATTTTGGCCCCTTTATATCCTATGGGCTATTGAAGTCAATGGCGAAAACATTGAAAAATGGATATAATGGGGCCGAACTGCGGGAAGCCGATTCAGATCAGAGAATCTGATTCGGCCCGCAGCAGCCTGAAAGGGGCCCGAATGGGCCATTTTCGGGGGTGCATTCGGTTCAGACAAACCGATGCATTTCTCTCCAGCAGCCGGCTTTCTCGGGCTCTCTGCAGCCGCGGGGATCCTGAGGAAGCCAAGGGAAGGTGGTTTAAACCGCCTCTCCTTCCCTCCAGCAGCCGGCTTGCTTGCGCTCCCCAAGCAAACCAAGGGAAGGGAAGGTGGCGGAGCAGCTGGAGACATTGAACCTGAGCTCCATAAGCAATGAGCACTCGAGCCCCGCCCCCAGTAGCCCTCAGGCTGGAGCACCTGGAGCAGTCTTGGGAGGCGGATTGGCAAAAAGCAAAACCAAAAGCGCAGGAACTCGAGAGAACTCCAGGAATGGAGCCGGTTCCTCTTCCACAGCCAAAAATGCGACCCATGAACCCTGAGCTTGCTTTTTCTCATTTGCGAGTCTGGCCTCTGCGTTCCTTTAACAAGGGAGTTTCTTTGCACGCAGCTTGTGCGGCTGGCTGAGTGCCTCTTCTGCTTGCCCACCTCTCGCCTCTACACCTCATCTTCTGCCAGGATATATTTCATTGTATCTAAAGAAGAGTGTTTGTGCACAAAAAAGCTCATCTGTTGATCTTAAAGGTGCCACTGGACTCAAGCCAGGATTTAGTTTGCTGAAAAGTATTTGTTGTACATAGTGTTTCAGATTTTGTTGCAAAGTTTGTTGCAGCCTAGTGTGCTAAAAAACTGGGGCCGGCCCTGAGAGGAGGCCAGGGGGTGGGGACATGTAGCAAGCCCCTACAGATTTTACCCCTGAGCACTCTGTAACGCTAATTCAGATTCATCCCAGCTGCATGTATGCAGGACCAGCCCTAGATCCAGTGGTGCCCCAGGCAAGTCCTTCCCCTTCCAATAGTTCCAACTTTTGAACACCTTTTTAAAAATTGTGTGTGTGTTACCCTCACAACAACCCTGTGGGGTAGGTTAGGTAGAGAAGGGGAGATTTGGCCCGGGGTCACTCAGCCAGCAGAGTGAGAATACAAACCTGGGTCTCCCCACATCAATCTGCAACTCTGACCACTGTGCAGTGCTGCCTCTACTGATCTGTAATGTTCCAGAGGTGTTGTAATGTAATACTCAGTTTCTCAAACGAGTGTATGCCTGTCTGTTGGTCCACTTAGGAGTCTTGATCCTGGTTGTGTGGTGGGCTAGTTGTGGCAAATGGTAGGGAAGCTCAGTATTTCTGTATACAGTTGTAGGGGCTTTATTGCAATGTGGTATGGCCTGATATTATGTTCTTATTCCAGTGTGGGGTGTGTGGGGGGCAATGGAAGCTGAGTGATAGGGTCTCTCCAAGTGATTGCCAGAAGTGAGATGCGTCCTGCTCTTGTGTCTTACAGATAATCTTACAAATAGTCCTTTGCATTTATATCATCCTTTCAACTTTAAAAGGAAGGATCATAATGCTGATTGTGTGAACTTAGGCAAATCACGAGAAGTAGAGCAGGAAGGGTTGCATCAGTGCTTAGTTCTTGTGGCCCTTTCTTACACGCCCAGGGAAATACTGATCACCATTTTGGGGCCAGGAAGCAATTTTTCTCCAGGCCAGTTTGGCCCCCAGTGATCCCGGAGGGTTTTTTTTTATCATATTCTGGGCGTGGAACAGGGGTCACTGGGGTGTGTGGGGGGTATTGGTGAATTTCCTGCATTGTGCCGGGGATTGGACTAGATGACCCTGGAGGTCCCTTCCCACTCTATGAGTTTATGGGTGCGTTCAGATGGGGCGTTTCAGCCAGCATAAACTGTACCGGTTGGAACCAGTGCAGTTTATGCCGGCAGAAATGCGATCACACTTACCTCCTGTCTGCGGAGCCCATCACTGTATGCCTGTTCACATGCAGCGGGCGTCGGCGTTGTTTTTTTTTAAACTCAGTTTGAGCATGTGCATAGGCAGCCATCCACAGAATGGCGATCTTCACGCATGCGCAAAACACCTCATCTTACATTAAAAGTTTAAAGGTAAGAACTTACCTTTAATGTTTAAAGACCAAAGTGGCCTCCCTGAGGTCTCGGAGTCCTCCAAAACCTTAAACTAAGGACCTTTTCTTTTTTAAAAAACAAACGCCGGGGCGAAGCTTCGCCCAAGCACATATTGCCGACCGAACAAAAAAAAAAATGGCGGGCGAAAATCGGAAGCCTCAGGCTTCCGAACAGAAGTGGCTCTACAACGTTGGAGAGCAATCAGACAGGGATAAAGCGATTACAACCATTGCACTCAGGATACCACCACTTGGGGACCTAGTGGCAGAATACAATGGTGTAAAGCTCTTTGCAACGGTTAGGGATGGAAGGCAGATGTTCGCCGTGTGAACGCCGGTAAGTACACCAATTCCAACCTGCACCAATACCGTTGCAAATGCCCCGTCTGAATGCACCCTATGATTCTAGAATTCTATAATTCACCCAGGCTGGCTGTGGGCACGCCAGCACCTCTGTCTGACAGAAGCACCTGAGATCCTCCCCCTCCCCTTTTCTTTCGCCTGACTTGGAGGCGAAGGGAAGGGAGAGGGGGGAAAGAATGGATCCCAGGTGCTTCTGTCTGTCAGAGGGGCTGGTTCACACTTCCGGTGATGTCAGGGGGTGTGGAATATGCTAATAAGTTATGCTAATGAGCTTCTGCAGCTCTTTTTCTACAAAATGACCCCTGCCTGTATATCTTCCTCTCTCCAGACTTCATCAGCCCTTGTGGTGGCTGTCTCTAATTCAATGGACTGGCAAGGAGTTATAGGCATACTTTTTGGATGAACTGAAATATGACATGGCTGTATACTCAGGAAGATTTTGTTATGCAGTGATATCTTCAGCGTAGGAAAAATAAGTACACTGTTTCTTGTGAAGTAAGATACAAAAATTGTGTGTGTTGTGAATGTAGGTCATGTACAGGTTCCAAGTTCTGAGTGTGCTATACTGCTCTCACTGCATTGTTTTCTACTTTTGTAATTCTGCTTTCTGCACATCTGATACTTTTTGCACAGTTTCAATTTTTTGTAATCCTAGTCCTGTTGCATTGCTTTGGTCATATTGTTTTACACCATGGAATCCGCCTTGAGGCTCAGTGAGAAAGATGGATTATAAATACAGAATCAACACTATCAAAATGATGGCACTCCCAAAATTAAATTATTTTTTTCAAACGTTTCCAATATATATCACATCAAGGGATCTAGCGGCAAAAAATCTTTACCAATTTTATTCATCAGGGTAAAAGGCCAAGACTTATGAAGGCTATAAGATACAAAAGGGTGGATCAAGGAGGATGGGGAGAAATATAAGCAAATATTATAAGGCAAACCAATTGAGAGCCTTGGTGTCATATTTAAATGGAACCTCTGATAGGTCTTGGGTGAGCATGGAAGCAGATGGGAAACACTTGAATTTAATTGAGAAAATCGTTTTTGGAGGGGGAAAAAGAAACAGACATTAAATGGGTAGAGAACCTTTTCCTATACACCGCATTAAAATTTGGGTTAAATGGAAAAATGAACTGATCCCAGAGATATCCCCGTTGATTCCTATCATACTACATCCCAACTTCTCATGACTAGATAAATCAGAAAGCTATATTAAACTGAAAGAAAAAGGGATCTATAGAATGAGAGATTTTTATGTATACGGGGCTCCCTTTACTGTGATGCAATTAAAAGAAAAATTGCAAGGAGAGTTAAATTGGTTATCGCTATATCAGCTGCATTACCGAACTGTAAACTCTATGGTAAGGCATACTATGACTAGAAAGCTGTTGAAATTTGAACAGATTTTAATGCAACATATGACAAGTCTAAAAGAAGTAACCTCTAAAATATACGCTTATTTAATTGAGACAGATTCAGGTTCACTAAATGGGTTGAAAATAATATGGGAGAAAGATATTGGAATAAAGATTGAGCAAAATATTTGGAATAAGATATGGTTTACCAGGGCTCTTTTTGTAGAAAAAGCCCAGCAGGAACTCATTAGCATAATAGGCCACACCCAACAGCAGGAACTCATTAGCATATTGGGCCACACCCCTGACAGCACAGCTCATTAGCACATTAGGCTGCACCCACATGTTACCAGCCACACCCACCGTTTGCTTGTTATTCTGTTTACCTTGTTTGTTGTCAAAACCCAGGGCCTTTTTTGGTAGCAGTAACTCCTTTGCATGTTAGGCCACACACCCCTAATGTAGCCAATCCTAATGAGTTTCTGCTGTTGGGTGTGGCCTATTATGCTAATGAGTTCCTGCTGGGCGTGGCCAACTTGGGAGTCAGCCGGAACTCTGTTCCTGTGTGTTCCTGCCCAAAAATAGCCCTGGGTTTACCCAAACAAGAAAAACTATATCAATAGCTCTTAGAGAGAACTCCTTGAAATTATTACACAGGTGGTTTTTCACCCCAGTTCGCCTTGCAAGAATAACCAACACAAACAATAAAAAATGCTGGAGAAAGTGTAATCAGCAAGGTGATTACATTCCTATGTGATGGCTATGCCTGGCAGTGTCACAGTTCTGGGAGAAAAGTTTTACAGAAATGGCAAAAATTACACCTCAAACCATCTATGTAACACCAGCTTTGGCCCTATTAACAATATGGGAGAAACAAATTAAAAGGTGACTTCTTTTTTTTGTATAAATCTTTTTATTAAATTTTTAAAGAGAATGTATAACAAGAAGGCAATCATCAAAACAACAATTGAGAATACAACAGTAAAACGGATATCCAGTGACAGTATTTCCATTTAAAACTTAACTTGTGTTCAACAATGATTTCATCAATGAAACGATGATTCAAAAAGAGTACACGAGGATTACAAATATGACAAGGATTACCAGACTAGCCAGTTGGATCTAAAAGAGTGACTTCTAAAGGAATAATAGTGTTTGTTAATGGCGATGTGCAAGACAGTTGCTAAAAGTTGGAAAGCCGCAGAACTATTAACACTACACTCATGGTATTCTGAGTAATGGCAGATTGCATAGCTGAAAAATTAACAAGTCAAATTAAAATAATCAAATCCAAAGCCAAAACTGTAGACTTTTTGGAAACGTGGCACGATTTTATTTCATATGCAACTCAGAATACTCAAAGTATGTTTAAGCCCTTCCTCAGATTATGGGATAGAGTTAAGTAAGCCTCTCTCTATATTTGTAATCATGTTGTAACTATACATTAATTAATTAAGCTTGTTTATAGGAGAAAAAAAGAAGAAAAGGGGGAAAGAATTCCTTCTCTTTGTATTTATGCTGAATGTTGAGCTCTCTACCAATGCCTTAATTTATTTGCTTTTTGTCTTTTATTTTTTATATATTTTTTCTTTTTGTTGTTATGTGTACATTGTAGGTTGTTCTATACAGGGAGTGGGGTGTGTACTTGATGGTTATATTTGTTTTTTATATTTAAATAAAAATTTATTTCAAAAAATAAATAAAGTAAATAAAGTAAATAAATCTAAGTAATTATATTAAACTAAATACTTGTGGTCTTCATGTGCACTGCTGCATTTATTTTTCTTCTAAAATATAATCTGTGTGAGAAAAAGGTCATCAGAGAGAAGAGAGAAAAATGTTATGTGCAATGTTGTATGTGTGGTGTCTTGCATATTGCTTAATACATTGTTATTGGAACATCATTAATAATAAAAAATATTTCCAATTGTATATTTCCAAGTATCTGATAGAACAAAAACATCATCTAGGCTCTTTGATATTAGGAGTACTAGAAGACCCAATCACTCCTCCTTTTAGTAAAGAAGGTGTCCCACATGCTGACTCACAGGCCAAAAAAACCCAGGGGAAACAACAGAAAACAGGATAAACCACAGGCCAGGAGTGGGTTCGTGTACAGAACAGGAGTACCAGACATGAGTTGTGATTTTTTAAAAACAGATTCCTGCTTGTAAACCTATCAAAATGGAGCATCCATATAGTATGTAACCTCTGCTGCAGGAATTTATGCTCCAAGAAGATTCTGGTAGGTCTTATTTTGGAATGGTACAGTGACTTACCTAGAAGTAAGTTCCAGTCAAAGGAAATCATTCTCAAATAAATGTTTATTAGTGCAACATAAGATTAAATTCGAAACTGTTTTTGATGTTTCTACTTAGAATCATAGAATCACAGAGATGGAAGGGGGCATACAGGCCATCTAGTCCAACCTCCTGCTCAATGCAGGATCGGCCTAGAGGATCAGCCCAAGTGTTTGTCCAGCAACTGCTTAAAGATTGCCAGTGAGGGGGAGCTCACCACCTCCCTAGGCAGCTGATTCCATTGTTGCACAACTCTTACTGCAAAAAGGGTTTTACTAATATCCAGCCGGTACCTTCCTGCTCTTAATTTAAACCCATTATTGCGAGTCCTATCCTCTGCTGCCAACAGGAACAGCTTCCTGCCCTCCTCTAAGTGAGCCCTTCACATACTTAAAGAGAGCAATCATGTCCCCACTCAACCTCGTCTTCTCCAGACTAAACATTCCCCTCAGCCTTTCCTCATAGGGCTTGGTCTCCAGGTCCCTGATCATCCTCATCGTTCTCCTCTGCATCCAATATGCATGTTCCTCATTTTTGTTACCCAGATGTAGAACTCGGCACTTATCCTTGTTAAACTGTATCTTGTTCACATCCGCTCACTTTTCCAATGTGTTCAGATCTCATTGAATTCTATCTCTATCTTCTGGTGTGTTCGCTGCTCCTCCCAATTTGGTATCATCTGCAAATTTAATGAGTAGCCCCTCCATACCCTCATCCAGATAATTTATAAAAATATTGAAAAGTACCAGGCCCAGAACCAAGCCTTGTGGCACCCCACTGGACACCTCCCTCCATTCAGATGAAATGCCATTGACAACTACTCTTTGAGTGCGGTTCTCCAACCAGTTCCTTATTCGCCTAACTATCCACAATTCTCTAATTTACCTATCAGAACATCATGGGGAACCCTGTCAAAAGCTTTACTGAAATCCAGGTTAACAGCATCAGCAGCATTCCCTTGATCCAGTAAGCTCGTCACTCGATCAAAGAAGGAAATAAGGTTGGTCTGGCAGGACCTGTTGGGAACAAATCCATGCTGACTTCCCTGGATCACCAAGTTGTTTTTTAGATGCTTGCAGATTGATCCCTTTAACATCTGCTCCAGTATCTTCCCTGGGACAGAGGTCAGACTGACTGGCCTGTAGTTTCCTGGGTCATCCCTCCTCCCTTTTTTGAAAATTGGGATAACATCTGCCCTCCTCCAGTCTTGTGTCACATCTCCCTTTCTCCAAGAGGTCTGGAAGATGATGGACAAAGGCTCTGCAAGCTCTCTAGAAAGTTTTTTGAGCATTCTTGAGTGCATACCATCTGGCCCAGGGGATTTGTACTCATCAATGCAGCCAGGTGCTTCTCAACTACCTCTCTGTCCATGTCAACCAGCAGCCCAGATACCATGCCTTGCCTATTACCATCTCTAGATGAGCCTGTTCTCTTCTTCAGGGAAAAAATTGAGGCAAAATAGGCATTGAGCCTTCCTGCTTTCTCTCTGCCCTCTGTCAAAGTTTCTCCATTTTCACCCAACTGTGGGCCCATCACCTCTTTTATCTTGCATTTGCTCCTCACATATCTGAAGATTTTCTTGTTGTAGCAAGCCTCCCTGGCCAACTTTAGCTCACTGTGAGCTTTGGCCTCTCTGATGGCTGACCTACAGTGCCTAGCAACCTTCTTTAAAGGTATGTCCTTGCCTTAATTTCTTGAACATTTCCTTTTTCTCCCTTAGCACATCACGGAGTTCTCTGTTCATCCACATTGGCTTCTTGGATCCCCTACCATTTTTCTTTCTTGTTGGAATAGTGACAGCTTGAGCTTGCAAGAGCTCTTGTTTTAGAAGAGCCCACCCTTCACTTGTTCCCTTCCCTTCCAGCAGTCTTGCCCATGGAATGATTCTCATAATGCCCCTGAGTTTATTAAAATCTGCCCTACTGAAATCTAACATACATGTGTGGCTACGAACTTCCTTGGTCCCCTACAGCAAAAGGAATTCTAGCAGGACATGGTCACTTCCCCCTAAGGTGCCCACCACCTTTACCCCATCTACCATCTCTTGCCTGCTGGTCAATATTAAGGTGAGTATGGCCAATCCCCTTGTAGCTTTCTCCACCAATTGACAAAGGGTGTTGTTGTCCAGACAGGTCAGGAAGTTGCGTGACTGTGGATGCTTTGCAGAGTTTGTCTCCCAGCACACTCAGGGAACTTGAAGTCACCCATAACTACCAGGTCATGTTGTTTGGATACCCTGTCAAGCTGTTCAAGGAGGGCAGCATTCACCTCTTCATCCTGGTCAGGAGGTCTGTAGCAGACTCCAGCCACAATACTATTTGTCCTTCCTTCCCTTATCCTCACCCAGATACTTTCCACTGGGCTGTCGTCCTCCCCCTCCAGTACTTCTGTCTTGCTCCACAGTTGTAGATTTCTCAATAAACCTTTCATAGGTTAGACTCCGCAGGAGTTTCCAAAATAAAATGGACAAGTTACTCTGAGTTCTTCACTGCTCAGTATTAACAGATGATGACACTGGATTCCTTCTTGATGAAAGTGGCATACAAATGTTTTAATTAATATAATACTGATAAATCCTGTTTCTGATGAACCCCTAAAGAGCATGGGGATTTAGAGTATACTTACTGGTATTAGACCAAAAGAAACTGAAGCAGAACTGAGAGTAATTTATGAGAAATCAGGTGGCCACTGGAAAAAGCTAAGGTAGCATCTGACGGTGCAAACCTAAACAGAGTTACTCCCTTGAAGTCAATGGACTTAGAAAGCTAGAATTCTGCTAAGGACTGCACTGCATGTTTATTTGCTTGTGTTGATTTCAAGGAACAGAAGGCTGCTTATGATCCTGACCATCACAGGAGCCATGACAGCATTAACAGTGATGTTGTTAGATGCATGTGCCACAAAGGTTAAATCATATCACACCAAGACTGATTTCAGAGCTCTGTTAGTCTGTTGCAGGCTGAACAACAAAAGAGTCTTGTGGTGCCTTAAAGACTAACACATTTGTTAAGCCATAAGCATTTATGAACCAGTGCCCACTTCATCAAATGCAAAATTATTTTGTTTTCAATTGTGTGAAGCTCTTTGAAGACACCACATGATGGGAGACACAGTGAAACAAGTTTCCTCAGAGGTATGGGTGTCAAATTCATTTGCTCTGATGGCCAGTTACGGAAGAGTTACTGAGTCGGGCCATGCATATCCTAAATTGCTGAAATGTTAAAAGGTAATTATTGTATTAATAGTAATTAATTAAATGAATAGTATTATGCATTAGTATTAATATTTTAACAACTTAATTAGTATTTAATTTTATGCTAAATACCAGAAATACAAAGAACAGAAGCAAACCACTTCACTATTCAAATTAAAAAACTTGTGCTTAAAAATGTAGCACTGTTAGAATACTTCTTTTACTACTTTTTGACACCCGGCACTTCTTAGCTTGGATTACTACATCAAAATTTGTAGAATGTGTTTGTGCAGTAGCAACTTTGAATATTGTATTCATGTGTATCAGCAAGCTGAGAACACAGTTTTTTGTTCATTATTGAAACAGCCATTCAAACTCATATGCCATCTCAAAGATAGACAAAATGTTTGCAGCTAAAGACTTCAGTTGGGGAAAATTTGGCCCTCAATATTGATAACATCTACTAATACCAACATAAGAATCAGCAAAGCAAGGAGGCTCTGCAACAGGAAGTATTATAAGTATTATATAATTATAATACTTACTTAATAATTACTTACACTGAAACTGATTTAGGGTCTTAAAAATTCTGCTGTTCACTTGAGGGAAAACTTTTCCCACCCAGTCTTGAGATAGCAGCCACACACCACCTCTTCCTCACACATCTGCTCTCTACCTGTCTTGGTGGGCCCAGAAATAATGACGCCCTTCCACCTTGTTAGCCTGATTGCTCTGATTGCTCTGATATTATTAATATAACGGGGAATTTGCAATATTATAAAATGGCAATAGGCAATAAGGGATCACACTAGTATATACAGAGGTCCCACTTCTTCCAGGAGGTACCAGTAACAGACACGGAGACTGGAGTCAGTATAAAAATGAAGTATTTTACTGGAGAAACTTCACATTCAAACAATACACAAATGCACACACAATTACACAGCTTCTAGGAAAAACAGAGAGATGGATAACACATTCGCATTAGCAGGATATCCTTGGGGGACAATACTTTACCTGTCCGAAAAGATGAAACTTCCAAATGGAAAAATAAGGGAACTATAAGAAAATGGGGATTTAAGCTAAGGAAATGGGAATCATGTGACTGAACCGGCAGACAGATGTGGAAAGACTCTGGCTGCAGTCCAAGAGCCTTGGGGTAGAGTGGATGGCAAGGTAGCCAAAGATAAGAGTCAGTGAATACAGAGGTCATAGAGGGGGTGTAGAGAGAGAGCGACCAAATGGCTGGGTGTCCCTTTTAAGAGGGAGGCCTGGGGGGTTGGGCCAGGCTGGCCACATGTCCTAGTCGCATGTCTCTTGGGGGTGGCCTAAGCTGGTCACATGTCTTGGTTCACCTCCTAATAGTCCATCCCAAATAACACACTATTGGGTACAAGGAAGAAGGGGGGGGGGATAAGGGAGTGGTCAATATTGAGAGCTAGTAACTTAGACTGGAGAGTGGCACCTGGATGAAGAGGTATGAGTCAGTGAGAACGGCGGTTTTTGCGCTAATGAATCTCCTAACTCTCCATACTGTGGTCGACACACGTGTAAACCATCACAGTATGGCTTTCCCCTTTCTGGGGGTAACTAAGGCAGCAAGCGAAAATATCAGTGAACCTCTCAGTTGCTCTATTCCTTTAAATAATTCTACCGCGTAGACGTGGTTTTTTAAAAAAATGTTTAGCATGGGTCGTTCCCTCCACTGCCTGAAGGAGTCTCAGAGCAGTTTACAATCCCTTCCCCTCCCCCTCTCCTACTCTGTGAGGTAGGTGGGGCTAAGAGAGTTCTCTCGAGAACTGCCCTTAAGAGAACAGCTCTGAAAGAATTTATGACTGACCCAAGGTCACACCAGCAGCTGCATGTGGAGGAGTGGGGAATCAAACCCGATTCTCCCAGATTAGAGTCCGCGCTCTTAACCACTACACCAAGTGGGCTCAAGGCGGTCACAGCATATAAAACAAAGAATTATTAAAACATATAGTCTAAAACCAAGTTTAAAACAGTACAAAAGCAAGATGGCAGCTTAACAATAACATCAGAGAATCCGTTATGCCTACTGCAAGATGTTAGTCTTAGAACTGGGGCCGGTGCTGTGGATGGGGGAGGCCAGATGATTGGGTGTCTGCCGCCTCAACCGAAGGCCTGGCAGAACAGCTCCATTTTACAGGCCGGCAGGGCCCTGATCTCAGCTGGGAGCATGTTCCACCAGGCTGGGGCAAGAGCAGAGAAAGCCCTGGCCCTGGTTGAGGCTAAGCGGACGTCTTTTGGCCCGGGAACTACCCGGAGACATTAATCAGCAGAGCGCAAGGCTCTCCAGGGCCTATACGGGGAGAGACGGTCCTGTAGGTATGCTGGTCCCTGGCTACATAGGGCTTTAAAGGTCATTACCATAACCTTGAACAGGATCCAGTACTCAATTGGCAGCCAGTACAGTTGGCATAGCACTGGCTGAATGCGCGCCCGCTTAGATGTCTCCGTCAGCAAGCATGCCACAGTATTCTGCACTAACTGCAGTTTCTGGATCAGGTTCAAGGGCAGCCCCGTGTAGAGCAAGTTACAGTTGTCCAGCCTGCCAAGTGACCATTGCATGGACTACTGTAGCTAAGTCCTGGGAAGTGAAATAGGGAAATAGTTGCCTGACCAGCCAGAAGTGATAAAAGGCTGACCTGGCAACAGTGGTGACCTGGGCTTCCATTGAAAGTGAGGCATCCAGGATCACCCCAAGGCCCCTCACCCTCGGCACTGGCATCAGTGACACCCCACCAAGCGTTGGGAGCTGGATCCCAAACCCCCATGGCTAAGGTACAGGACCTTTGTATTCCTTACCTATATTCTTAACTGTATCCTTGACTGTGGAATGCTGAGGGAGGGTACATAACTCTCCAATTTAGACATATTTATTTCCTTCATTATGTTCCCCCTTCCAGAATTGAACCAGAACAAATGGCAACCATATAAACTAAGCTTCTTATTCCTGAATTTGTTAAACATCTTCAGTATGTTGTATATACTAATTTACTGCTCACCCTCTACCTATACGTATGGACTGGTAATTTCCATTTCATTGTATCCAACAAAGTGTGTGTGCACATGAAAGCTCATGCCTTAAATAAAACTTTGTTGGTCCTAAAAGTGCCACTGGATTCAAACTTTGTTCTGCTGCTTCAGACCAACACCGGGTACCCATCTGAATTTATCTCCTAGAAGAGTTTCACACACTAGTTGTTTATGCCCTAGTTGTGTGAACATCACAAATGAACTACAGTAGCATTTCCTATAATCACACCAACAAGGAAAAAAATGCTACCATGAATACACCCAAAGGCATACTTGGAAACCACTCTATAAATCAGATCATTGGCAGTGTATATTTCTCTGATGCCTGTGGGAATACCATAAGCTACCTTAATGTGGAAATGCAGTATATGTGCATGATATAACATGATGTTAAATTATAAGCTAGCAATATGCCTGTCATTACAACAGGGGTATGTGTATATATGCTGCAACAACCCTCTGGGAGAGTGCACAGAAACACACTGTGTTGTATCCTTGACAATGAGAACTGAACCTTCTTCTGTTTGCATAGCTCCATCAGTTCAGTTTCTCTGTGCCTAGGAAACACTAAGCACTGGTTTTTCTGTCATGTAGATGTGCTAAAGTCTCTGTGTAAAGTTTAAGCTTAAGAAATGCATCCATCTATTATCCTTTAAAGCACACAGGTGCCTGCACTTTTTCTCTTCATGCTTCATTAAACTGAACTCAGGTTGCCTTCACAAAAGATGAAATTCCTATAGAGATGCCATTTCTGCATAGGAATAAATTGCAGGTAACCTGACTGTAGAGGGGGTCATGTTTGATGCTAGTGCTCCCATGGTGGGGAACCGCGATTGGCTGTGGCCTCCCAGTGTGCGCACACTATATGTTACACATATAGCACAATACATGTGTGAAATAATCCAGTTTTGTTAATAGAGGCTACTGAGGTGAAACTTGTCAGTCTCTTACAGAATTAATGCTGTATTGAATCCTTCTTGTTCTCTCTGTGTACTTTTGTACAACAAATGGTGTGTTTTAAGGCTATCAAGACTAAATATAAAGTAGTAAAATGATGAGTAAGATTGCCAAAAGCAAGAAAACAAAAAAGGGAACTCACAACAGAACAATACCGTATTTTCCTGCGTATAAGACTACTTTTTAACCCAGGGAAATCTTCTCAGAAGTGGGGGGTCGTCTTATACGCCGGTACGCCAGAAGCATCAGCACAGCTCTATATTTTCACTGGAAAACTCTATATTTTAACTGGAAAAGTTGGGGGTCGTCTTATACGCCCAGTCGTCTTATACGCCGGAAAATACGGTACATTAAAAATACTCTTTTACTTCTGAGTCATAATTCATGTTATGTCTTCTACTAACTTCAAAGTTTTTTTTTTTCTTTTTACACAAAGCACCAGCTCTATGAAACAAACTGTGCTTCAAATCATTCTACTTCAATTGTACTAACAGGTTTTAGAGTTTAAATCAGTAACAACCTCGGAGTGAACCTTTATCCAAATGACTGCAAGTCACAAAAAAGAGCACTTCTCTTTCACGGAGTACCTTTTGTGCTTTAGTGAGCCCCAGTCCCTTTTCCATTTTTTCCCTCCCCTTCATGTCTGGCTTTGAAGAAAGATGTGTGCTTTGTGCCAGTAATGAAAGCAGGTATCAGTTAATGACAACTGCAATCCTGGGTTCATAATGCACACTGGAAATGTTTCAGGAGAAAGCTTTCCATACCTGCGTTTATGTAGGAATAAAGTTGAAATTGAGAAGTCAGGATGGCTGTGAGCCCTGTAGGGGCATCATATAGCAGTTAAACCAACTATTAGGGGTGACCTAATCTTGCTTCCCCCCCTCCATTCTTTATATGAAGGAGTTATGTTTTTCATTACCCCCATTTTAAGTTCCATTAAAGAACTCTCTATTATGATACCCAACTTTGCGTGATTCAACTCAGTTATTCAAGATTAAAAAAAAAAATCTTTCCTCCCATTCCCAAGTTAGAAAAGCATTTCCTATTCTAAACTCCTGAGTAATACACACTGTAAATTAACTGTCACCATTTGAGGTCATCCCCCCCACCCCCCCCCCCCAACAAGGCATTGACCCTTGATAATGCTCTTTCGTCGGGAGAGAATTCCAAACTCCCTCCCCGACTAGCTTTGCCACTGGAAATGAATCTGCTTTCTCCTGGGGCTGCCCCACTGCCTTTGTCCCCCTTGAACCTGGCGACGAGGAGCGCCGGCAATCCGGTGTGTAAAGTACAGCCTAGGAGCCTGGGGGCACCTTCCTCTTTGCTCTGCCTTGTGTTTGTGTGTCTCGTCTCCTCTCTCTCTCCCTCCCTCCCTCTCTCCCTCCCCAGCCTGTGTGAGCACTGCTGCTGCCGCCGCCGCCGCTGCCCTTTGATCCCTGCATTAGTGTTAGTTAGGGGCTTGGAGACACACAGGGAGCAGCCATAGACACCGCCGCACCAGCCCTCATTATTGACACCGCATATGAGCACACACTCTCCCTCACCCATTAGATCCATTTCCATTGACGAATATCGCGACCGGGGACAAGCCAGGTGCACGGGGGGGGGGGGGGGGGAGAGAAAGGAAAAAAGAGGCAAGAGAGAGGGAGGGCAAGAAAAAAGAAAGAGGGGGGGAAATCCCCTCTTCTTCTTGGCTCCAGGAAAAAAGCCGCTTGCCCAGGAGAAGAAACCCAGCCTCTCCTGGCCAGCCACCCTTTGCCCCCGCGTCGTGCCTGCCTCTGCCCCTCCGGGTCTTTTTTTTTTTTAAATTTGATCTCCCATTAAACCAAGGAGGAGAATGTGAAAAGGGGGGAAAATGCCCAGGAGGAAGCAGGAGCAACCCAAGCGCCTCTCTTCACGTAAGTGCTCCTTCGTCTTCTTTTTGCCACCCCCTCCGTCTCCCCTCTGCCTGCCGCCTTCCCCTCCGCAGCGTCCTCCGTTGTTTTGTGCATTAGTTTAGGGTTACAGAGGTGACGCCTGACAAAGACACAGCCTGGGTTATTCCTCTTTTAGGTCTGAGCTAAGGCAGCCATGTTGGTGATGAACAGCCTTGTGCCCTTTTAATTTTTTTTCCGCTCTCTCCCTCTGTGTGTGTGTGTCTGTGTGTCTCCCTCCCTCCCTCCCTTTCTTCGCTCCTCTCGCCCTCGCTCCCCTCCCCTTCCTTGTGATTGTGCATTTGTGTGTGTGTGTGTGAATGGCTCTCTTTTCAGGCTGGTTGTGGTGGTGTGTAGGGGGGGGGAGGCTGCTTTATTGGAGTGGGGAGTCGCAATTGAAAGGGGAAGCGGTTTGCTGGGGTCTTGTGCGGAATCAATCGCGAGGTCCGTCTCCGGCTAAAGGTTGCGGCTGGGCTCGGCGGCCCCGGAGCCGGGGAGAAGGCGGAGGCGGGAGGAGGAGGAGGAGGAGGAGAAGGGAAAAAAGGGAGGGCGAGGTAGGGAGCGGCGCGGGTGGGGGTGGCGGCGGTGGCGGTGGGGGGACGACACACGCAGACACCAGAGTCCGCCGTGGAGGAGTGGGGGCGGCGGGAGGCAGCTCGTGGCATGCGAGGTCCCTGCAGAGCAGAGGGGGGAGGCGGCAGCGGCGGCAGCAGCAGGCGAGCTCGGGGCTTTTTCCTGGCTGCGAGGAAAGGCAGGGTCAGAGGAGCCCGGGCGAGTCTCGGGCTTCGGCGGCGCTGCCCCAGACCAGAGCAGCAGAGCACAGGAAGGACTCAAAGTGCATCTTAGTCCTCCTCCCTCCGCCTGCAGGCAACGCACCACACATTGACACCGCCGCTCGCCCTCCTCCTCTTCCCCCTTGCCCACCCCCTCTTCCACCTCCAGTCCTCTCTTTTCCCCCTCCCCCTCTCTGGTTCCTCTTCTCTCATCTTCTGGTGCGGGCGCTTTTGAAAAGAGGAGGGTGCAACCATATGAAGAGTCTAAAATACGGGAAAGATCCTCGAGACCCGGCGACCATTTGCTCCCGTCGCTTGGGTCTAAAGAAAGAAAGGGGGAGGAAGGCGGCGGAGGGGAAGAGGGGGGCGGCGGATGGAAAGGGTCATTTTCTCTCTCGCGCGCGCTCTTCCAGCACATATGTTCGGTGCATGCTCGCCGCGCAGCCCCTCCCTGGCTGTGCCCCAGGGTTCAGTGTCGGCGAGCTGAACTGCTTATGTGTCAAAGCCATGGTCGGTCACCTGAAGTTCACCAGGAGGGAGAGGGGCGGAGGGCGAAGGGTGAAGCGGATGGGGTGCCTCTTATGTGTGATTATTTTCTTTTCTCTCCTCCGCTGCAGACAGAGTGCGATCGATCTCTTCCCTCTTTTCAGAGTTATAAATAATGTTTCGATAGCTTAGAGAGGGGGAAGGAACAGATGCTCCCCCTCCCGCCACACGCTTTGCTTCCCGCCCTTGCGTCCCCCCCCCCCCCCGCACATAGGAACCGAAGGGGAAAGAAAGAGCACAAATGCTACTCCTTTTCCTTGCCACCCAAGGTGCTGGATTGGGGCTTCCGATGTGCCCGCCGTATAGTTTTGCTCCCTCTCGATTTGCCCCCTCCCCGTATAGTTTTATGCCCGCCCTTCCCACTAGAAGGGTCGACTTTGGAATGCACTGGAAGGATTTTCTCTTTTAAGAAACCTAGTTGAGGAAGCTTGCCGGAGTTCCTGGAAGTCTAGAAGGGCTCCAGTTGCTCGGCTGCCGCCGCTGCCTCC
>NW_015173675.1:577319-621845 GCF_001447785.1 Gekko japonicus
TCTGGGGGGGGGGGGGGGGCCTATAAGAAATACGTCTAGCCCCAGTAATGTCGAGACCCGTGTATAAGGAAACGGGATTTTAAATTTTAAAAATCTGAAAGGGTTTGTGTGTGTGTGTGTATTGACAGTTTGGAAAAGCGCGTTGTGCATGCGGTTCAAGATAGCTTTGCAAGCAGCTGCAGACTGCCCTGCTGGTGACCTTGACCTGGACCCGGTGCCGTTGCCCTTTCTGTCTGTTTCTCTAGGGCAGAGATGAAATGCCGTCTCCATTTTAGTTTACGCGGGTGGATCTCTCTTGCACAGAAGCAGCTTCGCTTTGGTGGTTCCTGCCCCAAACGATTGCAAGTTTCATTACACGTTCTCCTGTAGGAAAATTTATGTTTATTAAATTGCAATGGGCAATGGCCTTTTGTGAAAGTGCAACGTGAAATCCAGCTTTTAAAAGCTACTGCATTGTTCCTTGGGCTTTGGGGCTTAGTTTAAGAACGTTTCAAAGATTGTTTAATATGTGTGGCGGGGCCCGTAATATGTATGCTGGGGGAGGGGTTGCTATACCAGTGTAAAAGAACTGTGACATCAGGTCTGTGTACTTTTAACACATGTACTTTTAAAAAACTAAATGTAATATTAAAGGTATTTTGAATACTTTGACTTATGATTTTTTTTTACATTAAGCATTTGTGATGCAATTTGTCTTCAAGGGAGACTACATCCATATTGCAAGGTGCTGTAACACCTTCAGAGAACATCATTTCATAGTTCAGTATGCAAGCACAGGAAATTAAAGAGTTAGGATGGTACTTACAATGTCAACATTAGCTCTGCCCCCCAAATGCAGTTGTATAGTAAAGTCCTTTCATGTTCTCATTAATTCTTAAGTAATGCATAATAATAAAATGCAAATGGAGCATGCAGCAGCAGACACTAATATATCATGTGGTAGTATTATACTAGAATCAGTATAATAATAACTATGCAGAATTCATTGTTGGCAAAGTATGTGTTGTATGTTTTCACAAACGACAGGTTTACTGTAAGAAAATATAGTGGGTTTATAAAGTTTTCCAATATTAGAAAAAGGCTACAATCCTAAGCATACTTATCAATAAGTAAATCTCATTGAACTCAATGGGTTTTACTCCTGAGTAAATCTGTGTTGGCCTGAGCTTCAAGAACCCAATAATATATTTATGCAAATCTGTGCTTATTACTAAGCATGATTTATTGCTGCACCTGCCTAAAGTTAAGCACCTACATGTATATATAAGAGAGTGATGAGATGACTTTACTAATTAATAATCCTATAGGATTCCCTGCTATTATGATAATCCTCAGTATTTGAGGCCTGCTTTTTTGTTAGCTTCCCAGATAATTGCTTTTTCTGTTTTAGAAATGTTGTACTGATTGAAATAAAATCGTATTATCCAGCCTACTAACTGTGCTTACTTCCAAAAGTTGGTTTCAGTGGGCCTGTTTGCTTGTGGGGATAAATATATAGGTAAAGAAAGTCTGGTTTAAATACAGGCTTTGAGAGAGGAAAGTTATATACAAGATAAGCTTGTCAATTACCATAATTAAAATAAGTATAGGAATGAAGAAAATTGTGGTGTACTTACAACTTAAGAAAGAGCAACTTGATATAAGTTATTACTACAAAAAGAACTTTGAGAATATGAGAAAGATTAGGAATGGTATCCAAAGATCCTTTGGCTTATGTACATGCGCTCCAGAGTATACCAAAAGTATCCTGGTTCCCCTACCCCTCCTCTCATATGGTCATAAAGCTGAACTGGAATCCACTTTCAAAACTTCAGAGTTTTGAGATGAGTTTGTTGGGTCAGCCTTAGAGGAGAGGGAATTGCTTTTGAAAGGGAAACCTCAGAAGTCCTACAGCATATATGGAGCTTAGTTCTGAATTCCAGCCTGGGTTTGAAATACTGTTGAAGAAGGTAAGATTAATAAGCTGTTGACCTTCAGTTCTATGAGGTCAATAGTCATAGTGCTGTCTCCTTCATTTTTTAAAAGAGACAGAGAATGTTAAACAATGTTGAATTATTGGGGCAGATCTCCAGCTTGTGAATCAGAAAGAATTATGTGGCATTACACACGTCTTAACCCTTCTTTGCTTTTTGAAACATTTATGTATACAAAATAGAGATGGTTAGGAAATAATAATGTACTATTACCCTTTTGTAGATCTTTATGATGTTTGTCTTGACAACAAGCAGTCTTGTATGATATATCTGTATTATTATCCCTATCTTGAAGATGGAGGGTTGAAGTTGAAGGAAGATGTCTTGACTGAGACCCAGTAGTGAATTCATGATAGGAGTGAATCTGGAACCTGGAGCTTTCTTGTCACAGCTGTGCTTCTCCAATGTTACTGGAGTAGTTGCTATATAAAGCTATCTGCTTCAGTTTTTATTCTTGCATTCATCCAGGAAGCTCAACACAGCATACATAGTTGTCCCTTCACATTTTATCCTCACAAAAATGCTGTGAAGTTGGTTAGGCTAAAAGACAGTGGATTGCACAGGGTCACTCAGCAAACTTCATGGTGCATGGGGATTTAAACCTGTTTCCTGTCCCAGTTCTGCAGTCTAATCACTGCACCACATCAATTGGTTCCCTTAATAGAGAGTTTGCATTTTTTCAGAAACCCTTTAAAAGAAAACTTTTAGATGCTTATATGGGTTTACAGCAGCCTCAAGAGGCATGTGAACTGAACCTGTATAGTGGCTATGTGTTAAGGGTTTGGTGAAGGCCTTCCTTTTTCTATTACTAGTTGAATATTCTGTGCTGGAAAATCTAATTGATATCACACCAGCATTTTTCAAATTTGAAATGGGCTCCAAGGGAAACATGGGATACCAGTGCAGGACACAAGTAGTTTTACATAACTCATTGTAGTGATGCTTTTAATATTAGGCCTATTAGCAAAGACTCGGGATTTTCCCAAGTGTGAAGCATTGCCACTAGAAAGGGAACAATAGGACACAGGTGCCTGATGGATGTTGAATCCACTTATGCTGGAGATGAAGTGATAAGAACAACATAAGAACATAAGAGAAGTCCAACACTCTGTGTCACACAGTGGCCAAAGCCCAGGGACCATCAGGCTGCCCACTAGCAGGGTCAGAACTCCAGAAGCCCTCCTACTGTTGCCCCCGAAGCACCAAGAATACAGAGCATCACTGCTCCAGACAGTGTTCCATCTATATATTGTGGCTAATAGCCGCTGATGGACCTCTGCTCCATACATTTATCCAATCCCCTCTTGAAGCTGTCTATGCTTGTAGCCGCCACCAGTTCCTGTGGCAGTGGATTCCACATGATGATTATTTTGGGGTGAAGAAATACTCCCTTTTACCTGCTCATTAATTTGAGTACCCATTAATTTGCTCATTAATTTGAGTACCCACAAGTTCTTGTATTGTGAGAAAGAGAGAAAAGTACTACTTTCTCTACCTTCTCTATCCCATGCATAATTTTGTAAACATCTGTCATGTCACCCTTCAATTGTTGTTTCTCCAAGCTAAAAAGCCCTAACTTCTTTAACCTTTCTTCATAGGGAAGGTGTTCCATCCCCTTAATTAATGTGCTTTTTTGTACCTTTTCCAATGCTAAAATGTCTTTTTTGAGGTACGGTGACTAGAACTGTACACAGTATTCCAAATGAGACAGCACCATAGATTTATACAGGGGCATTATGATACTGACTGATTTATTTTCAGTCCCCTGCCTAATAATCCCCAGGACGGCATTTGCCTTTTTTATTGCAATCACTCACTGAGTTGACATCTTCAGTGAGTTATCTACCAGGGCTCCAAGATCTCTCTCTTGGTCAGTTACTGCCAGTTTGGACCCCATCAACAATAGTTAGTATTTTTGGCTCCAGTGTGCATTACTTCGCACTTGCCCATGTTGAACCTCATTTGCCACGTTGACGCCCACTCGCCCAGCCTTGACAGATCCCTCTGGAATGCCTCACAATCCTCCCTGGTTCTCACCACTCTGAACAATTTAGCGTCATCCCCAAACTCAGCCACTTCACTGATTACTCCCAACTCTAAATTATTAATAAATAAGTTAAAAAGCACTGGACCTAGTACCAAGCCCTCCAGCACCCCACTGCTAATCACCTTCCAGTGTGAAAATTGCCCGTTTATACTCACTCTCTGTTTGCTGTTTCCTATTAATTAGCCAGTTTTTAATCCACAAGAGGACTTGTCCTCTTATCCCATGACTACTGAGTTTACTTAGGAGCCTTTGATGAGGAACTTTATCAAAAGCTTTCTGGAAGTCTAGGTAAACAACATCTACTGGGTCACCCTTGTCCACATGTTTGTTCACCCCCTTGTCCACATGTTTGTTCACCCTTGTCCACATGTTTGTTCACCCCCTGTTTAGTGAGACAAGATCTTCCCTTAAGCAGAGGTGTCGAACTCATTCGTTACAAGGGCCGGATCTGACATAAATGTTATGTTGTTTGGCTGGGTTGTGTATGCCGTAAAATGTAATGCCAGGTACTGGAGATGTTTTACCACTGACCGTGACCCATACCCCTCCTCAGTAGAGATCCAAGCCAAGCCAGCTCTCTTTGTGCCTTATGGTTGCCAATTCTGGGGAGGGCCTGTTTTTGAGGAAATGAGAAACCTCAGCAGGGGATATAATAGCCCAATATAGGCCCTTCTGGTGCACATTTGGACTGGTTTTCCCCCAGTTGCTCATGGGCCAGATAAGAGCTCTGGATGGGCCACTTCTGGCCCCCATGCTATTATGTTTGACATGTCTGCCTTAGAGAATCAATGCTAATTCTTCCTCAATAGCTTTTGTTCATCAGTGTGCCTACTAATTCTGTCTTCAGTAACGGATTTCCACAAACTTACCAGTATTGACATTAGACTGACCAGCCTGGAATTTTGTGGATCTCCTCTAGAATGTTTTTTTTAAGTTGGAGGTTACATTAGCTACTCTAGTCATTGGGAATGGAGGCAGATTTTTGTATTTCTCAAGTAGCAGTTCCACATGGACTTGTTAGGTGAAGTGTCCATAATGCACTTATAAGGAGCTTTTTGAGGCATTCGTCTTTTTGGCTCTTGATACCTACAAAGCCCTAGTGGGTACCATTCCAAACAGTAGCATCCAAACAACTGATGTGATATAATCTCTGGTAACAATAAGAGTTGCCAATTAATCTGTGGAATAGCTAGAATCCAGTGGTTTTGATTAGATTTATGGTTCTGATCATGGTGATTCTCCCCCCCCCCCCCCCAGATATGTGGACTTCTAGAACCTGGTGGGGGCTTGCCATGGGTTCAAAATCTATATTGGCATTGTAAGAGGTGACGTTCATCTTACAGGTTGTTGTGTGGCAGTGTGCCCTGGTAGGATCATTACTCCATGTTGGTACACATTATATGTTGTGACTTACACTTCAAACCACTCTGTGAATCCTCTAGGTTCTTGTACATTCAGCCACTGTTCTGGAGCCTAGAATGGATTCCTAACTACATTTTGGCCCAGAGAGTGGGGTGAGTTTTGGGCAAGAAAGCTAAATGCTGGTCAGCCTTTCTCAACCAAGAGATAAATGGGTTCAATTCAGATATTCAGTGAGTAGGTCACATGGGAAATTTCAGCATTAACAGCACACCTCAGAGGGATCAAGTGTGTAAAGGAGATTCAAACATTCTTGAATCCATGCGGATCCTCAGTCACACAGCTGTGAATGCTGGCAACATCCACATAGCTGATGGATTTAACGTGAACTGGACTTGAGTCACGGAAGAACTCACAGCTCTCCTGACATGATTTTTACCTCTTCAGGAAAGTCTCCTTCAGAACTGATGTTCTGTAGAAATTAGCTTTCATTTTGGATTAACACATTCACTTTAATTTGGATTAACTACTATCATGCATTTTGGGGGCAATTTTCTATGGATTCCCCATTAGTGAGTACTGCAGAGTTACCAATAAAATGTAGGGCAAACAATGCTACGTAATAATTAACATTGCTTAATACCTCACTAGGAAATATTACAGTGTACAAGGGGAACATTTAACACAGTGCCTATTTATTATTTTTAGCCTTTCACCGCTATAGGGGGTCATGATACAGTTCATTGCTGACAAGAGGGTCCATGTTGGGAAAATTATTGTTCTTACTCTGAATGAGTTAATAATTTCATTACCATCATCATTACAGTCATTTTAGGAGTCTGGTAGATCTTTAAAAAAAAAAAAAAAAAACTTGTGCAAAGGGTACATGCTGTGCACTATATCTACAGCGACTAGTCTCTCCTTCTGCTTCCTTTGAGTATTGAGGCTGATAAAAATAATATAGATGTTGTTCAAACCCACCACATCTACCAACTCCCATTCTTCTTTTTTGAATTGCAAAACATTTCTTCCTACTTATAAGTCTAAAACATAATGGCTGTTTTTGACTTGACAAGATTGTGATAGTATACAATGCTATTTGGTTTTTGAACAGCCATTTCGATTCACCATTTCCTTTAAATGACATTTGGGACATAGTGGGGATGCAAATTGAGGTAAAGTTCAAGTGCAGACTCTATAAACAGCCCCACCAAGAGGAGCAACTGTGTCCAGGGAAACAGAGAACAGAATGTATCCTCTTTAATGAATGACAAAATCATCACCCAGTTTGCAAAAGTGATTCCCTCCCCAACATGTCAAAGGCGGTAGTGGGCAGAGGGATTAAGGAACGATATAAAACAGAAGGATTAGGAAGGACTGATCAGTTCAGAATGAACTATTAGCAATTTTCTATAATTGAATCAAAACAGATCCCAGAACTAGATAATGAGAGCATGACCTACGAATGAAGACTTTTGGAAGGCAAAAGGGCTTCTAGCATGAGCCATGTGATGTCAGAGTCTTCACTGATTTTGTAAATAATGATCTTGTCTCTGGTTTCGAGCATGCTGACCTCCCTCTGCCTTGTGTGTCAAGTGTAATACTTTAAATCACACAATTTAGCACTAATTGTGCAAAATACTTCATGATTATAAAGAGGATGTATTGTATTGTAATATTGTAAGACAATAACATGCAACCCTCCCTCCAGTAAGATAGAGTTAAATTTTTATTCTACGTTTGGAAATTAGATTTTATGATGCTAATATAGAGTACATGATTGGGATGTAAACTGAAGAGTCTTGTGTAGCTGAATGTTGGCATACTTTACAATGTATTTTTGAATAAAATTTTGCTGCCATGCAACAGTTTCATAAATTAAAATAAGAGTTGATGCTTTTAGAACATAACAAAAAGTGGGACCCGCGATACTCGCGGGGGGGGAGTATTTCCCATGGCTCCCAAGCTGCCAAGGCTTCTGCCCGCTAATTTGCAAAGGACTGCAGCCTTAGGAAGTTTCTGCTCAGGGCAGAGAGCTCCCAATCTAGGGATTTGGAATGAAAATGGCGGTTTACAACGAAGCCCTGTAGAAAAAGTTAAGGTGTGAGTTTAATTCTTTCCTGTTGACTTCCATGGGACTTTGAAGTGTTTCACCGTGCCCGGATGGTGCCCGGAGAAATGGCTGAAAGGGCACGACTAATGTGTGTGGCAGGTGCAAGTGGAATCGGGCCCCTGTGGTGGCCCCAAACCCCAGTTCTGTGGATGACGGGATCGCGTTGGTGCGGGTTGAAGGCTCCCTTTCCTCATTGGATCGGCTCCCTTCTTCCTTCCTTCTGAGCTGTCAAGCCTTCTCCCCACCGCCCCTGCTGCCGCCCACAACAGCAGTACTGGCAAGCCCTGCGCAGCTCCAAGCTGCCAGGCCCACCAGGCTCTTCCCTGCTGCCGCTGCCCACAACAGTAACACTGACGAGCCCTGCATGGCTCCAAGCCGCCAGGTCCTCCAGGCTTTCCCCCACCACTGTCGCCGACAACAGCAGCAGCAATGGCTGTGGCTTCTAGCCGCCGGCCCGCCAAGGCTCCCCCCTGCCGCCGCCACCAGCACCAACGGCTCTACCATGGATCCCACAGGTAAGTGCATTCCCTGTGCACTTTTTGGGGGGATTTAAGTATCCCCCGTATATTTTTTTAATTTTTCAGATTTTTCTGCACATCTGGGGATTGCCCCAGATGTACAGGAAAAAATCTCTGCCCCCCAGGTCCCCCCGATGTGCGGATTTAGATATCCGCACAGAGGGGGCGACTTGGCTATTAGATATATAGATGATTGCTTATGAAAGGATGATAGCCCTATTTTCTCTGTGTTGTCTGTCACTGATGTAGACCAATGGGAAAGTTGTCTTAGTTTTCATGTGTTATGATCCTGTTGTTCAGTACCTTAACACATGCTGTAGGCTTAGTTTTTCCTCACCTTCTGATTATCTGTTTTCTCGTACACAAAGGCATGAGTGAGATGTGATGGCAAACCAAGGGCTATCCTGAAGTTTGTGTTGCACCTTGTTCACCTTACATACAGCCAACTAATGAAATGGCCTCTTTTCATGGCAAACCATATTGTTGGTATCTTTGAACCACAAATCATGATTTTCATTCTTCTCTACAAGTATGGATTTTCAGTACCACACATACCAGAAAGCTGCCCACTCTCATGCACATGAGGGGAAAAACTGTGGTTTGTTGTAATGTCTGAACGATGCCAAACTGAACTGGAATCTGGCAGGAAAGCTACTTGTTTTCATCTTCAAATCTCATATCTATGAAGCAGAAAGATGTCAGGGTGGAACCCTGTTTGGTTCCAAATCTAGATCTGGGATGGCTGTTTTCCAACCCAGGGCCTTTGCTGTTCATTGATAGAACTAGAGCTGGCGATAGAGCAAATGGAATGCACTGCTGTGGTTGATCAGATAACCACAAAATGCCATATTATTTATATCAGATTTGGAGAATTCAAAGTATGTATATGCATGCCAACCATGGGAGCTAGTGTTATGTATCAGTGTTTCTTTTTATGACTGATGGTGGCTGTTAGTCTCAACTACAGAGCCCTCAATAGTTGATTAGCCTGAATCCTGCCCTCAGTCCATGAGGTTCCTGGTTCAGACTCTGGGGGACCTGAAAGTGGACTGTGTGCTGACATAATGCTCAGCAATACTTTAAGGCAGGGGTGTCAAACATATTGCTCATGGGCCGGACCTGCCCCACGAGCAACTTCCTTCTCCAAGTTTCTTTTCCAGGGCTTCTAGTGCAGCCACACCATAGCTTGCTTTTCCCCCAGCTGTCTCAGTGGCTCTTTGCTTCCTGCCTCTTGCCCCCCTCCTCCCCCACAGCTCCCTCAGTGGCTGCTTCCTGCTTCATGTGGGAGAGATACAAAGACAAGCTTCTCTCCCTCTCTCTCTCTCTCTCTCTCTCTCACACACACACACACACACACACTCACACACACACATGCACAGAGCTTTTGCTTCCTACTCCGGGGCTGCTCCTTCTCTTTTGGGGAGGAAAGAGAGAGAGAGAGAACAAAGTTGGAGTCCCATGGCAGCTTTAAGACCAACAACGTTTTATTCCAGGTATAAGCTTTTGTGTGCAGGCACACTTCTTCAGGGGGACAGAGAGAGGTTGGATGGATTCTTCTGACAAGCATTATTTACACTGAGGAAATTATTTTGGCTTGTTCCGAAGGTTTTTTTAAAAGATTGGATTTCTCTGTTCCTATGTGGATTTTATTTTCTTTCAAAAAGACCCTGATTAGGAATTAGGTCCTTGTATCTTGGAGAGTGGAGTGATTTCAGATGCCAAATGATAATAGCACACATTGGTAATGAGACAGGAAAACTAGGTCTCAATTCAGTTTTGGAGGATGCATTGTCTTGAGCTTCATTATCAATTGCAATTCAGCAGTTTCTCTTTCTAATCTCTCTTTGAAATTCCTTTGTAAAAGCACTGCTACTCTTAGGTCAGCAACTGAATATTGTGGTTTCTAATTTCAGTCTTATGTCCATTTATTCTTTGCTTCCTCCTGGACTGAATCCTCCTGGACAGAAGTGAGACCTAGGTTTCCTGTCTCATTACCATTGTTGGTATCTCAACTTCTACCACCACTCTGCATATCACACCTAATCCAATCAAGCCTGCTATTGTAATTCACCTGCTATTGCCATTCAGTACCTGAAATCACCCTTATAAAGTTTATATCTCTGGTACCTCATGTTATATTTTATGGCATGCATGACCCAGCCCAACAAAATGAAATTTATGTCAGATCCAGCCATCATAACAAATGAGTTTGACACCTCTGCTTTAAGGGATTGGGAGCAGACTGTGGATTGTGGTTCTTCTCCTTCTGCTCTTTTCCAGGGCTCAGCATTATATTTGCACCAAAATTCACCTGGTTTAATTCAAACTCAAATGTGCTCCGAGCCTACTGAGTAAACCATATCAAACATGTAGCCTCCGGATCTCAAGGCTGCCTGGAGTTTGCTGTGAGTGGTGGTGGTGGAAATGGCTATCACAGCAGCCCTTCCTCAGTAACCCAATGTGGTTCACGACATAAAACTTCAGAAGTCTAAACAGCAGCTCAGATTGCATCAAATACAAATATACTACCTTTCAGACTAAAAAAAGATCTTAGGACAAAAAATATCATAACACTCTCCCTTAATAAAAAGAAATAAAATTGTCTTGTCTGGTCTTCTAAATGCATGTAGTGGGGAGATTATGTGCACCCCAGCTGGCAACTCACCGCAGGGTGGGGTGCTGTGGTCCTGAAAACACACAGTCACCAAACATGCCACTCTGAGATACAATTAGTAGATTCTGAAGAACAAAGTGTATCATGCCCTAAGATGCGAATTCCAGTTTTTGTATTTAGCAGTTATACAATGGATTTTAATCTGCTGACAAGGAACAAAGAACATTTTCTCTAGGGAGAGCTAGAAGGTAGGGTTTGGTTTTCTTCCTGCAATCTGTCTGATCACCAAATACAAATAAGGTTTATCCAGTGATTATTCCGCTTGCTTGCCCTACAGGGCCCTCTAGTATCATTCATGCCATGTTGTTCTTTGCTTGTGACTCACTAAAGAACTTTATGCCATTTTTAGTTTTCAGGTTCTATGAAACTATCTTATCTGCTTTTAGGAGTCCTCTGCAATGCTCCCTCTAAGCTGTGAAGTCTTGTGAGCAAAAATAATATTTTGTGAGCTACTGGCATTAAAGTTGTGAGCGAGCGATTTGGCTACTGCATAAATTAGTTTGCTCTGGAGCCATCCTTCCTGAGCTAAGACTACAATGTGTGAGCCGGAAGCTAAAAATCTGTGAGCTAGCTCACGCTAACTCAGCTTAGAGGGAACACTGGTCCTCTGTGTAAGCTTATTTGACGAGTCTTTAGAAGGGGTGATGCACAGATAAGATTTTCTATATAACTATGCCAACAATTTATGTTTCTATCCTTTTAAGCAGGGTAGCATGCATATTTTACAAACATGACTAAACCTTATGTCCTCAATAAACCTGCTTTTGCTGCCTCAAGGGACTGCAAAAACTGAGATTGTCAAGGATCTGGCAGGCCACAATGTGTGGTTGGTAGGCTGGGTTCAGATTTATGAATCACAAAGTCATGCAGGGCCTGATCTGTTGTGTCATCCATTCTTTATTTTTCATTAGCAGGGAAATTGCGGGCTCTTCTGTGTTATGGCTTAGACACACTACTAGACTCTCAAAATTTCCCACATTGCCCCCTTCTTTCATGAAAAATAGTTTGAGGGAGGTCTTTTCTTCAGCCCCTGTACATTGATTATATGACCTTTGACCCTTTTGTGGGTCATAAGCTGGGGCAGTGCCTTGAAAGGACTCATCTAAGAGTGAGCAATGCCTTTTCCACATGGAGTGTTCTGTTTTAGTGCATTAGCCTAGACGTACTGGTAGTTTCCTAATCCTCTCTTGTTTGACTCTGCTTGTTAACCCCAAGCAATCCTCTCAGGGGCTGAGAAAGCAGCTGTCTTTGGTAAGGAAAACATAGCACAACAAAACAAATATCTTTTGAAGCTTCCTTTTCAGTGTTGTATTATCATTTTTTTCAGAAGTATTACTAATACCGAGTAATTTGTGGTAGGAGCATACAAATGATTAAAAGCTAGATTCCTGTGACATTTCTAGGATAGGAATCTAAAGGCAGGAAGACAGCAAGACAGCTGAAAACCTTTTCCTTGAACCCTTGGGAACACTGCCATCTTTAAAAGTACACTGAGTGAACAGGAGAGAGAGTTCATATAAGCATTGTAAATGGTCAATCAGGTGCACCTTACTTACTAAATATAGCAGTGGGCATTACAGTGCATCACAAAACTAGGCACCAACCAATTAAAAGCCATAATAAATCACTTTTGTTAGATCTGCTGCTCTGATGTCACCTGTTATGCTTGAATGCTGCCAGCACATATGATATGTGAAATCACCTTTTCGGTCTGACCCCTGACGTAAATGCAGGAAGCATAATTAAGGATTGTGGAGCAGCTTGAACTGAGATTTCCCTCTTCTGCTGAGCTCCCCCCCCCCCCCCCCCCAATATGGCAACTGGGTTGTATTATGTAGGCTACTCAGAATATTTAGGATGGAGCAAGATATAAATAAAATTAACAAATGAATATACTTTTAACTTAAAAATTAACTTCATTTTAGTTACTGGACCAGTGGATAATACAGAAGCTTACATCAGATTTTGAGGAATGTTACCATTGTTCCCAGATACAAAAACAACACCTTTGTGTGGCACAATGTCTTTTACATTTATTGCCTGTGAGTTTGATGATTTACCCGTAATGAGAATCTGTCTCATAATTTGACATCCACTTCAGCTGAGGATGGGGGAAGAGAAGTGACCCCACAGCCTTATGCCTGCCAGATGTGTGCCTGTAGTAAAGGATTTTTTTCTGGCTATTTCCTGTTTTGCCAATCCTTTGCCAAACCCCCAAATTTATTTTTATATTTCCCTGAGTTTAAAAATTGCTTTGTGGTTTGCAGTTGGTTAACTGAAGAAGAGGAAATAGCCAGAAGACCTTTTGGTTTGTGGGCACTCCTGATTCCACTGGATCAAGGCCGAAGGGTTTAGAATGGTGCCCTATTTCTTTTAAAAAATAGGGCACAATTCTGCAACATGAAGAAATTTTGCAAACTATGGTTACAGATAATCTTGCTTTATTGCATCGTGGAGTAGGGACATCCTTGCAGAATTTGAAATTTGTTTTGTTTCTTTTTTCAACAATGGGGAAAGGAAGCTTGAAATTCACAGGGTAACAGTTTATGGGTAGGATAGAAGATGATGCAGGAATGGTGGGGGGAAGGGAGGACTGGGAACTGCATGGAGTGCAGAAATGACATTGAATTCTAGAAGCTTCCTTTCTTACTTTTGCTTCTATTTGATGTCTAAACCAGAAAGGAAACCACCAACACATTTGCCTTTCTTAAAAATGAAGGTTATGATATTTTAAATTACATATATATTGGATGTGTGTGTGGCAACCAGGAAGACTAGGAGTTTTTTCAAAATACCTTATCAGGGATGAAGGGAATTGATGGCCCTATCTTTAAAATATTAATAATGTTCATATTATTTAATATTTTCTGAACTTTAAAAATCGACTGTCACTATGCGCCGAACTATATTGATTCCTTTGTCCAGTGAGTGTGTATACCTGGTGTCAGGCTTTAAGGTTAACAGAACTTTTTCTTACATAGATCATTGCCATTCTGTTTTTTCCCCCTTTCAGAACAACAGTAAAGCATTTTTATTTAAATTGACAAAACTATTTTGGGAGGGTGCTATTTACTCAAAGATGGGCAATGAAGTTATCCTGAGATTGCGGAACACAACCAGAAATTATAGGTTTGATTTAGGCTGTTGCAAGGTGGGATGCCTTTGGATCAAACATCATTAAGAGTTCCTCAGTAGCAACCATAATTACATAATTGTATAATAGACTGTCCTGTGAATTTCATAACATTTTCTAAGATAAAAAATGTACAATGGTGCTAAACAGAAGCTGATAAAGAAAAGTGCTGCTTAAAGTATGGAAGGTGATGTTTGCAACATAATACACTACTGTTTCTACCATTTCATATTTTTTTCCTTAAAAAATTGCTACTGAAAATTTTGTCTGCTTCATGACAACAGGAAGCTATCATACATCTCATCTGACAAAAATCTAAGAAGATACATTCCTTTTAGTGAAAGATCAATATTCTTTTAGTTCAAGTTGTCAGGTCATCAAATCCAGATACAGTGTGCTCCAACTTTACTGTCCATCCATGAAGCAGATATAAAGCTTAAAGGACATAATCCTAGAACTAAAACCAAAATGTATAAATTCAATAGATGGCATCTAGCCATTAGCTTAGAGGGGGAAAGAAGATCTCTTTTACTTAAATGGGAACCTCATTTGCATAAGATTTTGAATATAGCAAAGAGATCAGTGGCGTTTAGCTGCTTTATGATTTTTTTTGCAGGGGCTGATTGATATGCCATTTGTTTATAGGCTTCCCGTAGCCAGTCTATGCTGATGGAGGCATGGCTTTACATTTCAGAGTACCTGAGTTATGCCAGCTGGGCTGGATATGATTATTCCTAAAACTGCTTGCACAGTGCTTCATCAGCATAGTGCTTCCTTTGTGGCATGGCAGTAACCAGTGGAAGAGAGAAAAATGGTTGGAGTTCAGAGGATGGTTGGGGAACAAGTGTGGAAGGTACTTAGAATTGTAGGCTTCTTTAGAGGTCAGTCTCCTAAAGTTATAACACATTCATATTGAAGACCATGGAGAAAACCCACCTCCAGGTAGGGTTCATTCCACAGTTTGGGGTGGGGGATTCCCTGGTTTTGTGGGCTCCTGCTCACTGCCAGCTAGCTGGCCAGCAGGAGGAACTTCTCCCCTCCAACAGCGACGTCGCTGGAAATAAATGCAATGTGCCTGCGTCACCCAGAAATAATGTAGGTATGTTGGTGACGTCGGGGGGCAACACTCTGGTTTTTGGGCAAAACTCTATGGTTTGAGGCTGATTTTACCATAGAGTTTTGTCCAAAACCCATAGCATTGACCCCGATGTCACCCATGTGCCTATGTCACTTCTGGATGACATAGGCACGTTGCATGCCAACACTTCTGGCTCCCGGAATGTCCCCCCGACCCCCCCACTGGTGTTTCTGACAGACCTGGCAACCCTATCTCCAGGCTCCTTATGTCACAGAGGAAGATGGGATTTCAGTTAACTCTGCAGCCAGTCAAAGTGTGTGTGTGTATATATGTAAAGCTAGCAAGAGAATCACATGTATTGAGAGAGTTCTTAATCAAGATGCATGGCATCATGTTACTTTCCCCCTGCCTATAGTACTAGGGGCACAGAAGTGGGGAATTTGGTGATGGAGCACTGTGCCCCCACACTAAACACCCAATAGAGGAGTGCAAAATAAAAAATGAAGGACAGATTAATAATGCCTGTGTCCTTGGAAACCTTATAGGAATGATGGAAATTGTCTTTGTGGTTGCATTATTCCTATAGACAAACTTGAACCCTTCTAGTAACATTCAAGTTCTTCAGGTAGGCCTTCTGCCTTCAGTGTCATACACACAGGGTGGCACAGTGGTTTATGACTTCCTGGTTGGGTGTGGAGAGGGTTATGTCGTGGGATGGGTGACATCATGAGGATGTTTAATTTTCTCTCTCCATATAGACTCAAAACCATTGTTTGACTACCAGTGTGCATTGATAAGTTCCTTACCTGCATAACTTTGTGATGTGGAACTTAATGAGTGACAAACTTTTGAGGAATCACTAGGAGCATCCATACCACCTGTCAAGGGTATTTGCCTGAGGCAGCTTACAAAATAAAATGTAATAAAAACATAAAACATAAAGAAATTATTAATTAAAATACAGAATTTTAAAAATAGCCTAAAAAAGATAATTGAGCCGTTTAAATATCAGTTTTCCTACTGAAAGCATATTATAAAGTGGTGTTAAAAGATCATTTCTTTAATTAAAAGATTAGGTGAACAGTTTTGGCCTGGTGCCTAAAAGATCAATGTAGGTGCCAGGTGAGCTGTAATAGGAAGGGCATTCCATAAGCAAGGTATCATTATTGAAAAGGCCCTGTCCATGGTTGTGATGTCCTTTTCCACTCAACACAGATTGCCTACCACCTTCTAAAACCTCTCTCTCTCGCAGGTACTGGGTTATACATAGGACAGGCCATCACACTTGTCACCCTTCTCATCCCTTTTAACATACCTAGAGGGGCATGACTGTTTCACACCTCAGGTCCTCACATTCAGAGACATCAGCAGACAGGTTAGCCCAGCCCACTTTAATAATAGGCTTCACTTGACTGAGTTATTGGGGTTGGGGGCTCATACAGTGCTCCATTCACACACTGCCACCTCTTATACCATATTATATATACACACACACACACACATCAAGGTACTAACTTGTGTGTGTGTTTTTTCCCTTAGACACAAAGCCCGCAGGGTTAAACAAAACAAGAAGTTATCTTTTATTTATGGTTTGAACATAACACTGAAGAAAGTAAGGTAGAGGTAACAAGGTTTCTTTTTCCTTGAACTTTTAAACTGTTTCCCTATTCCGACAACTGGGATCCTTTATTATGAATTGATTCTTTTCAGCCAACTCTAAGCAGCTTTTCTCCAAAATTTCCCTCTTTTCCCTCTCACTCCCTAGCTGCCCACTCCCAACTCCTCTCTTAACAGTTGTTGTCCAGCTGTCTCTCCCCAACATTCTATCAACTCTCATCGGTCACTCTTAGGGAGAGGCTGAACCTACCCTGGCAGGCTGGACAATGTAGGTAAGAACTAGCTAGTTCTTTGAATTGTGCTCAGAAATAAATGAACAGCCAGTGCAGATCTTTCAACTCTGGAGTGATTTGATCCTTGTATCCCATCTCCAACAGGAGCTTGCTTATGGCATTTTAGACCACCTGAATTTTCTGGGCCATTTTCAAAGGCAGCCCCACATAGAGTGCATTATAGTAATCTGATCTGGGTGTAATTAGAGCATGGATCACTGTAGGCAGATCACACTTTTCAAGGAAAGACCATAGCTGGCATCAGTCAAAGGTGATAAAAGGCACTGTGTGCCATAGAGAAGACCAGGGCCTGCAATCATAGGCCAGGATCTAACAGTAAACCCAGGCTATAAACCTGCAGCATCAGGAGGAGTATTCTCTTGGTAACTTAAAAAGAAATTTCTTATCCATAACCTTTCTAATTCATGGTTATAGATTTATTTTTATAATCCTTTTCTTAATAAGCCAGTTATAATGCTTTTGAAGCTGTCCTGGTAATTTACAGATGTCTTTGTAATTTAAAACAATTGTTTTGGCAATGTCTTCTCGTAGTAGGTATTGATAATGTAAGCTAAAAAACCATCTGCAGAAGACAAATAAAATTCAGGGAAGGAGATAATTGACCAATCGATCAGTCTTGGAAGGTTGACTATGGAAAATTTGGTTCTGATGGCTTCCTTTGCAGATGAATAAGCAGATAATTCACCTCTGCTTGTTGGAAGACTTTTTGGTCATCCTATGAGGTAGCTTGGAATTGATTTCTTACTTAAAGGCTCAGTTCAGATGTAGTGTGAAACCGTGGCTTATTTTATCTCTAGTTAGTTAGTGAATCACAAGCGGGAATTAAGATTGCTGGGGAAAAGACCAACAACCTCAGATATGCAGACGATACCACTCTAATGGCAGAAAGTGAAGAGGACCTAAAGACCCTCTTGCTCAGAGTGAAAGAGGAGAGCACAAAAGTGGGCTTGAAGCTCAACATCAAAAAAACTAAGATCATGGCATCCAGCCCCATCACTCCTTGGCAAATAGAAGGGGAAGTTGTGAAAGTAGTGACAGACTTCACGTTCCTGGGATCCCAGATCACCGCAGACTGTGACAGCAGCCATGAAATTAAAAGACGCCTGCTCCTTGGGAGGAAAGCGATGGCGAACCTAAACAGCATGATAAAAAGTAGAGACATCACCCTGCCAACAAAAGTCCGCATGGTCAAAGCAATGGTATTCCCAGTAGTCATGTATGGCTGCGAGAGTTGGACTATAAGGAAGGCCGAGTGCCGAAGAATAGATTCTTTTGAACTATGGTGCTGGAGAAGACTCTTGAGAGTCCTTTGGACTACAAGAAGATCAGATCAGTCAATCCTAAAAGAGATCAACCCTGACTGTTCCCTGGAAGGCCAGATAATGAAACTGAAGCTCAAATACTTTGGCCACCAAATGAGAAGGGAGCACTCACTGGAGAAGACCCTGATGCTGGGTCTTTGCTGTTTAGACAGTCATATGTTGGAAGTGGTGTGGTACAGATCACCTTTTACCAACTAGGACTGATCTGCCAGCTATTCTTGAAAAAAGCTTACCTGACAACAGTCATACATGTCTCTGAATCATTCAAACTTGACCACTGTAATGTGCTCTACACCGGGCTGCCATTGAATACCATTCAGAAACTTCAGATTAGCGTCTGCTGCTCTTAACCACTGAAACATGCTGGCTCTTCCATGTCTATATGGATCTTCCAGAGAGATGTCAGAAAACCGTATGGATCCATTAGTGTTAACCAGTACTCCAGTCCCACAGAAGTTCCATATCCTTGTTAGCCTCCAGCTCAGATAATAGTCTATCCATGACAACAGAATAACTTATATATCTCCCATCATCCACCCATATGACGTTTGGTCAGTACACAAAATGCATGTGTGGAACAACACCATGGGTTTTCATGGGGAACATGAAATTCTATTAGTATGACCTCACAAAGGTGGACTAAAAACCTTGGGATCTGAAACCTCCTCACCCAGTTCAGGCAGGGAGGCTGTTGTTTTGTCTTGTTTATCCAACAGTGGGTACATACGCTTGTAGCTTGGCAACATGTCTGACAAAGCAACGGAGTGGGTGATGGTTTTGCAAAAGATCACAGCAACGTTTGCCCTCTGTTCACCAAGTCTAGGCTGATTCTTCACTAAGTAAACATTGGAACAAATTAACTCTCCCAGATTCACCTAGTCAGTCTTGGTTATATAAGCCTGGTCTGCTTCCTCTTCCAATCCTGTATGTTTTCCTTTGGACAAAGCTGGCATTCAGCAATGACACATTTAGACTTGATGGTCTGCTGACAAAGCAATCAGGGTAACTCCAGCTGAAGGAGAGATTGGGAAAGTGAGTAGATCTGATGAACCTTCCTCTTACTTAGCCTGCCCTTCTTTATCACCACAGACCTCCCTGCCCAGAAAGTAACTGATAGTGACTCTCCTTTTCTGGCTCCCCAGTTTTGCAGACATATGAAGGGGAAGGAGATAGCTTGACTTTGAGGAGGTCACTGATAGAATTATGCACACACAAGTTCTCAAGCATTAGGCCTTGGAAAACCACTGCCAGCCCCAGTAGACAGTACTGAGCTTGATGAATGAATAGTATTGCTCCGTATAAGAGAACTTTTTGTGTTCCTCTGTGCAATTTGACCATTGTGCCACAAGCAGCTAATGGGCGTACTTGATGGTTATCTGCAGAACAGCTCGCTCAAGCTAGCAAGCCAACTTACATTTGAAATATGTTTTTCCAAATACTTTAAAAACAAATTGTAGTCCTCATCTTCTTTTTCAACTGGATATTAATATGTCTTTCATGGATCCTGCACAGTTAACTCTTCAACTTTGCTGAAAATTGTTTATGTGTGATGGCACATTCTTGTGCACTTTTCGTACAAGTCACTCCTCTTTGCACCCTCTTTCTCCTCTGGAAGAGAGACTGCAATCTGGTTGCCTTGGCGACCCTGGCAGGTTTAAATGAGTAGCTGCACTAAAAATTGTTGCTTGCATCAAAGTGCATTGATGTTTTAATCTGTGTAGCCTTAAAAAATATTAAAAAGCATTGTAGTCTTCATTGCTCAAAATTATTAGCAGGTTGAAGCACTCTCTAAGTGCCCATGAAGGCTTTCAATACAATTCTGATGGTGAGGAGGCTCTTTGTTTCTCATGGGAGACAAGGTGGGTGTTGGAGAAGCTGATTACAGGACAAGGGCAAGTTAGGTTCAGGCAGTAAAACTGACTGGAGGCCCTAGAATGGATTAAACAGAGAACTGTCAGTTAATGGTTTTGATTGAATCATAGAATCATAGAGTTGGAAGGGACCTCCAAGCTCATCTAGTTCAACTCCCTGCACAATGGGGGAAATTCACAAATACCTCCCCCTCCACACCCGCAGTGAGTATAAACTTAAAATAGACTTTCAAGAATAATTTTAACCATTTATTTTGCCCATTTTGCCTTTTTAATTGTAAACATACAAAATAAAAGATTCCATGTTCACATTATACAATTTCCCATGTGTCTGTCATTTGAAATGGGGCTCAAGGTGAGATATGTGGGCCATTGTGAGGGGAAGCATGATATCATACACAACCAGGGCTGCCAGGTCCCCCCTGGCCACCAGGTGGGGGTGGGGCAGGGCAGTACAGATGCCAGCTCCAGGTTGGGAAACCCCTGGATATTTGGGAGTGGAGCCTGGGACGACAGGGAGCTCAGTGGGGTACAATGCTATACAGTTCACCCTCCGAAGCATTCATTTTCCCTAGGGGAATTGATCTCTGTAGTGTGGAGATGAGCTGTAATTCCAGGGGGATCCCTAGGCCTCATCTGGAGGCTGCTGTCACTAGGACAACACCTTTTTGCTGAGTCTTTATTCATAAAGAGAGACTTACTTCTTGTGGTCTGCTCCCATCCATTGGCTACAGAGTGCTCCAAAATCCCATTTAGAGATAGAGATTACCTGAAATCTTAGACAGTAAGACAATGCCAGTACACTGAGGGGAGCTTCAGCCTTTTGAAATGACTTCCTCTCACAGCATTCCTGTAGCAATAAGAAAGTGTTGACTTTTTGAGGCACCTGAAATACCGCTAAACAAATCTGTTTGGAGTTACAGTAACTGAATCTGACTGAGCCAAGCCATATGTTTGACTGAGGTGAAGATTTAACTTGAAGGAAAAAATAGATTTCTTGTGCTCTTATCTGTTACAGGTGATGTCCCCTCTTGCATTACAACATTGGCTTCATATTCGTATGCATTCTTATGAAGCCGGAGTCAAAATCACGCTGATAAATGTTATGAGTAATTAGGATGTATCATTTATTTAAAAGTTAGGTGGAAATGATGATAACTTTGGTCCTGATGTCTTCCCACAGGAAAGGTCCTTGGTGTTAAGGTACACCATTTTTGCATGCTAGTTTGCAAGCTCACATCCCTGTTGCTTTGGTGCCATTTTTTAAATTTCTTTTTCCTCCATGTCATATTCACAATGAATTAGAAATCTTCTTGTGGAAGTGCTGATAGAGGGGGCAAACAAAGTCATTTATATTGCCCTTTGTCTGAATAGCTGATGGTAGAGGAAAGATAGCCATTTTCCAATGTGTCTGTATTTCTTGTAGTGCTCTAGGTATCTTGTGTTCTCACATTCCAAAACAGTCTGACTAGTGAATCAGGGAGCATGTCACTGAATGTCATCATGCATTTGTGTGGAGACATCATGTGATCCTGGGAAAAAAGAACTCAGAATTCTACTCACTAGAAGCTTGACAGACGTTTGGGGAGGGGGATGATATAAAAGTCAAAAGAAGGTGTCCCATTTTGAGGTAAGACTGTGAAATCAAATTGCTTGCTTTGACTTAGCCCTAGGGAGATTTCACAAAAATAAGGAGTAAAGCTGAACTGGTTCCTTGCAGGTCAATTCTATGCATATTTATTCAGTAATTAAATGAGATTTCCTGCCAAATAAATTAGCATAGGATTATTACTGCAGAAAACTTCTCAGGTATCTGAAGAAGTGAGCAGTGACTCACGAAAACACATGCCCTACCTCAAATCTCATTAGTCCCTAAGGTGCTACTGGACTCTCTTTTCTAAATCGGATCTAGGTATTCTCAGATGATGCATCTTTTCTCGATCCTTTTCCATCTGGCTTCATCTGTCATGGGATACAGATGGCTTTGGTGATGAGGCTCATGAGGGGCATGCCTCCTTATTGATCTTCTTGGCTTGTATGTAGTAAAATAGCCATTCTTTTAGATCGACTAAAAGATCTCATAGGAGTCTCAGGGAGCACTTTCCAGTGATGTCATCATTTTCTGTGCTGTGGCCGTGAAAGGGCTGTGTTTGAAGAAACTATGCCAGCTCCCTGAACCCTGTTGTCTGGAGTACACCAAGGCTCCATGTTATCACCAGTTGTTGTTTAACATCTGCAGGAAGCCACTCAGTGAGGCTATCCATTTGGAATTGAGTCCAGTGGGCAGCTATGTTGGTCTGAAACAGTAGAATGAAGTTTGAGTCCAGTGGCACCTTTAAGACCAGCAAAGTTTAATAAAGTATAAGCTTTCGTGTGCACACATCTGAAGCACACTTTCGTGTGCAAGTATCTGAAGTGTTTTTTCACACAAAAGCTTATACCTTGAATTAAACTTTGTTGGTCTTAAAGGTGCCACTGGACTCCAACTTTGTTCTTTGGAATTGACTGTTATTCATATATTGATGCCACTGAGCTCTGTATTTCATTAAGCATCCAGGAACAGGTTATCCTAAACAAATGCCTAGAAGCTGTGATCAAATAGATGAGAAAACAAACTTAAATTGAATCCTATGAGAATGAGGTCATGTTGGTGGGAGCACTTGGGGTTTAAGTGGGATGGATCTGCCTTTGATTGATGGGATTTTATTATCAGATCAGGTTAAAAACCCTTGGGGTGCTCATAGGCCCAACTTTGCACTTTAAACAAAACAGGTTTGAATTGTTGTTAAAAGGGCCTTTTACCATTTATACCTGATGCACATGCTGAAGTTTCATCTGGACATTTCGGACATTGTTATATTGATTCATGCTTCTGTAACTTCCAGACTTCATTACTGCAGTTTGTTCTTTGTAGGGCTTCCCTTGAAGACAGTTTGGAAGTTTCAATTGGTGCAATATGCAGTGGTGTGCCTTCTGTGAGAACCTGGAAAGTGTGATGATATTTGACCTCTTTTATGCCGGTTACATTGATTTACTCGTTTGCTTCAGAGTTCAATTTAAGGTGCTGCTTTCAGCCTTTAAAGCTCTGATCTGGGACCCACATAACTCTTGCTGTATGAGCCCATGCTCCAATTAAAATCAGAGTGACAGGCAACTGGGCTTACTGTGTTGTAACTGCACAAAGTAAGGACAATGGCAACCAGAAGCAATACATTTACAGTAATGGTAGCTAACCTTGGGAATCTTCAGTGCAAGCCCAACCACAATTACACTATTAAGAACATAAGAGAAGCCAATGTTGGATCAGGCCAATGGCCTATCCAGTCCAACACTCTGTCACACAGTGGCCAAAAATACCAGGTGCCATCAGGAGGTCCAGCAGTGGGGCCAGGACACTAGAAGCCCTCCCACTGTTGCCTCACAAGCACCAAGAATACAGAGCATCACCTGCCCCAGAGTCCCTATCTATACCTTGTGGCTAATGGCCACCGATGGACCTCTGCTCCATATGCTTATCTAATTCCCAATGGACTATTCTGAGTCCACTGAAGTCCTTTTTCTTAGGATTGCACTGTTATTCTGGAAAATGTTCAGAAAGCAACATCTTTAACCAATTTCTGGAAAGGAAACAAAATATTTCTTTTTTTTTTAGAGGGCAGTTGAATGATTTGCAGTTTTGCTTGCATTACCTTCTGGGGATTTAAATATTTTACATAGTGTTTTTACTGTTTTATGTATTTTTATATCAATACTATTTTACTGTTAAAATGCTTTGAGCTTATGTAAAATTAGTATAGAAAAGTTTTAAATGATATCCCCCCCCACTCCAGGCTGCACCCCTCTCCAGGCTGCAGTCTTTTGCATAGCTTGCCACAACCCCTTTGATTTCAGTAGGTTTAGGCATGGTTTGCTTGCCACAGAATCAGACTGTGTAGCTATTATTAGATCCAAAGCCGCATGTTTCTAAGCAGTAGTAGGTTTTTTTGAACGTTTTAGAGCTTTGACTAACTCAAAGTAAAACAAACAACTACTTTATAAGGAAGTTTTAGGACAAATATTTAATAGTTGCACGAATTGATGGAGGTGATCAGATTGTGTGTTTTGTTTTGTTTTGAAAATGAACTTTCTTCCCTCACCCCTGACATCTCACTAGAGACTTGATATGATGTATATTATACTTAGGCAGATGTCTGAACGGGCATGCTCATCATTTTGCTTGTTTTTTGGAACAAAAACACTCGGAATAATATTAGTGAGGAGTTCCACTGTTTATACACTTTCAGCAATTGTCTAATGTTTTGTGACCTTAATGCAATTAGATAACTATTCAAGGTATACTTTCTGTTGTGCCTCTCTCCAAGTAATTGGAAGCTTTGCTGTTACCAGAGTCAGTTTTTTAGTCAAAGTGCTTACTGTATTAGATTTCTTATCCTAAAGGTTTTGGTATTTTGGTATTTGTGTTACCCGTTTTACATGATGGAACATTCATTTTTAAATGCAGTTGTATGAATAATGATAGCAGGAGGAAGAGATAATGTCTGTTTAATGCTAACCTTGCTGTTCTTTACTACATTTGGATTGGCTAGTCTGCTGCACAAACACTGTTTTGGCCATGTCTGTATCTCTCTCAGTGCCCATTGTGAGCAAGAGCAATCCAGGGTCACTGCCCTTTAAACACTGCTAGTCAGATCTCAGGAGACAGAAGATATGTTAGAACTGCCAATGATGAGAAAATGTGGTTAAGGAAGCAAACAGTCTTCAATTGAAAAACTACAGTTCTGCTGGAACTCTTCTTCATTTTAACTTCTTCCTTTAGAATGCGGTCTTATGAAAGAGCGATTCTAGTTTTGTTCAAAAAGGTTGGCATTTTTTTGACAGAGGAGCCCTTGATGCCTAACTCGGCTGTCTAGAAAATATACTTCAAATACCGAGAAATATTACTATGTTATGGATAACATAATGGAGAATTACTGCTTCTTAAAATTACTTTAAAAAGCTCAGGTGTGTGCATAAAACACTTTCATATGTTCTCAGGGAAGCAATCCATTGCAAAGGAATGAGTGTAGTCTCCCGATCTTCAAGGAATGCAAGGGAGTGAGATTGGGAGAGGGACCTGAAAGGTCTTGGTGCAAGTCAATTATTTTATTATGAATAGCCTTAATAAAAAATGTATCGCTAGTCAGTCATGGAGTTTTATGTATACTTCTTGCAGAGCAATGTAAGCACAGTTACATCATTCTAATTCCGCTGAAGTTAATAAGTTTAGAAGGCTGTACCTCTGCTAGAATATAACTGTTGGTCATTTTTACTTTTCTGTTTTAAATAACATTACTAAGTACATGGTCAGCTTCAGGAATCAAGTATTGCAAACCTATGCATTAAATGTGTACATGGTTACATCAAAACCCTAAAAGAGAAGCATTATTTGTGTTCATATCTGCAGTTCTTCTGACCTGAAATTCTTATCTTGTTGTAGGCTTGTAACGTTTTTCTAACGATACACCAGACTAATACTTCTTGAGAATCTGATTATTAATAACTTAATATGATGCACTGGCACCTGCAATAAGCCTATTACTCATGTTTTTGTTACAGTTTCATTGGGAAGGGAAATGGTGTCAAAATAATAGGAAAAATATTTACAACTGAATATGTGTGTGATATATAAATATTGCAAATAAATAACTTGGACAGAATTTGAAATACAAGTCAGTCTTTTTGCTCTTCCTAGATGGTACTAGACAAGAAGAAGCAGACGGTGAACTTAGTGAGGAAGAACATTGGTTTGGAAACTCTTCAGAAACCCCATCAGAAGCATCCTATGGAGAAGTTCAGGAAAACTTCAAATTATCCTTTGAGGATAGGATCCAAGAACAATCCACATCTCCAGACACTTCCTTGGGGAGTGCAACTCCTAGTGGCAACATGCTCGAGCTGGCAGCTGTTGAGAACGAGGCTATAAGGGACGTGTTACAGAATAAAGAACACCTGTCTCCTGGTGTGTCTTCTATATGTGAAGATGACACTCCTGGTCCCAATAAGCCACTAAGTAGTAACCTGAGACGTCTGCTGGAGGCTGGTTCTCTCAAGCTAGACACTAGTGTCCCAGTTAACGGCAGGGTTGAGTCCCCTGTAAATCTTGGCTCAAATATCTCCTTTTCTTCACCTACGCACCATGCTCAGCAGCTAAGTGTCCTTGCTAGAAAGCTTGCTGAAAAACAGGAACAAAATGACCAATATGGTGGAAATAATAACCGCTTTATATGGAATCAAGGCAAGTGGTTGCCTAGCTCAGCGCCCTCTTGCGGTTTGTCTCCAGATTCAGCTATTCTAAAATTGAAAGCAGCAGCCAATGCAGTTCTTCAGGACAAGTCCCTTTCCCGGACTGAAGAGCCTATAAGATTTGAATCCTTTTCTTCACCATTTAGTTCACAGTCTGCAAGTTCCACCTTAGCCGCATTATCAAAGAAAGTCAGTGAAAGAAGCATGACTCCTGGGCAGGACCACCCACCGCCAGCTAGTTCTTTCCTTTCTCTCGCCTCAATGACTTCTTCAGCAGCCCTGCTCAAGGAGGTAGCTGCAAGAGCTGCAGGCAGTCTGTTGGCAGAGAAGAAAAAGTCACTGGTTGCGGACGATCCCCTGCAGCTTTCAGACATGAAGCAAGAGAAAGTAACTCCACCACAGTCCTTGGAATTATTGTTACTCCCGGCCCCTAAAGGAAGGGCTTCTAGAAACACCAATCCAGGTATGAGTTACCATTTTGCTATAGATTGTGATGATTTTACTCCTCTTCAGTTCCAAAGTGTTTCCACTTATTAAGGAAAAGGAAGTTAGCAGAAATTGGTTTTTAAAATGCTGCATGAAATTGACCAGAACTTCTTGTGTTTGAAAGGAAACTGATTATCAGTATGATTCTTTCTGTATTCTGAACACATTTTCCACATCAGATTTGGAAATGTAATAATTTTTTTAAAGGGGGAGAGTACTTGAAGGGGAGTTTGTGGTATTACTGAATATGTGGGGTGTTTTTTTCCTTTTGAATTTTGGATTGGGATACATCTTAGTCCTGCTGCTGTTGTTATAAATTCATTCTTTGGAATACGTGCCCTAATTGAAGGTATTGTGCTGACAGCCTTATTTTTATGATGATAAGATATACACATCTTTTAGAATTCACAGCCAACAGTCACCTTCCAGTTAGCTGCAGTCAGTAAAGTACCCAGGATGGGTCCTGGATACCTGCTTGCTTCCTATCCAGGCACCCCTTTCCTTCTGCTGCCATCCCCACTCTGTGCCTCTGTCACTGTTTTCCATTAACTCTTACCTGGTTTCTGAAGAAGTATCTGAAGAAGTTTGCTTGCACATGAAAGCTTATACCTTGAATTAAACGTTGGCCCCGGTCACACGTAAAGGTTTGGCCCGGGAGAGGGACGGATTGGGGGCGCAGCAAATGGGCGCGATCTCACCGCAACATCTGGGAAGCGGTGCACACCCATCCCCGATCTGTCCCAACCCCCGAAAAGACGCAGCAAAAATACACCACTACCGAGGTGGTTCTTCCAGTGTAGCCGCATCAAGGCCGGCCGTGGGATCGCCGGCGCGTCCTTCTGCCGGCGCATCCCCGGCTCCTGGCTGAACTGCGTATGCTCAGACATGCGCAGTTCGGCAGTCTCCCGTTCCCCACTGTCACTTTCCCCGGCATCTGATCATGCCGGGGAGAGAATGCGGGGATCAATGTGATCCCGCCGCTGCGTGTTTCTTTTGGTGCGGCTTTATAAAGCCGCACTTTCGCCTATTCGTTTCCCCCCGTGTGGCAGGGACCTTTGTTGATCTTAAAGGTGCCACTGCACTCAAACTTTGTTCTGCTGCTTCAGTCCAACACGGCTACCCACCTGAATCTATCTTACCTGGTTTGTTCCTCTCTTAGGTCTGTGTTCTTGTTCTTCCACTCCATACAGGTATTAGTGCTTCTTCTTATTCTTCCTTGCACTGCTTCAAATCAAAATATACCCTCTTTTCAACCAAGATCCTCAAAGCAATAAAGTGGTTGGTATTGCTAGCAACTTGAAGGTATACCTTCCTTTTATATTCTATGCATGATTGATTGGGCCTCAGCAATGAAGTGTGAGGTAAGAACTTCTGGCACCAACAGCAGAACTATGAGGCCAGAGTATGTGTGGAAAATCTGGACCTTTGCTGCTTCCTTCTGAGTGTTATATTCAGGACTACAGGGATGAATGACCTATCCAGATACAGATGAATAGATTCATTCTCCATTTCAGTAGACAGTTGAACATACAGAGGGTGCCTGATAATACCCAACAACAATGAACTGTGTAGGCTTCTTTAGGCCCCTGCCACACGGCAGGGGAAAAGCCTCTTAAGGCGCGGCTTTTAAAAGCCGCGCCAACTTTGAGGCGCCATGGCGGGATCCCACGGATCCCCTGGCCGCGCCGCCTTTTCTCCCCGGCGTGATCAAACGCCGGGGAGAAAACACGGCCCGAACGGGAGCTGGCCGAACTGCGCATGTCCGGGCATGCGCAGTTCGGCTCCGGGCCGGGGTTGAGCTGGCGCAAGGAAGCGCCGGCGATCAAACGCCCGGTTGAAGCGCGCCTACAAGTTGAACCACCCAAGGTAGGTGGTTCAATTTGCTCCGGATTAGGGCGGGGAAGGGCCAGTTCGGGCACGGAAGCAGGACGCTTCCCAGATGTTGTGGTGTGATCGCGCCAGTTTGATCCGGCCCCAAACTGGCCCGCAACTGGCCCAAATCCCCTCGTGTGGACGGGACCTTAGATTTCTAAATTGTATAGCTCAGTTGCTATACCCAGGTCTTCAAAGCAAGGGAGTCTAATTTGCATCTTATGCAAATATTTTGCTAATTATACTGATCAAGCACATTAATTGTGAATTTTTATCAGCTTTTTAAAAAGAAGCTCCTGGCACATACCACAAATGTTGGGGAAGGAGCTATGGCATGACCTTCTTACTTGGGCAATTGCTCATACTTGAAAACTGTGATCTCTCTCATCTGCCCTATCTTTCCTTCCTCTGTGAGAACACACAGTGTATGGGGGAAGAATGTGGTAGGCTGCTATGTTCTGATGTTGCTGCTCTTTCTGCCCCATCACTTCATAGTTAATGTAATGAAAAAGTAGAAGTTCCAAGAAGAACGTGGAGTCCTTTTTATTCTCCCAAGTCACTGTGAATAAAAATGGGTGATTGCTACAAATTTTGTATTTCTGTGGTTTGGCACAGAAACCTCAGGAACTCTTGTTGCTCACCTTCAATGCAGTGTGAGTGCAATGGACCTGTGAGATCTTTTCAAATTCAGATTTTAGTCCAACCTGGAGAAGAAGTCTTCCCACCTATTCACTGGCTGCCGCTGTGGCAATTTCAAGTACCTCTTCTGACAGTCTTTCTTCCCTTCCCTGTCATTTGTGTCTGGAACACTGCTGAAACCAAGAACTAAGAATATCAGGCACCCTGGGAAAACTACATTTTCCAGTCCCTAGTGTTTTTTTTTGGGGGGGGGGAGAAATCTCCCTACAGATGCTAGTTAAGCTGATTAGAAGGTTCAAGAGGGAAGAGTTTTAGAGATCCAGGAATGGCCAGAGATTGCAAATGAATTTTGAATTTTCGGGTGGGGTTGGGGGGAGAACTTTTCCCTGAACATTCTCTAGCGACACCCGTAATAGCCAACCCCTTCCTGAATCAAGTCTGGGGTAACTTTCTCTCATCACTGCTAAAACAAAGCATTCTCCCTAATCTTGTAGAGTTCACTGTTAATCAAAAGAAAATGGGATGGCCTCATATTCATCAGGGGTACAATTTAGGTGCAATCCTATGCCCCACCACCACCTTTGGAAGTATTTGCTATTAATTTCAAAGGGATCCAGTTTTGTGGAGGACACCTAATTAGTAAGGCTGGTTGAACATTATGGACATTGTGGAAAGAGAGGGGGTATTTGAGGGGTACAGCATGTTATGGCATCCTGGGGAAACTGTTTTAACTCGGCTGAATAAAATGGGAATATTTACAAACCAGTTGTTCTGGTTGTAGATTTTTAAATGCCAGGGACACACACACACACCCATCTGCAGTTGTTTATTCCTTTAGAAATATATTTTACTTGGAATATTTGAAGTACTATTTATTTATTATTATTTTATTTATTTTTTATATTTATACCCTGCCCTCCCCGCAAGCGGACTCAGGGCGGCTTACAAGGGGGCAGTAGTGCTCACACATAAAAACACAGTAACACAGAATAAAACAGTAAAACCATTTAAATCAATACTATTAATGGTATGGCGCCGCAGTATGTTTACAGAATGCGTTTTCATCACTGCTGTTAATAACACTTTGAGAACTTAATTTTTGAATACATTACCCATCTAAAGGATGGTTAGTCTGGCTTAGACTGAGTTGACTGAAATTGAATCCGACGAAGATGGAGGTCCTGTGCTTGAGTGGGGGTGGCCTGGGGTTACGGAGACCACTCCTGTCCTTCGATGGGGTGCCATTGGTGCCAGCGTCGGGGGTGAGGCATTTGGGAGTGCTCCTGGATGCCTCCCTAACGATGGAGGCCCAGGTAGCAGCCCACTGCTAAGTTGGCCTTTTATCACCTTCAGCTGATTAGGCAGTTGGTTCCCTTCCTCGAACGCAGTGACTTAGCGACAGTGATCCATGCGATGCTCACCTCGAGATTAGACTACTGTAATGCTCTCTACATAGGGCTGCCCTTGACCCAAATCTGGAAGCTTCAGCTGGTGCAGAATGCAGCAGCCAGGCTGTTGCTGGGCCTCCCCATGTGGGAGCACATCCAGCCTGCGCTAAAAGCACTGCACTGGCTACCTATAGCATACCAAATTTGCTTCAAGGTGCTGGTGCTTACCTTTAAAGCCCTTTATGGTCAGGGACCTACCTACCGGCGGGCCTGTCTTTCCCCACATGTTCCCCAGAGAGCACTACGGTCAGGGTCTCAAAATTGCTTGGCCCTCCCTGGCCCCGAGGATGCCACGCTGGCATCAACTAGGGCCAGGACCTTTTCAGTGGCGGCTCCAACCTGGTGGAATGAGCTCCCGGAAGCGATCAGGGCCCTGTGGGACCTCTTACAGTTCTGCAGGGCCTGGAAAACAGAGCTCTTTCACCAGGCCTTTGGGTAAGGTGCTGCACCTAATAATCTAAGACCCTGTGCCCAATACCACCACCCAGCCTGAGCCTGACAGCAAAAATAAATAAATAAATAATTTGCTGACTGTAATCTATATGTTTACTGCTACTGTGCACAGCCAACATTGTATAAACTGGTTTTAGTAATTATGTTGTGTTTTATGAGGATATTTATATTGATGTTTTTATCTGTTATTTACTGTTGCAATTTTATGTAAGCCGCCCTGAGCCTGCTCCGGCGGGGAGGACAGGGTACAAATCAAACCAACTAACTAACTAACTAACTAACTAAATAAATAAATAGCCACATCACATGTGCCAGTATCCTGATGCCAGCTAACATCTTAACCAAGTTGATTTTATGAAGCAAAAAACTGTTGTTATATTTGACAAGGAAGGCTGTCCAAATCCCGATTATTTCTTTTCCACTTATCAGCCATGCAATTGAGGAAAATATAAAATTCAGTATCACTGCTTCCCTTACATATGTTGAGGTTGCAAAGAGCTAGTGCAGTGGAAGGGTTAGAGGGCTGGACTGTAATCTGGGAGTCCCACGTTCAGATCCCCTCTCTGCCAAGGAACCTGCCTGAATGTCTGTAGCCCAGTCACTTTCCCTCAATCTAACCTATCTCAAAGATGTGTTGTGAGGATTAAAGGGGAAGGGGAAACCATGTACACTACTTGAGGTTTTTGGAGGAAAGGTGGGTTAATAATGAGCTAGCTACCTAGATGTCCACCCATATCCTGGAAAATAGGAATAGCCTTCCATCTTACTCAAGTATTTCCTATGCAAGTCTCTAGAACTACAAGCACTAATTTTTGTAATAAATGCCAGGAGTCTGGGCCACCCAGTACCCTATATGAACTCTGGATTGCATACCTAGATTCCAGGAAATCCAACTATCAAATCAATTTGGCAACCAATCAGTCAGTCCCCTTTTACCTTCTGAACTTTGGCTCTTCAGCAGTTGGGCCACTTCCTTATTAAAGACCCACTAACAATCGTCTTTGTGGTTCCATAAACCACCTTCCAGCCTGGTTAAAAATCTCTGGATACCAAGCAGTGTGTGATATTCCCTTTGCCATTTAATCACTCTCTTTCTGTCCTTGGGTACTCTAGTCTGTTTGCAGAGTTTAAGATTTAAATCTCAGAGGTGTCTCCTACTTTTTGAGAATGAAATATATGCTTATGTCCCAGTGATAGGAAGGCACATGCTGAGTTGCTGAGAATTTGGTTGACTTCAGCCTCATTAAGGCATTCACCTGGGTACAAATAAATGCATGGGAAACAGGTTGGGATTGTACCTGTTGGTCATGCCCATGATTTCCATGTATTCAAAGGTCCCATGGGTATGAAATCTGTGGACCCTGCATTTTCCAGGGTACCAGATCACATGTCCAGGAACCTGCATGTGGTCAGGTGTGTGTGTGTGTGTGTGTGTGTGTGTGCATCATTCACTTCTACCAATTTCTTCCCAAGTTTATGCAGACTGTATTTTCCCCTTCAGAAGTAATATGAGATCCATTAAAACAAAACAAAACTAATATCCTTAGTGTTCCAATTCTACCTGGATTATTATGGGTGAGATCCAACCACCTTTTCTGCTAGTAAAAAACGCAAGGCCATTGCCCACTTAAAAAGGCAGTGCTGGGGTCATGGAGACCATGCAGGACGGGGGCTGTAATAAGGAAGGGAATTGTCCAAGATATAATGAAACAAAGAATTCATTTAGTAAGCAAAGCAGAGATGAAATAAGCAGGCAAACTCCTTCTCCATTCCCCAGATCACCCCACACTAACTTGCTAGAAGAAACATCCTTTCTAGTTCACTTTTATAACACAGAAGCAAAATCTGCTGTCCTTTTCCCAGATAAGCCATTCTTTTTTTGTGCAAGTTCAGATTACACTGTTCACACTGTCTATCACATTAAAGCCAGTTTGGCCCCTTATGGGTGGAAAAGGTGGGAGATAAATGTTTCAATAAAATAAAGACAGCCATTTTAAAAAGAGGAAGGTGGGTAGGGAATATCTTTCTTGTCCTTAGTAGGCTACTGTGAAACAGCAGATTAAAATTGAACCTCATTTAAACACCTAATTGGTGCTCCTCTGGAAATATTCCACACAGAAATGTCATTGGACGCCCTTATTTTCCTTTTTGACTTGAAAATAATTAGTTGGATGATGAGATGAATTAAAATCCTCCAGATTTTTGAGGGAAGGAAATGTTTTTGAAATATGTAGAGCCCTCAGTGTTTGCCTGTGCTGCAAAGACCGAGGGTTTGCAGAAAGAGGTCACTGTTATGTATCTTTTGAGTAGCGGAAAACTGTAAGAAATTGAGCTGAATATGGAAAGTGATGTACATTTGCTATGAAAATAAATCTCACACATTCCTTTGATTCTTCTCATAACCCATTTTATGGTGCCCTGAACAGAATATATTTCATTTTATGAAGTTTTGTATGTTATTTTTGTAGGCCTCTTGCTCATTTAGGCATGAGCCCTGTCCAGTTGCCAATAAGATAAATGGGATTTCCCTTAAGAAATATATTGGCAGCATTTCTTATATTCTGTATGGGTGGGTAAAGAATGGGTACTGTGTTGTCTGTTACATGATTAATTAGCTTCTCTCACCACTGTCATCACTCCACTTACCCTCTGAAGGCCGCTTTGCATGTTCCAAAGAATCTGCAAGAGAAGAAGCACCAGTGAATCGCCATTCTTCTTGCCCTGTTTCCAAGTCCATAGAATGCACATTAAGCCAAGTACAGAAGGAAAAAATGAAACTACGATGGGAAATGGTGGAGGCAGACCTGGAGATAACTCATTATACGCTATATGTTTTAGCAGCCCTACATACCTGATATATTGTTCTGAGCATGCATAATAGGATGGGGCAGAATCCTAACTCAAGAAGAGGGTAGGCTGTCCCAGATGATGTGACGCCACCGCTATATGCCATAGTGCAGACTAGTACAGTATGCCACACTGTGCCACAAGCACGGAATGAAAGTATGGAAAGAATTAAAATTGTTCTAACTCTGTAGACTCTTTAATGGTTTTAAGAAGGGCTGCAGTGGCTCAGAGGTTAAGACACTGAGTTGCAGACCAGAATGTCTACAGCTTGGCAGTTCGAGACCCGAGTGCCGCGTGACAGAGTGAGCTCCTGTCTCTGGCCCCAGCTCCTGCCGACCTTGCAGTTCGAAAGCAAGAAATTGCAAGTAGATAAATAGGTACTGCCTCGGTGGGAAGGTAACAGCGTTCCGTGCACCTCGGCGTTTAGTCATGTCGGCCACATGACCACAGAAGTCTTCGGACAGTGCTGGCTCTTCAGCTTGGAAATGGAGATGAGCAATGCCTCTTAGAGTTGGATTCAACTGGCTTTTGAGCAAGGGAAACCTTTACCTTTATTTGATTAAGATGCATTTCTTTTTAAAAAAATTAATTTTCTAAATATTTCTGTTGTTTTCTCTTAACCCAACATAGGTAAAAGGTTAAAGGAGACTCCGAATTGATAACAGCTAGGCAAGCTGGGCCCACCTAGGCCTGTCCTGAATTCCAACCTTCTGGTGGGATTTTAACTAGGAGGCCACATCTGAATGTTCTGGCCCATTTGCATCCCATGGGGTGTTGTTATAGCTACATTAACACAAGCCTTTCTCTGTACCTTCAAAGCTATACTCTTTTGTAGAGTCACATCATTCACTATGGTTCTAGATAGGGCCACCACTGAAACGGAGGGGACTGGGGTTTAAAATTCAGGGGGCTCTAGTTAGCTTGAAGGCCTGTGAAGCTGGAATAATGCTGCATACAGCAAATGCATTCTAATTTATTTTACTGTCACTATGCAGGTCTTTGGAGGTAATGTGAGCTAAGGTTTTCATTTTTAGTACTGGAACTCCCATGATCGTTCTGAAGCTGGTGGTCAATTTTGACACTCCTAGCTTTATTTTCTGATGCTCAGAGCAGTGGTGGGTAGAAAATGAAACAAAAAACAAAACAAAAACCCCCTATAATGCCAGCTGCAGCGTTGCGTCACTTGTGGTAAAAAAAGGAAGTGACAAAGAGTAGCTGTGGGAATCACTGGCAATTCCTAGAGCTACCTATGTCACTTCAGTTTTTTTACCTCAAGTGATGAGATGCTGCAGCCAGTGTTGCACCCTCCATGCATATCCCAACCTTCAGCCTTCTGACACTGTCTGGCAGTTCTAATGAATAGACATATAGACATGTGGATCCTTTTATCATTATAAGCTTCATGGTAACAGCAAGCCAAGTAATTTGTTTTGTTATGATATTTGGCTTGGATCAGGGTCATATGGGGGCCCAGGCAGAATCTTTGTCCAGGGGCCGATGGTAGTTCTCAACATTCCTGGTTCTAGTGGTAGCTCAGAGCAGTGAGACTAAACCAGGACTGGCAGACATGGAGGGAGTAAATGTAGAGCCCACAATCTTGTATGTCAAAAGTGTAAACTACTGGTGAATTTATCAACAAGTTGTTAAGACGCTGAACTGCAGGCTGTGGAAGGTCGGTATTTCAGCAGATCGAGACCCAAGTGTGCCGCATGACGGAGTGAGCTCCCGTCTCTAGTTCCAGCTCCTGCCAACCTAGCAGTTTGAAAGCAAGAAATTGCAAGTAGATAAATAGGTACCACTTTGGTGGGAAGGTAACAGCGTTCCATGCGCCTTGGTGTTTAGTCATGCCGGCCACATGACCATGGAAATGTCTTTGGACAGCGCTGGCTCTTTGGCTTTAAAACAGAGATGAGCACCGCAACCCTAGAGTCGGAGTCGACTGGCTTTCGAGCAAGGGAACCTTTACCTTTTTATTGAAACTTCATATAAACTACTCCAAGGTATCAGTAACCATGGTATGTACAGCTCTGTGGTTAAGTTTCACATATTGTCGGTCAGGTTTCACAAGGCCAAAGACATTTCACCTTCCATGGCTTTGAAAGGGATCAAGGAGGACCACTCATTAGATCTCCTTCTGTAATGTTCTTATGAACCAATTTAAAGATAAAAGGTGTCTTGTGTCAAAAATTAGGAATATGTACTGCTTTCAAAAGTTTTGCTGTGAATCACAGTCAGAATCTCTTTTTCAAGTGCTTTTTTGTCTACAATTTATACCTCCTTTCTAAACTTTTAGTTGTATATGATAAAAGTCTTGATTTTTGTTTCTCTAATTTCAGATTTAACATAATCTGAGTAATACAAAGGATTGATTCTGAATATATACAGTAATATATCTTTCACACTATAGTAGTGGGTGAGGTATATGCCTTTGGATACTTAAATATTTTCCTCACAGTTGAGCTATAGTGTGATGTAGAATTTGTCTTGTGAGCCACTTGTCGTACAGGAAGTAATTGGATGGAACCTCCCATTGGCAAGTGCATTACATTTCTTTGGCATTTACAGTATTTGATTATGGGGGAAGCAATGGTTTAATCTCATTTAGAAGTTGGAAATGGTGCAGAGAAGGAGATGCCACCTTCTACAGAATCAATTATCTTTTTGCCATCAGAGAACCTTTGCTGCATACTTTTAAACTGTATGATTAGAATAAACTTGTCTGAAACCCTGTTTTGTTAAAGGAGTACATTGTGATTTTGCAGCCAGAGTCTATGCATATTTACTTAGTAGTAAAACCAGACCCGTGGCCACGAGGGACATTTGCGGGTGATGCCCCCTGCCAGATTAGCCCTGCCCCTCACTGCTCATCCCCCAATCCCCCCTCCCCTCCCCATCCCTTCCGAGTCCGCATGAGCTGTTTCGTAGCCCGGCTGGGCTTTGCTGGTGTCCTGCTCTCCAAAGTGGAGGGGGTGGGGTGGGGGGCTGGCTGCGCTTCCTTTCTCCTGCTCTGCTCAGTCTCAGCCATTGCGGCCTGCCTCGGCTTCCTTTCCCCTGTTCCTCAGCTCAGTCAATCTCAGCCACTGTGAACCCCACAGCTCTTGCTGCCTGCTCTGAGCACCGACAGCCGCTGCCATGACCAGTTGGCCTTGGCTTCCTTCCTTTCCCCTGCTCTGCTCAGTCTCGGCCACTGCGACCCCCATAGGTGCTTTTGCCTGGGAGCGCCTGCCTTCCCCTTCAGCTTGCTGCCTTTACAAAGGGCTTTGAATGTCAGTCAGTGCAGCTTTGCAGTTTTGCAGACTTTCCAGTGGGCTTGGGCAGCTTGCAATCCAGCGGGCATTCTGCAGCATGTTTATGTGTGCGTGTGCATTCAAGGACACACTTTTGGAACGCAGTGGGCTGGCTCTTCTAGTCACCTTTTAGGGGTTTTTTTTAATGACATGAGAAGTGACGTCATGCTCCCCAGTGCGGGGGGGCCCCCCCAATTTTCTGGCTATGGACCTGAGTAAAACCCAGTGAAGGACTGAGGTTGTAGTCTTATGCATGCTTATCCAGGAGTAAGTCCTATTGAACTTGGTAAGATTTACCTTTGGTGTTGTGTGCGCGTGTGCGCATGCATGCGCTTGTATGCCTAGAAGTCATGGCGACATCTGGCAACCCCTACTGGAGACTTGGATGTTTTTCAGAGAGTGGTTTGATAGCCTGCCTCTGCATCCTGAGCCCTGGTATTCCTTGGAGGTCTCCCTTCCAATTACTTGCCAGGGTCGACCCTGCTTAGCTTTCGAGATTTAATGAGTCAGGCTTGCCTGAGTTATCTAGGTCAGGGTGATGGGATTTACTGTTGAGTAGACCTACTTAGGATTGCCTTGTAAGAGAGTGCTCCTAAGCAGGTTTATTCAGAATTCTAATCGCGTTTATTCAGTGGGACTTAGTCCCAGGAAAGTATTTTTAGGATTACACTGTTACTCCTGTGTAAGTGTACATGCGTCTTCATCCTGAATTTTTATTTGTCTTTCCTGCTATAGGGAGAAACTAAGAAGTGCACTGAGCATATGGATTTTCCTTAGCATACTTATATCACAGTTTTCCTGTTTACGTTTATAGTATCAGGCTGTTACAATTCTGGACCAATCCACCTAGAACTCACCTGTAATTAAAAAATCCTCTTCTGCTGTTATTATAACTGCTACTAGTATTGGTCAGTATTTATTTCTCTCCAGCAGTGTGTGTCAGGTAGTATGCTGTATACAGGAATGATATAGTCCCTGGCCAAATAGCTTGCAGTTTGCATTGAATGCACAAGACAAGAGTGACAGGAAAGTTAAGGACTGACAAAAGAAAGTGGGAATGGATAGGAGAGATTCCAATAGCAGTGGGGGTGGAGGCAAAGTGAGGCTAGGCAGTAGAATCATAGGATCATAGAGTTGGAAGGGATCTCCAGGGTCATCTAGTCCAACCCCCTGCACAATGCAGGAAATTTACAAATACCTCCCTCTCTACACCCACAGTGATCGCTGTTCCATGCCCAGAAGATAACTAAAAACCTCCAGGATCCCTGACCAAACTGGCTTGGAGAAAAATTGCTTCCTGACCCCAAAGTGGTGATCAGCATTTCCCTAGGCGTGTAAGAAAGGGCCACACGAACTAACAACCCTTCCTGCCTTCCCGTTCATGATATGCCTAAATTCACAGAATCTGCATTGCTGTGAGATGGCCATCTAGCTTCTGTTTGAAAACCTCTAAAGAAGGAGAGCCCACCACTTCCTGAGGAAGCCTGTTCCACTGAGGAACCGAAAAAAACCGCTCTAACTACTAGGAAGTTCTTCCTAATGTTTAGGTGAAAACTCTTTTGATTTAATTTCAACTCATTGGTTCTGGTCCGACCTTCTGGGGCAACAGAAAACAACTCTGTATGACAGCCCTGAAAGTACTTGAAGATGGTTATCATATCACCTCTCATTCGTCTCCTCTCCAGGCTATACATACCCAGCTCCTTTAACGTTTCCTCATAGGACTTGGTCTCCAGACCCCTCAACATCTTTGTTGCTCTCTTCTGGACACATTCCGGCTTGTCTATATCCTTCTTAAATTGTGGTGCCCAAAACTGAACACAATACTCTAGGTGAGGTCTAACCAGAGCAGAGTAAAGCGATACCATCACTTCATGTGATCTGGACACTATACTTTGTTGATACAGCCCAAAATCACATTTGCCTTTTTAGTTACCGCATCACATCACACCGCTGACTCATGTTCCGTGTATGATCTACTAAGACCCCTAGATCCTTTTCACACATACTACTGCCAAGACAAGTCTCCCCAAACCTATAATTATGCATTTTTCCCTACCTAAATGCAGACCTTTACATTTATCCCCATTGAAATGCATTGTATTTGTTTTAGCCCAGTTGTCCAGCCTGTTAAGATCATCCTGTATCCTGACTCTGTCTTCTACCGTATTTGCTACCCCTCCCAATTTAGTATCATCTGCAAATTTAATAAGCATTCCCTCTATCCCTTCATCCAAATCATTGGTAAAGATGTTGAACAAAACAGGTCCTAGTACACCTAGTACTTTATGTACCTTAGATATCAAACCTTTTCTTGAAATGCTAGCCATAGCAATGATTGTCTCAAATGCTGTGAGTGTTTTTTTCAGTATGGATTCAAGTTGGATTTGTTTACACATATGAGAAATTTGAAAGTACTGTAGCCAGGGGATAGTCCTCTAGGGTTACCTTGGAGTAAAGTAGTGTTTTTGAAGTGAGATCCTGGAGAATAATGATATTTGCAGTTTTCCATTGCATATATGCCCGGTTGTTTATACCTGGGAGGAACCAATTTTGGTTTAGAAATGTCTGACATCGGGATATAGGAGGCAATAATACTGATCTCATCCAATCCCATGTAGTCAGCATTGCAGAGAGCAGGGGACTGGAGTGAATTTGTTTAGGCCTACTTGAAGAGGTTTGCCATATGACCTCTTTAATATCAAAAGGGTTAGTATACACCATGTACTGTTTAGCCTGATCAGAGTCGGGACCCACAAACATTAGTTGCATCACCTCTGAAAGGTGAATAGCTCTATAGTAATTTATCAAATTAGGGAAGTTTATGCCTCCCTTCTCTGAACTTCTGTATAGCGTGTTACATTTGATCCTATGGTGTTTGTAGGACCAAAAGAAGTCTAAAAGTATCGATTGCCATTTGCATAGTTGCTTGGTTGTGAGAAATATAGGGATGGTATGGAATAGAAAAATAAACTTTGGTAAGACAAAGGTCTTAATAATATTGAGCCTGTCAAACCAGGATATATTTAATTTGTGCCATTTTTCCAGGTCAGATTGGATGTCCTTCACTAGTTGTGCATGGTTAAGCTTGTAAATATCAGTGAAATTCCTGGGTAACTGAATACTTAAGTATGTTAGACTATCTTTCACCCATGAGTATTTATAGGTATTTTGAATTGTCTCAGATGTGTGTTTGTCCAAATTAATCGGTATTAAATACGATTTTGCCTCATTTACTTTGAGTCCTGATATGGTGTTGAAATATATTAAATGTTTTTGTATTGACTTCAGGGAGGAAATAGGTTGGGATAGGAATAACAGCATATAGTCTGCAAATAAAGACGTTTTGAATTCTGTTTTATGTAAAGCAATACCTTTTATTTCTCTGTCTCCTCTAATCATGTTAGCTAAGGGTTCAATGCACAGGGCAAAGAGAAGTGGGGAGACGGGACATCCTTGTCGGGTGCCACGCTTCAGTTGGAAGGAATCTGAAGTGCTATGGTTAATTTTACTCCTCCTTAATTATTTCTGACCATAGGATTCTACCCAGCATAACTTTAAGTTTGTCAAAATTTTATGCATTTTTATTCATTTATTTATTACGGCCAATTGGCCAGCAATACAAAAATAAAATAGTACAATCACAAGCCCCATCTCCTTTAAAACCATAATCATGTCCCCAAATTCTAAATCCCAGATGAGAACTTTCCTCAGTCTGTGCTTTTTGTTAAAAACTTCCACTTATTTATTACTAAAAAACTATATTTTGCTACTACCAAGGTTACCGACTGCTTGGTGTCTTCCAACAAATATTTCAGCAGCACAGTATCTGCAAATTTCAAATTTGTCGAAATTTGATTTTCTGACGTCCAGCTTATATGTCTGACTATGTACAGCTTTTACCTTCCCCAAGACTGTACATTCCAAAATTACATGGTCACTATTACCCAGGGTGCCCACTACTTTCATCTCGTCAACCAGTTCTTCCCTGTTAGTAATGTGTCTTGGAGAAAAGTCCAAGAGAGCAGATCCCCTTGTTTCCCTCTCCACTTTCTAGAAAATGAAGTTGTCAGCAAGACAAGTCAGGAATGTATTGGACCTTTCATTTTTAGCAGAGTTGGACTTCCAACAGGTATCCGGGTAATTGAAATCTCCCATGACGACCATGTGTGGAGGAGAGAAGTGTCTCAGTGAAGGGGGGGGGCATTGTTACCCAAAGAGGCAGTCTCCAATTAGTTGGGGGGAATTAGCATAGGAGACAGTGCAAGAGGGGGCCACTGGAATCGAAACATCAACATTTACGGGACTTGTACCTATGAGAACTCACAAATAAACAGGCAATTTGTTCAAATTAAAGAGTCTTTTTATTAACAAAGAAAAATGAGGAAAAAGAAAGGTTCATTTAGCAAAACACAACATTCAAGAGCTAACTGGAAAAACAGGGAGGAGCAGAGAATAGCATTTTAGGAATCGGGTGATATTTACCAGTCCTGAAGAGGTCCACGGAAGCAGCAGATCTGGAGAGAAACAATCAGCGTTTAATTCCATGAAGGAGAGAAAGAAAAGCCCACAAGTGGGGGTGTATGTGGTTGGTACCAAGAACACACGACATACTGAGCAGGTTTTCAGAGCTGATCCTTATAGGAAAATTGTGCTCTGAGGCTGTGGGAAAGTGTGAGTCCTTTCTGGTGGGAAACCTTTAGAGAATAATTGTGATGATTGCTTTACCAGAGTGAAACAAAGGTTTGAGCTGTGACTTGATTGCTAATGATGGTCTTCTTGATGACCAAGGAAGGCTTGACTGGACAGGTGACACTGAGATAAAGGGATTAAGTTGCACTTAGGTGATAGTGAAGAGGAAAAAGTGATCTTGCGTATGCAAAGGAGGGTTTTCTGAGAGTAATTGCTTGCTTGAGTTGTTAACAAAGTCTTCCAGAGATGTTTTGCATAAGTCCTGAGTAATCCATTTGATTAAGTTATGCGTGCCTTTAAAGTGGGGGAAAGACATCTGTTCTGACTACCTCCTGATCTACTCAAAAGTTTATTTATCTTACTTTCCCGTGGAGCTATGTGACTGGCATCCATGTTTTAATAGTGTCCTGGCCTGCCCGGGCCTTGGTAGTGCTTGCCCCCAGGATGCTCTGAGCTGGAGGAGGGGTCTGGCTGCCCCTTCTAGGTCCCTGGTGCCACTATTCAGAGTACAGACTTCAGGACTCCAGAGCCAGCAGCCCAGAGTCAACAACCAACTGCACAGCCTTCCCCAGCTCAAGGGTCAGGTCAGTAGTGGTACATGCTGCACTTTAATCAGTGGGAGAGTGCGAGTGGGGGGCCGGCTGGCGCAGATAGACCAAGCAAGCAAGCTCTCCCAAGTCCCTTCCATTCCTTCTCTCCTCCTTGGCTTGAACAGAGCAAGCACATGTGATTGCCACTGGCCTCACCCCTCCCAGGCAGGGAAGTGTTTCTTTCACACTTCACAGAGCCCTGTCGGTGCCTGCAGCATGTACTTGCAACCCCTTTCTCAGAACTTCTTGGATATGAAAAGAAATATTGATGGTGTCAATTGTCATGCCAATAAATCCAAACAATACTGCTACATACATTAATAATACATTAATTGTTCTAAAACTATTGCAGAATCTAATCAAAGTTTTACATATCTATTTCATATAACATTTTTGGCAGTTGACTTTTTTAAATGGCTAGTATTGATTGTTGGATGGGAGCCTGGTGTTTGCTGCTGCTGGAATTATTAGATGAGAAATTATTAACCTATGTTTTTGCATCATTTTCAAGCCTCCTAATTGCATGTTTCTTGGAGAAAATTATTTTGAATCCTTTTGGCAATTTTGGGAGTTGATAAACTTTTGAAAATGTTTAGATTGGAAAATGATATTGTGCTATAGGGTTGGCTTGTTGGATGAGACAGAACAGACTCCATTATGTGTTTGCTTTAGTTTAGGTTGTTTAGTTTAGTTAAAATGGCCACCCACCCTGGGAAGTAGAGCAAAACTCCAGGGTAGGCCTACAAATCCCAGATGCCTCTATGGCCAAAAAGTGTGGGAAAGCCAGGGGGCGGAGTCAGAAGATATAAATGCTCCAGCCAGCCTGGGATGGGGGAGTCATCCTGCAACCCTCAGAGAGGCCAGGAGGCTCTTGCTGCAGATTGCCCACAGGCAGAGAGAGGCCTTGGGGATCAGGGAAGGGAGCAGGGGGAAGGGATCCAGAACTACCTGTAGAAGGCAGGAGGCCAGGCTGAAGGTTGGTAACTGAACCTCATCCTAAGGGAAAATAAGTATAGGAACCAGTTCAGGTACAGAGGAACTGTGTTTTGTCTTATTTCATTTGTGCCCGTTGGTGTTTTCCTTTCTGTGTTTGATTTAAAGTACCTTTTTGTGTTTAAAATCCTGTTGTAAATAGTCAATAAAATCTTTGTTCTTTGTTTAAAATCCCAGTCTGGTGCTCTGACCACGGAGTCTCCCCTGCTCTGCCCACTACCAGTGCCTTAAGAAGGGTCCTGGGAGGGAAAAAGCCCCAAAATATGCAGGTGCCAACCCTCCAGGAGAAACCCAAAGTTAGGGGGGTTTATCTCCAAACCCCAGGAGTCAGCCAGAGGGGTCTCACTGCCCCTCAAGAAAGGCATAGGGAAGTCAGTGAGTGGTGGCAGCTACTGAAGAGTGACAGAAGCCCACCAAGGAGGTGGGAAGGCGAAGCGGGGCTCACGAGCCACAAACCGGCTACTCAGTCCCCCAGGGCTGAAGGTGGGCACCCGTTTCGTCACAGTGGAAAACTGAATTCTGTAACCCTTAAGCAGCAACCATCTATACCTTGTGCCAATAGCCACTGATGGACCTCTGATCCATGTGTTTATCCAGTTGAAGATTAATTTTACTTTTTATTTTTTGATTCTAATCCGAGCATGAGTAAAAGATTTGAAAGTGGTGCTAGCAAGTGCAAGAGACAGAGACTTGAAAATGCGATGGTAATGAAGTTAAGACCAAGCACTGCTTTTGTGCATCAACCACTCAGGAGAGAGGAGTTTTTCAAGACTCAAAAGAACTAAAAATTAATTAAGGGCTATGATGTCTCAAGAGAGGTTGTCCGCACTGAGCATTCTGTACATTGAAAGTGACAAACTTAGATAAACAAATTTTGATGAAGTTTTGGATGATTTTGCTATGAGGAAGGCTAGAAAAAAACATCATTATTATTATTAT
>NW_015173675.1:622597-742556 GCF_001447785.1 Gekko japonicus
TCGAAGGCCGGGAGCGGGGCCCCCAACCCGGCGCCGCCACGACTCAGGCACAGGACCTCCGTCTTCGCCGGATTTAGCTTCAACCTGCTCAGCCGAAGCCAACCAGCCACAGCTTGCAAAGCCCGGTCCAGATCTTCCGGTCTGGAGTCCGACTGGCCACCCAACATCAGATAGAGCTGGGTGTCATCAGCGTACTGATGACAACCCAGCCCAAACCTCCGAGCCACCTGGGCAAGGGGGCGCATAAAGATGTTAAATAACATAGGGGACAGTACTGCGCCCTGGGGTACGCCACACTCAAGAGGGCGCCTCCCGGACTGCTGTTCCCCAAGCACCACCCTTTGTTCCCGACACTGGAGAAAAGAGACAAGCCACTGTAAGGCCAGTCCCTGTATTCCCACGTCGGCGAGGCGGTGGGCGAGCAGCTGGTGGTCGACCATGTCGAACGCAGCCGACAGGTCTAGCAACAGCAGCACCGCCGAACCACCCCGATCCAGGTGCCTACGGAGGTCGTCAGTAAGGGCGACCAATGCCGTCTCTGTCCCATGACCCGGGCGGAAGCCAGACTGGAAGGGATCAAGAGTAGAAGCGTCATTTTTAGTCTTACTGTATTTAATGGTTGTAGTTTACTTCTTAATATTTATTTTAAAACTGACTGTTTAATGTCGACATAAAGTAGATTCTAAAAGTGCCACACTGTCAGGGAATCACGATCATATTATTTACACTTCCCAGGCAATATAATTTGTAAAATCAAGTTTTGTTTTTTTAAGAATAAGATTACAACTTCATTTTCCTAAAAATTAATGCTTATTCCACAAAACGTTTACAAAGTTCAGTTATTGCAAAAGTTTTTCAGTGTTAATTTTAACATTTATGCATTTTTTTCAATCACTATGGTATTTAACAATAACATCTTATGTCCTTTAGAGGAGAAATTGTGAATTACAGAATTTTACATCCTTGGCTTCACTCAGTTTGGTTTATAACATTCTTCCATTTTCTTCTAGTCATGAGGGTGGGAGATTGGGAGGGGCCTCACAAGTGGAGTAGCCTAGGGCCTCTCTTCATCTAAATCCGGCCCTGAGGGCAAGGTATAAATCCAGTCTCTTCTCTTCTTCTCCTTACTGTATCAACAGTGTCAGGCAGGTTGTGGTGGAGCGACAAGACTTATCCCCCAAAAAGCTCGCAAGTGCCTCACAGCTAATGGCCAAATTTCTCATATTTTGAGTTCTCCCTGAAAGGGCGGTTTAAGACCTAATTACTTGAACCAAGCAAGAGTTAGTGGATGTGATGGAAGCTGCAAAGAAATCTCTCTTAGCAGCTTTCACCGCCACCTTATAGGTTTTCATAAATGACCTATAAGATGCTCTTGCAGCTTCATCACGAGACTGGTCCAAGTTCGCTCTAGCTATCTGAGTTCTCGCTTCATCCCCCTGAGTTCCATTGTATACCATAGAGCCAGGTTGGGGTGGGAACAGAGGGGGAATCAGGGACTGATTGCATCGATGGCTTCAGAGAGCCGGGTATTCCAGTCCTCTATCAGCTCATCTAATGAATCGCTGGGAGGTAACAGATCCTGCATAGCATTCTGGAAACCGATAGGATTCATAAGTCTCTGTGGGTGAGCATAAATCTGCTTGCTGCCTAGACAGAGCGGGATTGGGGCACTCAGCCAGGCTTTCTGAGTAAAGTGATCTGACCGTGGCTTTCTGTCCATGACAATTAGATCCACATTTATCCCCATTCCAAAGATCAAATCCAGGGTGTGGCCTGCTTGATGTGTAGGACCCGATACAATCTGTGAGAATCCCAGAGTTGCCATGGATGACACCAGGTCCAGAGCCTGTTTGGAGGCTTTATAGTATCACCAGCCTCACCCGTGAACAAAGGGGGACACACAAATAAGGGCTTGAGATAAAAAAATGCAGTGCCCAGGCAGGACCCTAACCCTGGTGCCAGGCCATTTGAACAAAGTTAAGTATATACAGTCTTTCCAGTAAGATTCCTGTAGTCAGGTAGATTAAGCCTGTGTCTTTACAGCAGCAGGAACTTATCACACCAGCTTTATCACTGCATTCCCATTCACAGAAAAGTATTGACACTTGAGTTATTTGAGACATAAAATACAGTCGCTGATGAATACATTTGGAAGTCAGCTGTAATATTCTGAAAGTAATTCCCAAATATCATAAGAAATATGCTGCCAACTTGTGCAGCATTGAAAATAATCAGATACCCTTTCAGCAGTCATGGAAATATCTTCCCGTTTCCACAGTAACACTGTAAACTTTCTCGTAACAGGTGTAGGAATTTGCAGTGTAATGTCAGATGGTTGATTGTGTCAACTCAGCAGGCAGAATCCTCTCTTCTTCTTAGCAGCTAAGACTTAACCTGATGATTATTCCCTAAAATGATGAATTCTCGACAAGCTCTACAATCTTTACCCTGCATTGAGAACATACTTCTATAATGACTGACAACCGTATTTCTAATCTGTCAGATTTTGGGGCACAAGTCTTCTTAGAAGCTATGTCCTTTGAACCAACCTCTTAATTCTGTGTGCTGGCATTGGCTTTAAGATAATATGCTCTGTACATGTTCAGAGGCACTTTTCTTCCTAGTTAGTCCACAGATGCAAAGAACAACAAAGATCACAACAGTTAAAATTGTTTCCAGGGATCCACATGGCTGGAATGACGTGCTGCTCAAGCAGGTTTTTTTCCTCTTTGGAAGTCAAATCTTCCACAAGAAGACTATGCAAGTCGTATGACTATGTTCCCAGTCTGTAGTGAGTAATTTCTATATATTCAGAATAGATCCATGAAATAGGAACAGAAGACTAATTATTAGTAGGACTGTCCTCCTTTAGCAAGAGGAGCCAAAATTCAGATTGCTCACTGAAATCAGTGGTTCTTAAGTGCACTCAGCATTTTCTGATTGCTTATGCTGAAAGCAGAGTTTTAGAGCTGTGTTGTGCTGCCTTTGGCTCAAACTGAGCCCTGCATTAAACCTATTACATTAGACTTGATGTACTAACAAGCTGAGGAACAGCACTGAAGAAAAATTGAATAATGATTCCAAAGATGCCTCTGAATCTGAAGTGTCATCTGCAGTTTCCTTGAGTCAGAACAGAACAATCTCAGCAGCAGGGACTTCAAAATCTTGCACTGCTGAGAATGGAGTTTATCTTGTTCATAATTCCAGCATGGCTTTTGGTCAAGAGCTGTGGATTACTGGGTACATCATCATTTAACTTCTCCAGGCATATTTCAGCTGCTAAACAGAAAGCAAGTAAGCAAGCGGTGAGCAGTTTCTCTACATTACATAGGTCAAACAGCAGGGAAATTAGCAGCAAAATGGTATTTATGTGCCTAGGTAAGGCACAGTAGCATCCTCTGCTGGTTGTCCACAGTAAGAATGGGACTGTGACATATATCTTCATCACTTTCATTAGTAGGATACCCATTTGGGGGAGGGAATGGGAAGCAATAAGGGTTATGCTAAAAATTCTGCATTTAAAAAAGAGGTTTAATAAACTTATTGAGAGGGTAAAGTTTTATTCACGGTATGAGCTTTTGTGTGTACACACGCTTCTTCAGTACAGAAGTGTGCATGCACACAAAAGTTCATACCTTGAATAAAACTTTGTTGGTCTTAACGGTGCCACTGGACTCAAACTTTGTTCTGCTTCAGACCAACGTGGCTGCCCATCTGGATTTATCAAGAGGGTGCTCCTGTGAATTCAAAGCTGAAGCTTATAGACTGTAGCTACCCAGAGGAGGAAAAGCACTTGATGGCTTAATGAGTTTTCTTTCTTTTTTTGCCCTTTATTCTAAGCCTCAGAAGAAGAAGGTGGGAAACCTTTCCAGTGCCCAATCTGTGGCCTGGTTATAAAAAGGAAGAGCTACTGGAAACGACACATGGTGATTCATACAGGCTTAAAAAGTCATCAGTGCCCTTTGTGTCCATTTCGCTGTGCACGCAAGGACAATCTCAAATCACACATGAAGGTAAGGTCATTGGATTCTGGCAGTGAAGGAATCTAGTCCATAAAGCTGCCGTTGAAAGTTTAAAATCTTCACCTAATAAAACCCAGCGTGGTTTTCTCTGGTATGTGTATAAGTGCTGTGAATTCATTTTGACTAGCAGAGGGGTGGTTGGGCAGTAAAAGCAGTAGCCTTAGTGATGTCTGCTGCAACAAATTCTTGCCATGTTTTGGCTGTAGTCCACTGAATCCGTTAGCCTCCACACAAGAGACTGCCTGTAGTTCCCTTCTCCCTATACTGCCCAGCTTGTGGTTCTGTGGGAGATGGTTTCTGTGCCCAAATAAACATCAGACGTTTGACCATGCAGGCTGGATGACAGCCTTATAGTGCAATCCTAAAGAGAGTTACACCCTTCTAGATCCATTAAAGTCAATTAACCTAGGAGGGTGCAACTCTGTTTAGGATTGCCCAGTTAGTGTAGTACAAGCAGCTGCATGTCTGTGGTTAACATGCTTTATAAGGGTGAAAATGTAGTTGTCCATAATACAGTGTACTTGCAAGGAGAAAGCAGCCAGGATGGAGGCACTCTAGAGACATGTGCAATACAAGGCATACAGTGACGAAAAGAAACTGAGATCTCATCTATATTAGCTACATGTGGCAAGGGAAAACAAAAGCCTGCAGCAACACCATGCAGTTTCTATTTGGCAAAAAATCCCTATCCCATTACTAATCAAGGTTGTGCTTTAGACCCTGTGCAAGTTAGCAATTTGCAACAATGGACTTCAGATTCTATTTTATATTGTATGCGATATCTAAGAACCAGAGCAGGTATTAGATTTCCATGGAGGTGTTGACAAAAATGCTAGTTCTGTGGTGTTTCGTCCCCCTCTCCAAGGCTGTAACATGTCGCTGGGAACCATTGAGGTGGAATGCATCCACATCTTAGTCAGAGATTATCAGGACTATAAATTGAAAAATCAAGACTTTGAGATCAACAGATTTATTTTGTGGTTAATGTGTTTAGGATTGATGTTCGTGTTGTAATCACTGATAGGTATTCAGGCTAGTTTGTATGTACTGAGCCACGGGAACAAAAATGGAAACTTTATAGGAAAAAATGCTTTTGGAATTATGAAATAATGTTCTTTGTAGTCTGATATTGAATAACGTTGTGACCTTTAGCAAGTGACCTCTAAACGAAGATCCTTATTGTTAAATAATGTTCACCTTTAAGTGTCCTGTATAAACAGAGAGCCATTTTGGCTCATAACACTGAAATCATCTGAGAAGGTCTGTCAGTTGTGAAGGCTCAAAAAATTCTGTGGCTTAATTTTAGCTGAAATGTGAACAAGCTTGGGGAATCCTTGGGATCATGCGCTCCCCCTCTCATTCACACACAGCAATCAAATGTCTTGTGTACAATTTTGGGTCATTGTAGCTGGTCCCAATAAAAGTATTATGTGGACAGCAATCAAATGAAAGAACTTTAGCTTTGCAGCAAGTAGAATGTTGTTACATTCCAAACCACAAACTACAATTCTCATTGTTCCCTATAAAACCAGGATTCCAAAACAAATAGACTAGGTAAAGGGTGAATTCAAGGATTTACTGGGCTTATTCTACAGCAGAGTTAATACTGAAATGATTCTTGCAGGGTTGCCAGGTCTGCGTTGGGAAATACCTGGAGACTTTGGGGGTGGAGCCAGGAGGGGGTGGGGTTTGGGGAGGGGAGGGGTCTCAGCAGGGTAGGGTGCCCTAGAGCCCACCCTCCAAAGCAGCCATTTCCTCCAGGGGAGCTGTTCTCTGTCGGCTGGGGATCAGCTGGAAAAGCGGGAGATCCCCAGGCCCCACCTGGAGGCTGGCAACCCTAGATTCTTGTAAGGAGGCAGGAGGCAGGATCAAGCCCACCAAAGATACGTATAGCATTTGTCTGAAAGTTATTTTTTTTCTCCTGTTGACAACTGAATCAGGTTCACCAACACCAGGATCGTGGAGAGACCTTTCAGTGCCAGCTTTGCCCATTTACCTCCTCTCGCCACTTCAGCCTGAAACTCCACATGCGTTGCCATCAACACTTTCTGAGGACAGAAGCCAAAGTGAAGGAAGAGATCCAAGAAACGGATGTCAAGGTGTCATCACAGCTAAATGATGACTCCAGAATGGGACAGCAGATGGAGGGGGCAGCTGACCATGCAGGGACTGCTGCTGCACTGAGAACACCTGAGAAAACTGGACAAACAGGTGCTGCCATCCCACCTCTGCTGGTAAAAGAAGAGCCCAAAGATGATCACATCACCTCCTCCCCATCCTTTGCTCTCAGTGTGGTTGATAGAATTGCCAACAATGCAAAGCTAAAAGACTCCATTGATTTTGTGACCAATACAGCGTCAGCACTTTTCAGCCAGGACATCTCTGTCAAAATGGCATCAGATTTTCTCATGAAGCTCTCAGGTAAGTGGGTGGAGCTCCTTTTTCTCCTAACATCGTGCCTTTTTGTGTGCATAGCTTCCAAAACTCTTTTTATCGACTAGTCATTCACACAGGATGGAATGGGGACTGAAATCGGAGAATAGCAGTGGAGAGAGGATAGAGAGGATCCTGAATGCCTGCTTCTCCAGCAGTTTTTACTATGTCATCTCGTTTTGTGAAAGAGACATCTGGAGTATTCTTGCGTCTTCATTAAGAGCACGCAGGAGTGTTAGGGTTAGAGCTTGACCAGGATCTGAGGTCCAAACTCACAACTTGGGGGGGGGGGGGAATCAGCTATCCCCTTGTGCATTCTGTGACGATAAATGTACAGACACTGTCTTTAAAATGATGTAGGTGGTATCCTGCCACTCTGCTCAGCTAACAGTAGTGCATTACTCCAACATAAGCACCTTCCTCTCATGCAAAAGTCACTTTTTGGATCTGAGGAAGACTCTTCACTCTGGAGGAGTGTGCCTCTGTTAGCTGAGCAGAATGATAGCACACAGCCCTTTATTTCTGGTACCTTACACCAGAATTAGTATACCAAACCTATGAACAGGGTTCCATTGACTCTTAGAGACAGTGGAGAAATGGGAACATATTTACCTATGTGGTGGCTATGTTTGGTTGTCCAAACTAGCTCCTTATCATCTTGCTACTGCTAGGTTATAATGATGAAAAAGGAGTTGCAAGAACTTATAAGAAATATGTAAAATAACTATCTTTGTGGGTACATCTTCATTTTACTTATTGTTATTTAAAATATTTATACCTGAGTGTTCCTATTTTAGCATGAGGTGGCTTATGATAGTCATCATAGGCCAAGCAACTTGATTAAATCAAAATATAAACGTACAATATAAGAAAAATCACAAAGCTCCCAACGTGAGCAACGTAATAGCAAATTGATCACATGTCACAAAAGAAGTAATACAATGTTTAGCATAAAAATGCCTACATATACATTAGCCCCTGCTCATATTTTGATAGTTCAGATTGTAGAAGACAGTGATCTTTTAGTATTTTAGACTGAAGACATACACTTTGCGTCACTTTAATGATGGACAGTCTCTGACAAGAAGTGAGTTAAATATGGGAGACAAGAAGCTCTTATGCATGATTACTGGCAGTGACTAATTGTAGCTGGACAATGCACACTCTACAGATATTTTCACACACATAGGCCTGTGTGTGTTTATGTGCCTTGTGTGAACAAAAGGCACTTCCACATAGAGGATCTGTGATTTCTACACATTCCACTCAAGATGCAGCCCCCTACAATGTATCCAGCACTGCTCCTAAGGGCCTCCAATCCTTTTTGAGTGGCAAAGTGGGCTACAGAAGATGGGGGGCAATGACAACATTCATTCTGCATAGATGATTTGTTTGACCTACTCTATCTATTAAGCTATTGTTTTGCAGGTGCACCAATGTATAAATGTCACATGGGCCACAACAGCACACAAAAAAATTACAAATAGGATTTGCAATTGCAGTATGTTCTGGTTTGGCATGGTGTCAGTTTGGGGATTGTGCCATTCCTGGTCACTTGTGGGTAGGGTATTTTGCATTTCTTTCTGCTCCCCCACTGAGAACAGACAAGGGGCGGGGGGTTCTAAGGTTCAGGATATCATTTTTATTATTATAATTTATAGTGTTGTATCCAAAAAGTGATATAAAAATTAAATTTTACCCTTCAGCATATTTAGTTCTACCACCCCCAGTCTCTTTTAGAATGCAAAACTTAATAATACCAAAGGTTGTTAACAAACCTGAAGAAAAATGTCCTGGCCCTTTAAAAGTGTCTTAATATGTGGAAATGGGCTGCTGAAGGTTTTCATGGCATAGAGATAAATAACATCACCTGGTAAATAACATCTCATTACAGTTCTGTTAATGGGACGGGATTTTTTTTCTTGGCAGTCAATAATACACACCTGTCTGGAAAGAACAAGCTTCATTTTCTGTTTCCGTGTTAGTGTAGCAGAATTAGGAAGGTTATTATTAAACTTTTTGAGAAGTTTTAAACTTGATGAAGAGGATCAGAAATGTGGAAGCAAACCTGGTCTGTCCTACATGGCATTGACAATCCCCAGCATAATTAACAAATGGCACTTCACTCTGGAGAGTGACAGTGCCCTTTTAAATGGAGATTAATTGGTCACCAACTTCCTTTAAGTGGAATGTGAGTTGCATTTCAGTAAATGTCGTCATTGGCAGGTGAGCCAGAGGATCAGCAGTGCCTTAATGACTCTTCACTTGGTGATACGTTAGTCATGCCTTTTGGATTGGCTTATTGTCTTCATCTGCTCCAAATCTTTGTCCTCTGGGATTGCAAAAACTGTAATCTGCAAATACAAGAACAGAAAGAAAATTTATAGAGGGAAATTGGCAAGAAAAGAATCTGAATGAATGCAGTTCTGAGGCAGTTAATAGGATAGATTTCTGATAGATTTTGGAATACACTTTTGGGATGAATTGATAGATTGTTTAGAATTAGGAGTATACAAGAAAGGGGACCCGTGAAAATCGCAGGGGGGGAGGAGCGGGGGAGCTCCACACAGAGCGGGCGGAGGAGGAAGCAGCAGGTAAGCTTCCCCCCCATCCTGCCGTTCCCCGTCTCCTCTACCACCACCTCCGGCTCCCAGATTCCCCCCCACCTCCGAAGGCTTGCCGGTCTCTCCCCCCCCGCATCTCGCCAGTACCTCTTTCCTATCCCTCGCCTCCGAAGCGAGGCCTGCGGCTTGGAGCCGCTGGGCCTCGCCGGTCTCTCTCTTCCCCCCCGCCACCTCCGAAGTGAGGCCTGCGACTGCCAGGCCTCACCGCTCTCTCTTCCCCCCCTTCAAAGCGAGGCCCGCGGCTTGCAGCTGCCGGGCCTCACCAGTCCCAAACGAGGCCCGCATGGCTTGCAGCCGCCGGGCCTCCCCAGGCTCTCCCCCCCGAAGCGAGGCAGTTAGCAGAGCATTCCCTGCGCATGTGCAGGGGACGCTCTGTTACTTTTGGGGGGATTTAAGTATCCCCCCGATGTTTTTTTTCAGTTTTCAGATTTTTGTGCACACCTGGGGACTGCCCCAAGTGTGCACGAAAATCTCCCTCCCCCCCAGGTGCCCTCGATGCGCGGATTTAGGTATCCGCACGCAGGGGGCGCCTTTCGCTATTAGATGTATAGATTGGTTTGGGTTTTTTTTCCTGTTTAGCAATTACTAATCTGGGAAATAATTATTTCTGTCTGTGATTCTGACATTTTTCAAAGCCAAGCCCGTAAGTGTAACCCAACTATAATACTATTCTGACTGTTTAGATTGGTGGTGGAGGAGGAAAGTACTGTCAAGTCGCAGCTGACTTGTGGCCGCTCCGTAAGGTTTTCAAGGCAAGAAACTAACAGAGGTGCTTTGCCCTTGCCTGTCTCTGTGGAGCAACCCTGAGCGTCCTTGGTGGTCTCCTATCCAAATAACTAAACAGGGCCAACCCTGCTTAGCTTCTGAGACATGAGGAGATGGGGCTAGCTTTGGCCATTCAGGTTAGGGCACAGTTAGATTAATTTTGTTTAAATAATATAATTTTTCATTTGGTAAAATTAGGTCTTGTCTTTAATGAGTTGATGTTAAAGCCCATTATGGCCAAAACAGATAAAAATATACATTTTGAGGGGTGGGGTCCCTTGAAAACTTAATGTACCAAAATTCCTGTTGTCGGTCTATATTCACAACTGACAAGTAATTTTTTAGTTTTTAGCAGGCACGAATGCTAAGGACACAAATGGTAATTTTTCATGCAAGAAGGCCCGTGTGCTGATTTCATAGTGTCTTAACCAAGGGTTCTGAAACCTGGCTTGTGTGCACTGTTACCTAGCAACGTGTTATAAAGTCACTGAAGGAGTGAGATATATCTCTAAGATGAAAATGTAAACTTGGTAGATATGTCAGTGCCACACAAGGGAAAATACATTATGTTGAAAGAAGAAATTAAACCCATTGATCAGCGAGATGTGCATTCAAAATAGCATGTTGACTTGTACGTTTGACCAGTGCTGTAATGCTTATGGAGTTCTGGCCCATAAGCGACAATGTTTTATTTAGTTCCTTGCTATAAATTTACTAGCAACATTTCCAGAAAACATCTCCATTTATTAAAATATGTACTAAAACTGAGTGAGCGCATGGGGATAATACAGTGTTTTCTAGAAAATTAATCTCCCTTCCTCTCCCCCTCCCCCAGCTTTTTTTTTTGGCCCAGGTAGGTGTACTACTGGCTACTTTGAAAATGAACAAAACTGAAAGGGCAATGAAAGATATGCAAAACGGGGGATATACCAGAACTGCACAGCTTTATATATGTTAGATTAGTACGATCTGTTTTTACTCCCCTTGTAGGCAGTAACCGAGGAGTCTGTTGGATAGGCATGATAGACAGGATTTTTACTTGGCCAGACACACTGCATTTGGGACATATAATCCTATTTTTCTTGTGTGGACTTAGGGGGCAAAGATAAAGCTGCTATAGAAATGTCAGTATGAGGCATCATTAGTTTTGCTTTCCATGCGTATACTTAGGAATGTGTTTGCAGTGGATGGTGTGTGTACTATATCTCATCTGAAAAGAGACATTCGTGAGCAAGAGTTTATTCAGTGTTCCACTTTGAGAACTACCTTACCCCAATATCTAACTTGAAGCCAATGCCGATTCAAGATTCTTTTTGCTTCTAGCCTGCCCTTCCACCTCTTAGCTGCAATTGGAGTGTGTCCTTGGGTGTCCCCCCCCCCCCAAAAAAAAGAGCCTTACTTTCAGGCACATGAATTTCAGCTGAGAAAGAAGGTGGTGGGCTTGAGGGCAGCAGGGTAAAGTAGGCAACCTACTAGTTTGAAACAGAGTCCATAGTTTGAAACAGAGTCCATATAGGCCCTGATTCCACTACCACCCCAGCAGACCCAGTCCCTACTGGCCACACCTGAAGGAGAGGCAGAGGTGCTCCTGCTCAGAGAGGCAGTGGCAACACATGTGAGGCCAGCAGCCTCCCACAACCATCTCAGAGTGAGTTCCCTGAGCAGCAGTGTTTGCAGATGCAGAGTACAACATCAGCTGTTGGCACAGGGCTGCTGGCATTCACTGGGAGCAAGGCCAGAAAGGACTCTGATTAATGATGGCATTGTTTTGGGTCCCCAAAAAGTCCTTGCACAACTAATGGACTGCTATGTTAAGAATCCTTTTCACATCTTTTTCTTCTCCCCTTCTTGTTTACATTAGTTTTACTGTCCTTGCACTTTTGCCTCTCTGTCCCATTCTAATTTCTTACTTAACAGAATTTCCTCTCTTCTTTCCATCAGAAAATTTCAGTGTTGTGCAAAAGATTATTTTTTAAATATTATATGTGCCAAAAACAATTAAAAAAACATTGCAGTAACATGATGTATATTTGAGCCGTACTATTCTTTTACGACACATTAAAATAATGGGTGTCCAAACTGGCTTTTGCTGTCTGACCATACTTGACTGACTTTATTAAATCTCTTTCCCCCCTTCTCTTAACAGCTGCAAATCAAAAAGAACCTTTGACTCCTATATTTAAAGTGAAAGATGAACCTAAGGATGAAGAAAATACAAGTTCCTCTTTGCCTAAGCCCAGCTTCGTTTTCAGCCATGAACCTGAAACCTCTGCCCCAAGTATCCCTGAGGAGAATCTCAAACCACAGGAAGTGCCAGCAAATGTATTACGACAGGACATGTCAGTCAAAGCAGCATCTGAACTTCTTATGAAACTATCAGGTAATTATATTCAGCATCTCATTTTTACTTTTATTTTTGTTCTAGCACTGATAGGTGAGAGGCAGATCTCTACTTCCAGTCATTTGTTATTTACTACTACTACTAAGTTGACAGAACTCCAGTATATAATTGCATTAGGACAAACAATATAGGTTCTTCTTCATGATACTCCCCCCACTCAAGTTTCAGACTGTATAGATCTTGTAAACAGCTGTCACCCTTTTGGAAACTGTCGGAAACCAAGGGTGTATTATCCCCATTCCCAAGCCTTCACATATGCATTGCTGCCTCCCGTTCATGATGCAGTGCCATTCAGCTGCAAGTTTATATGCAGCAAATAAACATTACAGTTGTGGACATGGAAATAGTCTTTAATGACTTTTTATTATTATTTACTCCATTTCCCCTCCTTTTCCCCCAATGGGGACCCAAAGAAGCTTACATTATTTTCCTCGCCATTTGATCCTCCCAACAACCCTATGAGTGTGTGGTTGGACCTGTGTCACCCAGCAAGCTTCCATCTCAGAGTCGGGATTAGAACCTGGGTGTTATTGACTTGTTTATGGTGTGAATCTTTAGTAATGTGTGTTGTGCATTTCTTATTTTTAAGATACTTTTAGTGAATGCAATAACCTTGGCCAGAGAGGTCAGTAAGTGTTCAAGCTTGAGGTGTGAATATCCATTCCAGAAAGTGAGCCATAGTATGGGTGTGAAGGCTATTAAAAATCTAGGATCACAGCTGGTATTTTTCATGTGGTTCATGCATCATTCATGTGTCATCCACCACTGTCCTTCCTCATTGTAGGAGATCTTGCATAAATTGAGAGAGTTCATGGGAGGTAGTGTTGCCAGCTCTAGGTTGGGAAACACCTGCAGATTTTGGGGAGGAGCCTGAGGAGGGTTAGGTTTGGGGAGGGGAGGGACTTCAATAGGGTATAATACTGTAGAGTCCACCTTCCCAAGTGGCTGTCTTCTCCAGGTGAACTGATTTCTGTCACCTGGAGATCAGTTGTAATAGCGGAATATCTCCAGCTATCACCTGGAGGATGGCAACCTAATAAGAGGTGGTAGCGGTGCCTCTGAGCTTTTGCATTAGGTTTACTGACAGCATATGTACTGGGGGAGGGTTGGTTCCTCCTTGGCCTCTAGAAGTCCTTTCTAGAAGAAAAAGAAGAAGAGATTGGATTTATACCCCGCCCTTCACTACCCAAAGGAGAGTCTCAGAGCGGCTTACAAACTCCTTTCCCTTCCCCTCCCCACAACAGACGCCCTGTGAGGTAGGTGGGTCCGAGAGAGCTCTGACAGAAACTGCTCTTTTTCAAGAACAGCTCTGCCAAAACTATGGGTTGCCCAAGGTCATCCAGCCATGTGCAAGTGGAGGAGTGAGGCTGAGGAATCAAACCCGGTTCTCCCAGTTTAGAGTCCGCGCACTTAACCACTACACCAAACTGGCTTTCTATGAAGTTTTCAAGCCATGGCCACCCTTGAAGAGTACTTTTTATGGAAACAATATCCTTTTTGACAACATACCTCTGTTTTCGAAGTATTTTCTGTCATTGTGACAGGGTTGGGGAACTAAATAGCTAGTCCTCTGGTCAGTCATTCTGAGGCATGAGGGGAGGAAAAGCTTTTCTGAACAAAGGTCCTGGAAGGCCATACTGGGATAAAGACATAGTTTATTCATATGTTGGCATCACTTCAAACACACATAGTTTACAGCTTTACATATGTCATAATCTGGCAATAATTACAGTGCCTTTTCTGATCTGTGTTTTCTATTTCTGAGAGTGGCTAATAGTATTTTTGGCACAGAGATAAAATAAAGACTAGAATGTCATACAGCCTGAACATCTGGTACTAAATTAAAAACTTTGATATGCTGTGAGTCTCCACAGGCACAGATATTCTGTTCTTCCACCTTGGTGGCAAAGGCTGTATATGCCTGGTATTGGTAATTAGACTGACAAGCAGTTATGTTTAATACTTGAATTGTCAATAAGGACTGCATTGGGACTGGAATCTCTTGATTTTTGGCAAATGGATACAATGGAGGATAAAAGAACAATTTTGTAATCTCTACTGGCTGCCTACTGGGGAGAAAAGCAGAGTATAAATATAAAATAATAAAAAGGAAGTCCAGAAACCTACATTCAAGCATCCAGACAAGGCTCTGTAACTTTTTGGATGTTTTTGAATAATTCAGGGTTTTTTTAGGATTTCTTTTTCCTGCTGGAAAACCTTTATGTGGAACAGGCAATCTATTGGTCCATCTTCCTGTTTGTATCTACTTGCTCACCTAGGCTTGCCCATCACACGATAACATATGTAGTTAGCATATCTGTAATGGTAAACTACTATTGATTGGACATCACTGAATACATCTGTCGCGCTCTCCCTTGGACTTCAGTGCGGCGCCTCCACTGGCCGTGGCGTCGGGGGTCTCGAGCAGACTCTGGCAGGGGAGACGGCCCTTGGAGTGGCAGGGTCCAAAAAGGGAGAGGGAGTGAGGGGCCTCAGATAGGCAGAGGACAGGGTTAATGTCACCCTGAGAGTCCCTCTGCCAGTGCGCTGCGGACTTTCTTCCTCTCTCTCTGCCGTCTTTCTGTCTCTCTAGTCAGTGTCCCACTTCATTCCACAGCGCACTCCTCCTCCCCAGCCCCTTCTCCACCCTGCCTTTTATCTCCCCACCCAGCTCCCAGGACCGCCCATCCGCCCTCCAGCTTGGGCCACGCCCTCCTTTATGTATCTGGACACCGGGGGGGCGTCTCCAGGGTGAATGCTGATATGCCGCCGGTGGCTCTGGCGGCCTCTGGGCCGCGCCGCCACCAATCTGTGGCAGCCCTCGCTGCTCCGCGCTTGCTCCTGGCCCGTCAGACAAGCAGCTGCCGCCCCTCTCTTCTTTTGTGGGGCTGCTCCGCGGACCCCGGTCCTGTCTCCGGGCTCGGCCGACATAGCTCGCCACGAGAGGGATCCCCGCTCCCAACTCACTCCCCGGACCGTCAAACTTCGTCCCATCTGGTGAGTCATGCCTAGGGCGTCTTGCAGGGTTTGTCGGGGTCCCCGGGGCCCATTCTGCACGTCCCGTGACCTCTGGAGCGGGACAACATCTCAAAAAATATACTGTACTCTGCATAAAATATTCAGTTCAGTAGAGATTTTGGGAAAATTTCCAGTAGCATGCAGGGTAATACAACATTTACTTTCACTGATCAAGCACATGTGCTTATGGGTATTGTTCAGATATAAATATGGAAATATATGTGGTGAAAAGAGCATGCTTTCTTCTATTCTCATGAATATTAAATGTTTGTATCTGTGTTGGGGGGATGGAGATGTCATTAATTATTATGCATACAGTTATAAAGAATGGAAAAGCTGTATTTAGTAAACATTTTCTTTTTTTATAATAAAATTTTATTAGTTTATAAAGACAGAAATAGACACAAACATATATCATAATACAAGGATGAATTACTATCATACGTAAGACACAGACCATTGTCTTAGTGAACATTTTCAAGCATCCTATGTTTAAGAAGATACCCATCACAGACTTACAGATACAGTCACTAGGGGCGACCAGAAATGTAATACTGAGTGATGGCCAGGGTGGGCAGGGAGTCTTCAGTATACTCTGCCATGGGAGTAATAGATTTTTTTAAGCTGCTGGCGACCCCAGGAGGTGGAAAGTGCCTCTTTTAAAATGGTGTGAACCTGTACATGTGCTAGACTACAATGTTAGTGTCATGAGTTGCAGAGAATGCCCTAGCCAGACGTCAAGCACTAAAGGGATTCACTTACTTCACGGAAGAGAAAGGAAGCAAGAAAGTCAAGTCTTAAAGCCAGCGTGGTGTAGTGGTTAAGAGTAGTGGCCTCTAATCTAGAGCATTGAGTTTGATTCCCCACTCCTCCACATGAAGCCTGCTGCGTGACCTTGGGCCAGTCACAGTTCTCTCAAAACACTCACAGCCCCACCTACCTCACAAGCTGCCTGTTGTGGGGAGAGAAAGAGAATATGATTGTAAGCTACTTTGAGATTCCCTAAGGTAGAGAAAAGCAGAGTATAAAAACCAACTCTTCTTTTAAAGACAGTGTGTAGTTGCTAAATACGGCTAAAATCTGTGGTCCTGATATATATGTTGCATTACTATCATGTGGTGGTTTTATATTTGTATTGGTTATAATATTTTTCTTAGAAATATTTACTCATCCACTGTAATGGTTTCTTCCTCTTTTCACATTGCCATTCATATGAAATTGTAGAGAAGCCGTACATTAAATTCTCATTCCTTTCTTAGTTTTGAACTCACTATGCTGAAATAATGTATGTTAGAAATACAGCAGACCATTTATTTTGTGTGTGTGTGTTTGTTTTAAGTAATTCAGTAAAAATTGCTGATGGTGGTGTTTCATCAATAGATTGAAAGCAAGGAATTAATGGAGATTTACTTAAAGAAACCTCACAGTTGATCTTTCTGTGCTGGCCAGCATTTGGAATATTAACATCATTCTTTAGTTCTGTATTTCTTGTATTCTTCATGGTTATTTATTTTGAGTTCCCAAACTTTTGCACTTGTTTGAAATAGCATAGAACATAAGGATGATGAATAATATCTTCTGAATGAAAAGATCTTGTCTAGCTTATTTCCTGTAATACCATTGTTCCCAGAAATACTGAAGTAGATGTCACTGGACAGCCCTTTTAAATAAACACATGTGTTCTGTTCATGCTTAGCTAAATTGTTTAAGACTTGGTTGCAGGTTTTGCCAGAAGTACACTATGCTGACTTTTGCTGTTTGCTATGCTGTTGCTTTAGTGTGTTCATGCCTCAGCATACTTGGCAGTAATTCTAATTTGCACTACAATCTCTGTGAAAGTTTGAACTGTGGTTTTTCAACCAAACAGTGTCCCAGTTTCTGGGTTTCTCCTAAGGGTCTGAAAAGTCCTCTGAAGTCTCAGCAGCTATCTTCTAACTCCAAATGCCTTGTGTGGTCCAGGGAGTCTTTCCTTTTTCATTCCTTTTCATCTTTCTTTGATCTGAAAATGTACAACAGGCCTCAGTCCTAGATTTGCCATTTCTAAGATAGCATTGTAGCATTTTGCCCTGAATTTAGTGTTTAGTGCTTCACATACTGATATCATCTTGTTCAGTGCACCTCCTGTCTATATTTTGCCTTACCCTACGATATAATTTTGCTTCTGGCTAAGTCCCTCTTTGTCAAGAATCTCCAAGTAGAGTGTTGCTGGCTGTGCTTGGACAAATTATCCAAGTCTAAATTGTATCAGACCTTCATATTTGGCCAGTCCAGTTCCTTAGCCTAAACCCTCCCTTTTGAGTTGGATCTCCTTCTTTCTAAATTCAGAAATGGAGAGAAAGGATATGCCTAAACAATTAATCAACTCCCAAACAAATGTAAAAATCTCTATTTTAAAATATAGTTATTACAATTAACTTGAATGGAAAATTAATGGCAGGGGGCAGTGCTCCTAAATCTTCAGATGTGGTCATTATTTTGCTGCCTGGTCATATGCCTTAGAGTTCACGGAAGGCTGAGTGAGGGGAAAGGAGTAATTTAGCCAATATATAACTGACAGAGTTACACAGATCTTGCAGCCCAAGAGAATCTGTCTTTCCAAAGTGCTCTCTATCTGAATTAGGAAGGGATTTGATTCTGTGTAAGTAGTAATTCCTGTTTGCTGGACCTATTCTGATCTCTCGTGCTCAAATGGCAAGTGTGCACTGCACACTGAGTGTGTGTGTGTGTGTGTGTGCAAGAGAATGCTACACTTCTCTTTCCTCCCTTGGCCATAGGCAAATCTGCCACGGAGTGGACAGGTCAAACATGTTGTTTTAGAGAGGGGGTGGCTAGAGTGAAACATACATTCCCTTGCCTGTATGCACACCAGATGCTGTCTTCTTTCAGTGAGCAACACACAGAGACTACAGTCCCATTCAATCGTAGCTCTATTTATTTTTTTAAAAATCAAATCCTAACCATGATAAGGATCGTGGAAATTGATGCAATTGTTTGTAGTTCTGCGGAAGGGTTGGCATCCTGAAAACTGTAGCCTTAACTGATCCTATTCTGTGCATTTGCACCATGTTGCTACTAAATGTTGTGCTTACCCCATGTCACGTTTATTTATTATTTATTGACTATTTGTGCCTGCTTTGTTTTGCTACCTGCTTCCTTGGGTTGCTCTTTTGAATACCTCCTTGTGCTTCCTGTACTTATAAAACAGGGAGACTTTTTGCTCTGTGTATAATATTTGGCGGAGAGAATTCCTAGTGTCTCTCCTTCTGGAGAGATACATTTTCATTTGACAAGCCTCTATTGGCATACGTATACACATACAATAGGAGATCTGGGAGAGATACAATTAATTGGGGGGGGGAGTTCCATGTAGTAATGTGTTTGCCTTTGAAATCACCTGTTGAGTTTTAATAACAAATATAATAAACATAAAGAAAAAAACCAGAAGTTTAGAAAGAAAAAATATCTAAAAAATTGTCTTCTTCTCAAAGAGGTCCCAGGTTCTGGACCTGCTTAAAATTCACACAGATAATAGTTGTGGTTCTTCCCTGTTTGCTTAGTTATAACACTTTTCCTTTCAGTGTGTGTGTGTGTGTGTGTGTGTGTAGGGCTGTCAAGTCACACCCAACTTCTGGTGACCCCAAGTACCGACCCTGCTTAGTTTTCAAGATCTGACAACATCAGGCTGGACCATGCTTCCTTCCTTCTCCAATGAAATCATTAGGCTAACATAAATGTCTACATATCTACAGGGCAGTCAATACTGGCCTGGCATTTTGGGGTGAATTTTTTCTCTTTAAGTTTCCATCCGTTGTCACAAAGTTGGAGGCAAGGCCGTATTCTACCCCCCCACCCCCATGCACTAGATTTTCTTTTATGGACACATGAAACTGTCGTATACTGAAGCAGATCATTGGTCCAGCTGGCTGAGTATCTTTTACTCTGACAGGCAACAGATCTTCAGAATCTCAGCCAGAGACAGATCATTCTAACACACACATACACACACCCCACCTCAGGGTGAACTTTTACATTGAGCTGTACTGACAAAACTGCTGGATCCGGCGCCTGTTCTGGGTTCCACTTCAGGGCCTGTCTGGCACCGTAAAAATTAATTTCCAGAGCTGTCAAACCTAGAGCCCTCCTACCCCATGAAAAGGCAAGATGGTTTTACCATTCTCTCTTGCATGTTTTTGAGTGGACTTTTCATAAAACTGCTGTTGGGACTTTATGCCCCCCTCCCCTACATGCTCAAACTGATCCCAGTCTTCCTCTGGTCGGAGTTGGAAAGACATGGGATGTAGGCTTGATAACCAGTGTGTGTGTGTGTGTGTGTGTGTGTGTGTGTGTGTGTGAATCTTGGGGCTGAGCAAGTGTGAGGAGGAAGTTAGATCATCTCCCTCTGTCGGTGTGTGACTGTCCTGCTCCCCATTCTAAAGCCGGGCAACTGTGGAGGAAGATCTTTAAGTGGGCTGCAGCTGCTTTGCTAACCGGTTATCGATTGTTAGACTGAGTATCGGGGGTCGTACAGGGACACGAACGATGCTGTGACCTGAGAAGAACAGACCCAGTGACTGTGAGACTTGACTTGGTTTGGCAGGGATGAAATTAAATACTCATATAGAATCCTTTTAATGAATTAGGCACTTTAGGCTTGGTTTTTATATATTTTGCCCCTCTGCAGTTTAATGATTATTTTGATTAATTGATGATTTGGCTGTATTTGAATTGATTAAATTGGATTTTATATTGTATTAATCAATCAATTATTAGATGATGCTAATGCGGTGGGGGTGGGGAGGTTAGAGGGAGGGTAATTGAATTATTTATATGAATTTTTCCCCCAACCTAATTTCCCCCCACTGATTAATTGAGCACATTGATTCTCTAATCAAATTAGATTGATATATTGGAATTGATTATATTGATTGTATTGTTTATTAATCAGTCCAATTGGTTATTGTAACAGGGTGGGTAAATTAGATAGTTAGAGAAGGCACAAATGGGGGTATCTAGTTTAGACAGGGGTCTGTGATGAGCTGTGTAGGATTTATAATTTAGACAGTTATAGCCTCTGCTGGTTGTTGGAGAGTATTGAGGTTGAGAGCACTGATGAAGGGGGGCCATGCAAGGGTCAGGAATACCAGTGATTATGGGGCGGGGGAGATATAGTGGTAGGCATAGGTGCTCTTCCATTAACTGGAATGGAAGAAATCAGAGATACAGAAATGCTTGGACTTCTTCCCACCTATGTCCCATCCCGAGAAATGTTGCTTGTGGGGCTAGGAAAATTTACCCTTCTCCGTCACTGGTGTTATTCAGTGCCAGGTCTATTAATAATGAGCATTGTGCTCCGTGATTATCTCATGGAGTCACAGGTAGACCTGGCTTGTATGATCGAGACCTGTGTGAGGGATGGTGAAACTGTCACCTTGAACCAGCTTGCCCCACCTGGGTTCTTGGTCTTTCACCGGTTGTGGACGTATGGGTGCGTGTGTGTGGCTTTGCTTATCCGTGAATTTTGTTCTTTCAGGTCACTCCCCACGCCAACAATATCCGGCATTGAATGTGTTGGTCTAGCATGTGATGTTGAGGAGAATTTGGCTATCTGGCTGGTGTACCAACTGCCTAACACACCGGCAGATACCCTGTCCAACCTGTTAGATGGTGTATCAGGCTGGGCACTGGCATATCCCTGGCTTCTGATCCTGTGTGACTTCAGTGTTCATGCCGATGATGCAGTATCTGTCCAGGCCAGGGACTTAGTGTCGTCCATGGAGGCACTGAGATTCTCCCAGTTTATATCGACTCCCATGCACCAAGTGGGCCACACACTGGATCTGATTTTTGGGATGGGGATACATGTGGATCTGATTACTACGGTTGTAGTCCCATGATCTGACCATTTTGCCCTGAAGGTCCGGCTGAGCATACTATGCCCACCCTGTTTAGGTGGCGAGCATTCGGGCTCCTCTGGGAGAAATTATCAACTTGTCCATTTCTACTGGGACTTTCCCAGAGGCTTTGAAGGAGGTGGTGGTTCATCCGCTCTTGAAAAACCCATCACTGGACCCGATGGTCCTGACCAACTACTGCCCAGTATCGAATTTACCATTCCTGGGTAAGGTGGTTGAGAGAGCAGTGGCTGAACAACTCCAGGCCTTCCTGGATGACACTTCCATCCTTGACTCCTTCCAGTCTGGCTTCTGCCCTGGCCATGGGATGAAGATAGCTCTGGTTGCCCTCACAGATGACCTCTGTAGACATCTGGACCGATGTGGGTCAGTGCTGCTGTTATTATTAGACTTAACACCAGCATTTGACATAGTCGACTATGATCTTCTGACCGACCTCCTCACCGACATAGGAGTTCAGGGGACTGCCTTGAAATGGTTTTCCTCCTTTCTCCATGGCCAGGGACAGAGGGTGGCGCTTGGCGAGAGGGTCTTCCCACAGTACCTGCTAGAATGTGGAGTGCCGCAGGGGGCGATCCTCTTGCCAATGTTATTTAACATATATATGCACCCCCTTGCCCAGTTAGTCCAGAGTTAGGGGCTGGGCTGTCATCAGTACGTTGACAACACCCAGCTCTATTTGTTAATGGACAGCCATCCATCTTCTGTTCCCGGAAAGCTGGGTGAGGAGTTGGAAGCTGTGGCTGGATGGTTGCGGCAGAGTCGATTGAAGTTAAATCCATCTAAGATGGAGGTCCTGTTCCTGGGTCGAGGGGGTACAGATGTGGGCACCAGGCTCCCCACAGTGGAAGGGGGCATCTTTGGTCCCAGCCCCAACAGTGAGGAGCCTGGGAGTAACACTGGATGCCTCACTGTCCATGGAGGCCCAGGTTGCCGCAGTTGCCAGATCTGCATTTTTCCATCTTAGGCAGATTGGGCTACTGAAGCCCTATCTCTCCCCCCAAGACCTATCTACGGTGTTCCATGCAATGGTCACTTCCAGACTTGATTACTGCAACTCACTCTGTGCAGGCTTACCCCTGAGACTGATCCGGAAATTACAACTGGTGCAAAATGCGGTGGCGTGCCTGCTGATGTTGATGCCTGTGCAGGCTTACGTTCGACATGTTCTTTGCCAGCTGCTCTGGTTACCAGTTGAATACCCGATCTGCTTCAAGGTGGTGGTAATAACCTTCAAAGCCTTATATGGCCTGGGACCAACATACCTAAAGGACTGCCTCTTCCTATATACGCCTCGAAGAGCTTTATGCTCTAATAATCAACATCTCCTCGCGGTCCCTGGCCCAAAGGACATCTGTCTAGCAACAGCCAAGGCCAGGGCCTTTTCTGCCCTGGCCCCCACCTGGTGGAACATGCTCCCTATTGAGATCAGGGCCCTGCGGGATCTTATTCACCTCTGCAGGGCCTGCAAGATGGAGGTGTTCCACCAGGCTTTTGGTTGAGGCCACACATGGCCTCCCCGAGATTGCTACCAGTCATCCATCCATCAGTAACTGGCCATATCCATCTGTATGGTTGGAACTTTCACCAGTAAGCTGTAACCACTGATTTTAAATGTTTATATTGTGTTTTTAAATTTTATTGTAACTGTTGAAATATGATGTGACCCGCCCTGAGCCCACTCGCGGGATGGGCGGGATACAAATATGAAAATAACTAACTAAATAAAATAAAATATCTTTTTTAAAAAGGTGTATGTCCACCTTCACACAGCAAGAAAGTTTTAGATGATTTTTGCTGTGAGGGAAAAGAGCAGTCTCTCAGTTACACTGTTTAATACTTAAATTATATTTAAAGTAGTGCTGCAACCAACTGTTTGTCCAAGGTACAGGCATGTGGTGAAGATTAGGAAGGTAACATTATGTAAGTACTGAAAGTTGTTTCAGGTGCAAATTATTTATCAGACTAGAAAGGAAAGGAAAACATAGGACATACGTCAGTATTTATACAGTAGTGTTTGGATTTCATCTTTTCAGTTCAGACATATAATGCAACTATGTGTCTCTGTTAGTGTCTTTATGCAACCAAGTCTACTACAATAGTTTATGTTATTGTAACATATCTTTAGGGTCCGAATAATTTTAACTGGCATAGCTGCCTTTTTACAATCCAGTTGAATGTTGGCATTGATCATTCCCACCCGGAATGTGCTCAGCATAATGCAATAAAAGCTCACATCAAACATATTTTGGTATATTCTGACCCCAAGAGAAAGTTTCCAATTAGTATTCAATGTTAAGAATTTCCCTGAAAATGAGAAGTAAAATACATATTTTTATAAATCAGTACATTTCCAAATATTATGAGCCGTTCATATGAGGAATCCTTTTGTATTTATTTTGCCCTCGTCATTTTGAGAGCAAGCAAGTTTTCTAGCTACATATAAATAACCCTCTGTTGATAACTTTTAAAATGTTGTGTTTATAGGATTAATAAAAATTGCAGATTCTTTTCATTTTGTTCTAAAACCCACTTGCATTTACATTCAGAGACTGTTTAACCTTTGTTTTACTTCTTAAACAGGCAGAGTGTTTGTTTTCAATTTGTTAAATGATGAATCCCAAACCTGTAGCATTTACATTTTAATACATGTTCATTTTATACACGTTTGACTCTTGTTACTTAGCAAGTTCCATTGAATCACTTCCACTTCAGAGGCTTGTGATCAGATACTCCAGCCTAGTCTTTAAATGCATTGCATTTCTTATAGAGAGATAGTGTTTGTTTGAGTAGAGTGGTTTTGCCAAAACAATGATGAAATAATTTCCTGCTAAGATTTTTTTTTCCATTCTGTTGCTTTGAGGCAAGCATTATTGGTTTTCATCTAGAATGGTTTGGAGGGAGTGTCTAACATTCTGCCGTATACCTAGTTTACACTCTAACTAAGGGATTGATTCATGTGTGGGTTTCTGAGGCAATAAGATTTTCACACAGTCACTACGTCTATATTTCACAGGGTGGCATCTGTCTGAATTGGCTGCATATGAAAATGGTGAAATGATGCACCAGAGAAAGCTAGCTTTCTGTCTAATGTGGAAAGTAGTGCCATTTTCATGAACATGTAGAACTGCCATGTCCAAAACATGAGAGGCCTTTTGCACTTGTGTTCTTACATGTAAGGATTTGGGAGTAATTCCACAGCTTGAAATTCTGGCTTCTGTAAAAACTTCTAAAGGTACAGAAATCATCTTATGATGCTGGCATGACAGAACAGGCCCATAGCCAGGATTTCATGGCTTGTGGGGGAAATTTTTTTTCCTGGTGGGGCAGCCATTTTTTGCAATTATTATTTTTGCAGTTGTTTTTAAAAGCCACAGTCTATTCACATACACCCATCTTTATCACCACAACCATGTGACGACCACTTGCAGCCCACTGCTTTTAGCTGCCGGTTCTACCCAGGCAGAATTTCTCATTGGGGTGCCAGGGACTAGCTCCTTCTGGCCTGTCAAGCCTGGCTGCAGTAGGAAAGTTTCCACCACCAGACTTCTCTGGAGGAGCGAAAGATTGAGTTGCTGTGTGTCTCAAGGGATGCAAATAGCCCACGCCTCCTGCATTGTTCCTGCCTTCCTTCAGGGACCGCCCTCCCGCCTCGAGGAGCCTCACAAGTGCCCCTCCCCCACCTCCTTCTCCTGCCTAACTCAGCCTAGGACTGCACGGGGAGGTGCCTCCTCCCTCCCTTCTTCCAACCATGTTTCCTGCCCTGGTGGGAGCACTCATCAGCCACACAGCGAAGCCCCACCCCACATGCATTGAGTACAGTGGGTTGAGTAACCCCAGATCGCGTGGCTGCTGCTGTGACAGAAATCAGCTGTTTGTGCTGCAACAGATGAACATCACTCTGCCCCCAAAAGTGGGTTGCAAACCTTCAGGTGTTTTTGTACAGATTTGGCAGCCTTCCATTCTCCTGCAGGGTCAGCTGTGTGAGCAGTTAGTCAAACAAGCTGCTGGCTGCCGGCATGGAGGGAGGGTGGAGCAGGCGAGGCAAGGTCATGTGGTTCAGCAAAGCAAGCCAGGAGAAGGCAGTACCTGACCAGCAGGCTACTGGGAGGGCGATTCAGGAAGAACCTCAGGGTATCTGTTGGACAGAGGGGAAAGCGGGGATGGGCACACCAGCCAGCTGGAGAAGGCGTGCACGTAGCTGGAGAACGCGGCAGAGTGGCTGGCTGGAGCCAAGAGGAGAAGAAGGCACACAGGGTGCGTGCAGGCAGGCTTGGGTGCGGTGGTGCGGCTAAAATTAAACCTTTTAAAACTTTATAAAACATTTAAGAAAGAGTTTTGTTAATTAAGGGGGCATTGCTGCGAGATGCCCCACCGTAGCTACGGGCTAGTGACAAGAACTTACCATGCGGCTTTGCATGTGGCCATCATCTTATTTTAACGGAACCATTATGGCTGCAACCCTAAGAACGTTTTCCTGTAAGTAAGTCCCATTTAGTTAAGTGGGATTTACTTCTGAGCAGACTCTAAGAACATTTTCCTGTAAGTAAGCCCCATTATGTAAAATGGGACTTACTTCTGAGCAGACCTGCTTAGGATTGCGCCCTATTTGAGTAGTCCTGTTTACATGTGAAATAGTAATACACCAGCACAACCCTTGTCTACATTACAGATCTTTGTAGTGCTAACATTTTAATGTGTAGTGGCTGAGAATTTTCTTCCGACAAGCCACTCTGTTTGTGCGGTGTCGCATGGGTAAGTTCTTCTGTTCCACCAATGCCATATTTAAATCAGGCCTCAGGGGATGGATCTGGCAATTTTCGTTGTAAGTAGATTCAGCCAGTTGTTTCTCCATGAAACTGAGGTGGTATCACACCCTTGTGAAAATCTGAAACCACAGGAAATTACTAACAAATGTGATAAGGCAGGAGGGGTCAGTCATAGCAGCACCCGAGGTGTTCGTGGAGCTTGTTAAATAGCTGGTTAACTTCCAACTCAGTAATCCCTAAAAGTAAAATAGTAACAAATGAGTTGCTTAGTGTTGCTCATCCATCCTCTGCGTTTGAATGACCACCAATCAAATTTTGAAAATAAAAAGGATGGAAATATAACAGAGTATGGATGAGTATGTAACTGGTTTAGAGTTGCAGTAGTGGAATCAGCTGCCTAGGGAGGTGGTGAGCTCCCCCTCACTGACAGTCTTTAAGCAGCAGCTGGACAAACAGTTGTCAGGGATACTCTAGGCTGATCCTACATTGAGCAGGGGGTTGGACTAGATGGCGTGTATGACCCCTTCCAACTCTGTGGATCTCTGATTCTAAAGCATTTTAGGCACCCACACACAGTGTGCTTAGTACTAACATACAAGAGAACAAAAGATTGCTCCAGCTTCCAGGTCAATCAGACTACACATATGATGAGTTTACATTTACTGATTTCATAATATGCTGTTATTGGGAGTGTGGAACACTGCCATTGAGAACCTATATAGAATTGCTGTCCCCTCTATTCTCTTTGAAGTTATATGAATGGGGCAATATTATGTCAACATTGGCCCCTGCCACACGGCAGAAAAAAACACGGCCAAAGTGCGGCTTTTTAGGAGCCGCACCCAAAGAGACACGCGGTAGTGGGATCACACAGATCCCCTGAGCCGCCACGCAGTTGCCCCCTGCACAAACAGATGCCGGGGAGGAAGCCACCGACGGGAGACCGAGGCAGCCGGCTGCGCATGCGCAGTTCAGCCAGGAGCCTCGAATGCTCCCGACGACGGACGCGCCGGCAATCCCACAGCCGCGCTTGCTGCGGCGTTTCAGGTGAGTCCTACTCTTTACTTGGTTTTTTTTTTTTGCTCCGCAGCACTGGGCTGTAGGGTCGGATCGGGGACTGGTGTGCGCCGATTCCCAGATGTTGCGGTGAGATCGCACCCGTTTGCTGTGCCCCCGATCCGTCCCTCTTCCGGCCCAAAACCTCCCGTGTGACCGGGGCCATTATATGCCATCTCTATTCTCTGTGTAATTTAAGGGGGTGAGGGTGACAAACTAACCATACTGTTATCTATCAGTTTTTAAGACATTTGGAATCTAAAAATAAATTATGATGATTACTGTTTATTATGTAAATTCCATAATCCAGTGACTGGAAATAATCGGAATTGTTTTATGGTTGATATTTTCATAGAGAGTTGCTTATGACTGGATGAGATCATCCTTTGGAGAGGGAACACAGAGATTCTAAAAATAAAAAAATGTTGGCGTTTCTGCTAAGAATTTAATTGGTAGCTTGCAACATTTTTGGCATATAAATGACAGTACTGAGAAGTATTACAGAGCAATAGAAGAAACCTGCTGATCTGTTAAATTAAGAATATTGCTTTGAGTGTCACAAGGATATTTCTTAGGAAATCTGAGAGATTTATACAGCTGAGCTGACCAAGTTTAAGATGGTGAGAATCTTGGGAATTTGCACTATTGGAGTCCTTACACAGTCCAAATGCAGAAAGGTTTGGGGAGGACTGTGGGTTAGTGGTAGAGCATCTGCTTTGCATGAAGAAAGTCCATTGTATCTCCAGTTAAAGCATCTGAGGTAGCAGGTGTTGGGAAAAATCTTTCTCTACTCAAGATCCTGGAGAGCACCTGCCAATTAGAGAAGATAATGTTGACGTAGTATAAGGCAACTTCATATGTCCAGATATTCCTAGTGCTCACCTTCGTTCAATCATTTTCCATATGATCTCGCTAAAATTAAGCACATGCTTAATTCTCTCAGTGAACTCAGTTATCCTTATAAAACTTAGGCCCCGGTCACACAGGAGGATTTGCCCCGCGAAACGGACGGGATGAGGGCAGATTAAACCGGCGCGATCAGATGCCAACATCTGTCAAGCGTCGTGCATCCACCCCCAACCCGTCCCTTCCGGCCAAAGATGCGGATCTAAAAGAGAGTAGTGAAAGGGCATTACCTACCGGATGACGTGCAGCAATGGCGGCCGTGGGATCGCCAACGCGCGGTTATCCCATGGTATGCATGGTAATGGCGAACTGCGCATGCGCACAACTGCTGCGGCTGGCCCTCCTCACCCTTCTTAGATTTGCTTTCCCTGCAGCATGTGATCGCGGCTGCTGGCAGAAGCGCAGAGCCTCAGGGGACCTGTCTGATCCCGCTGCCGCGCTTCTATTTGTTCCGGCTCTAAAAAGCCGCACTTCTGCCGCAGGTTTTCCCTCTAGTGTGACCGGGGCTTTAACTTCAGTTTGATCTTCAGACACAAATCACTTTTCCTCATCAATGCATCTTGTATGACTGTTAAGTTCCCAGTCTGTTGGTAACATATCTTTTGTTGTTGTTGTTTACAGCAATACCTAATTTTCAGAGTATGTTAGAACTGGAAAGGGTCATAAGCAGTGTTCCCTCTAAGCTGAGTTAGTGTGAGCTAGCTCACAGTGTTTTAGCCTCCAGCTCACAGATTTTTGTCTTGGGTCAGGAAGGATGGCTCCAGAGCCAACTAATTTCTGCAGCAGCCAAATCGCTCACTCACAACTTTAATGCCAGTAGCTCACAAAGCAGGATTTTTGCTCATCAGACTCCACAGCTTAGAGGGAGCATTGGTCATAAGGATTAAGAAGTATGTATATCTCTTTGGCCTGACATGGATAGCCCAGGCTGGCCTGATCAGATCAGATCTCAGAAGCTAATCAAGGTCAGCCCTGGTTAGTATTTGAATGCAAGACCACCAAGGAAGTCTAGGGTCACTATGTTGAGGCAGGGAATGGCAGACCAATTCCAAACATCTCTTCCCTTGAAAACCCTGTGGGGTCAACCATGTCGGCTGGAATTTGATGCCCCCCCATCTCCGTAGTATGAAGCGGAAAACCAGTTTAGTTTCTCCCCCACCCCCCCACAATGAATGCACACAGTTAACTTTTGTTTAAATAACGGGAAAAGCCATTTGGGAGTAGAGGAGGGAGGAGCAGGTTAAATGCATTGGTTCTCTTCTTTCTGGAACAGGTCTTTAGATTGGAGCAGAGGTTCAGGTAGACATGTCACCTGCTGTGAGAAATAAAGAAGGTTAACTTTAGTATGCTAGCAGTCTCTTAAAATTTCTGAAATAGAGGAAGGGAAATAAATATTCTCTGGATGCCTGATGGAAGAAAAAGAGTCTTTATTTCAGTTTGAAAGCTAAGCATGCCTGGTTTCCTCCAACTTAATATGCTATACATTCCAAGCCCATTTTCAGCATTCTTCTCTTGGGCCCTCTCCAGTTTTCAATGTCATTGAAATGTGGTGTTTAAAGCCATGCACAGTATACTAATACAGCCTCACTAGTGCAGAGTAGAGTGATGCTATTCAGATACTAGTTGAGTTACGTTTGTTTTGTACATTGTATGTGATAGTTATTAGATCTCCGTGCCTGAAATCTACAGGCATGTCAAAATAAATTTTAAAGAAATAGCTATTCTTTGAATGATTGTGGTCTAGAATTTACTGCAAATGGCAAAACATTTAAACTTTTGGATTCTACTTCCACTTTGTTTAATTAACTTTGGTATTTTGAGATGGAAGGAGCTTTACTGTAGAATGTGGTTATTATTATTTACTGCTCCACATTCTAAGGAAATGAGCTCAGATGCCTGTATTAGTTAGTGACGATAAATGTCAGCAAAATGTTTTATTAATAACTCAATCTAAAAAGTCCTCCAAATTGCCCTGAAGAGATTTGTCAACAATTTTGATAATGTGGGTTAGCTGACTGGTAGGGTAGTACCTGGTATGCCCTGTAACATCATGCTTCTTATCGAAGGTATGAGTTCTGTCAGGAAGTTTTCATTTGATAAGTAGAATAGCCATGTCAGTTTGTTGTTGTAGTTCCAGCTCCTGCCAACCTAGCAGTTAGAAAGCAAGAAATTGCAAGTAGATAAATAGGTACCACTTCGTTGGGAAGGTAACAGCGTTCGGTGCGCCTTGGTGTTTAGTCATGCCGGCCATATGACCACGGAAACGTCTTCAGACAGCTTTGGCTCTTCGGCTTTGAAACGGAGATGAGCACCGCAACCCTAGAGTCGGATTCGACTGGCTTTCGAGCAAGGGAACCTTTACCTTTGTTGTAACTGTAAATGAAAAGAAGTCTCATGGCACCTCATAAACCAGCAGGCTTGTTGTAGCCTAGATTGACTTCATCAGATCCATGGCAGGTCATCTCAGTGGTGGTAGAAAGTGCCATCAAATCACAGCCAACTAATGGCAACCATGTAGGGTTGTCAAGGCAAGTGATGAACAGAGGTGGTTTGCTATTGCTTGCCTCTGCATAGCAACCCTGGATTTCCTTGGCGGTCTCCTGTCCAAGTACTAACCAGGACTGACCCTGCCTTAGTTTCCAAGGCACAAGATCAGGCTAGTCTGAGCCATCCATGTCAGGGTGAACTGTGACTACACAGATATGTATACACAGAGGGGCAGAAAAAAATTAAACTGTGGGGTTAAAAGGTTTTAAAATGCAAGCGTATGACCTGAGACATATCTATTTAAAACTCAGTAGCATTCAAGATAAGTCTACCCTGCTGTTTGTGCCACTGTTATCTGTAATAAGATGGGCAGCCAATGCAAGACAGCTTTTTCTGTGGCACCAGTTCAGTTATGGAATACCCTCCTCACAATTATTTGGCTCGCTCCACAATTTACTGCTGCTAACAAAAGATGCCTTTACCTACATAGCCCGTTAAAAAAATTAGTTTATGCCCTCATACATTTTTAACATCTTTAAATCTTCATGCTGTGGCTTTTCATAATTATGAACATTATTATCAAATTTATAATTTTAAATTGTTGCTGTTTATTTTTAATTGTTTTTTAAATTGTTGCTGCTTATTATTTTAGTGTCGTTTAATTTCAATTTAAATTGCTGGTTTTGGTATTTTGTTTTAAATTTTATTTCTGCCATTTTTCTGAGGCTGCCGGGAAACTTACTTTAGTGCTGCTGTTTTAACATGTATATTTTATGCTGCCGTTTTAAAAATGGTTCAGACATGCTTTAACTGTCTTTAAGGTTTCTAGAGTGCCTGGTAGAGAGAACGGACAGGAACTTCTTTAAATAATTTTTTTAAAATGGACAGATACATAAATTTAAAAAAATCTAAGGGTTTTCTGTATGCTCGACTTATTCCTGATTTTCTTGGCAGTCAATCTACAAGTGCTGTGATTGGTTTGGGAATGGTTCTTCTGCATATCCACCCTCCTGCTGCATTTTCAAAGTTGTGCAGTCAGTTTATTTTCTTCTGCATGTGCCTTAAATAATCAGGATTTTCAAGGGAGGCTGCTGTTGTCATTAGTGGCATCATCAGTGATGTCTCAGCACCCCTCTTACTTTCTGCACATGCTTTTATCACATGACTATATTGATATTGCATGCTTATACTGATAGAGCAATATACTGCTGTAGTGATAGGTCAAGCGGGTTCCCTAAATTCCCATATTTAATTTTTTTTTAAAAAACACATCTCTAGCTCCTTTGCTTGTGGAGATACAAGATACAAGGAAAAACATATATCTCTGCAAGGGAAGGGGCTAGAGTCTGCTAATGAATTCTAGTTCAGCAATTTCCTGCTGAAATCTTCCTTTGAAATTCCTTTATTGAAGAATAGTAAAAAGCCCAGTAGCACCTTTAAAACTAACAAACTTTATTTTAGCATAAGCTTTCAAGAAACACAGCTCTCTTCGTCAGATGCATGGAGGGTGTGAAGAAACTGGCCAGACCTACATAGGTGGTAAAGGGAGGGGAGAGAGGATGCAGAAAGTGCCATGTAAATGCAAAGCAGTTGCAAAAGTAATCAAAAAGGTTGAATGTGCAATCCAGGCTGGGTGGGTGTGACCCCTTCCTTCTATTAATAAATCCGAATGGAATACCTGAAAGGCAGTTACTTCTGGTTCATCAAAAGTGGCCCTTCCTGACAGCAACCCCACACCTCACACCCTATGTGAGGCTTGAGGAAGTAACTGTTTCAATGTATCTGATGAAGTGTGTGTGCACACGAAAGCTCATACCTTGAATAAGCCTCTGTTGGTCTTAAAAGTGCCACTGGACTCTAAATGTGTTCTACTGCGTCAGACTAACACTGCTGACCACCTGGATCTAACAGCATGTTGGAATGTTTATCCTCATAAAACAAGCCTTGTACACAGAAAACTGGCATGTCAAGGAGAAGTGTTATCTGGAACTCTTCTCCTTGATGTGCTAGCTTTCTGTGAGCAGGAAGTTTTTGATGTGGGGGAAATACTGAATCATGGTGCCCTGTTGTTGTTGTTCAGTCGCACAGTCGAGTCCGACTCTTTGCGACCCCATGGACCAGATCACGCCAGGCCTTCCGGTCTTCCGGCATTCTCTGAGGTTTGCTCAACTTCATGTTCGTTGCATCTATGACACTATCTAACCATCTCATCCTTTGCCGTCCCCGTCTTCTTTGACCTTCAATCCATGGTGCCCTAGAAGGTTTTTAATATCAGCGTGAAGATGCAGGGGCTGTGTATGCCAGCTTCATCTTCTTCTTTGCAATGGTGGCTGTGAAGAAATGCCTTTTTTTTTTTTGCCTGGGAGATTTGAGAGGAGCAAAAGCCTCCACTATACATTTTAACAATCCCCCCCCCCCCCCCCCCGGGCAGAGACCAGGCTGGGAAGGAAGAAGTAGGTCAATGGTTTTCCAGCATCACCTCAGCTACCTATAGGTTTAGCTAGAGATAATGGGATGGCCAAGCTCCCCCCCCCCTCTTCAAGCAGGGAACAGAGAGTTTTGGAGGAGTGGAACACTAGAAGGTCTCCAGGAAAGAGATTCCTGGAGATCTCTAGGAAACATCTCTTTGACCTGGCATGAAGGCAGGCACTCAGGGACATTCAGGACACTGTCCAGTGCCTTTCCAGTCACAGCTTCCTAATCACCCTCCAGAAGAGCCAACTAACACCTGTCCAAGTCATCACACATTTAGGGTCAGTAATAGATTCAATCCAGAAAAAAGCATTTCTACCACTAGACAGAGCAGAGAAGATCATTCAAACCGTGAAACAGGTTTGCTCTGTGAAATCAATGGACTTGATGATCCTAACACTTCTGCTAGGTTACATGATTGCATCTATCGAGACAGTCCCTTGGGCCCGGGCACACTCTCGGGTGCTTTAGTGGACACTATTGCCATCTCAAAGGTTCATAGCCCTCTGAAAGCACATCAGAGTCAGCATCAGTCAACATCTCAAGAAGGACCTCCTTTGGTGGACAACCAAGAAAAACTTGCTTGTAGGCAAACCCGAGTGACCACAGACCTACAGATCACAACAGATGCCTGCCTGATGAGTTGGGGAGCCCATTGCACACTGGGCCATGTGCAGGGGACCTGGTACCATCAAGAAGCTTCCCTCAGCATCAGTCTTTTGGAACTGCATGCAATTGTTCTGGCACTTCTCCATTTCCAAGACCATCTGTCTCAATTGAACATATGTATATGGACAGACAAGACCACAGCTAAGGCACATGTGAACCGCCAGGGAGGCACCAAAGCCAAGAAGCTACAGCAAGAGTTAACTATCCTCATGTCTGGGGCAGAACAACATCTGGCCTCTTTCAGAGCAGAACACATCAGCGGCCTAGCAAATGTTCAAGCAGATTGGCTCAGCCACACCAGGCTGGACCAGGAGGAGTGGTCCCTCAACTAGAAAACATTCCAGTCCCTGATTCTACATTTCAACCTACCGTGTGTAGATCTCTTTGCCTCCGCCACCAATGCCAAGACACCCAGATTCTTCTTGAGACACCAGTGTCAACAAGCAGAACAAGTGGATGCTCTGATGTCCCCTTGGCCATCGTGCCTTCTTTATGCTCCCCCCCCATACCTTTGATTCCAAAGGTTCTTAACAAAATGAAACAGGAGAAGGCAGAGTTGATTTGCCTGGCCCCATTCTGGCCCAGGAGTCCTTGGTCTTCCAGCCTGCTGAAATAATCAGTTCAACTTCCATGGGAACTTCCACTGTTGCCCAGTATGCTAACCCAGGGTCCCATCTGTTATCCAGACCCAGGTTGGCTTCATCTGACAGGATGGAGATTGAGCAACGAGCACTGATTGCATAGGGTTTCTTTGATCAGGTCATTCAGACCAACAGTTCTTGGAAGGCTTTTTTCAGATGATGCAAGAGGAAACACCTGCACCCAGACACCCTGGATCTTCCTCAGATATTGTCCTTCCTACAGGATGGAGTCTCTCAGGGTCTCAGAGCAAGCACTCTTCATCACTAGGTAGCTACTCTAAGCACCGTACTTTCATCAGTTAGCAATGCACCGCTCTCCAGATCCCCAGTGGTGAAAAGATTTCTGAAGGGAATTACTTTGTCTCAGCCCCCTACAGTGCACAGGTTTCCCTCTTGGAGACTTCATGTCATTCTTCAGGCTCTAACCACTCCTCCATTGCAGCCTCTGAGGGAGATTTCCCTGAAGTTCCTTACCCTGAAGGTACTTTTCCTGGTAGCTGTTACAGCAAGACGGATCTCAGAGATAGGTGCTCTTTCCATCAGAAAGGGCATATGCATCTTCCATAAGGAGATGGTGGTTCTGTGCACAGATCCCACCTTCATTCCCAAGGTCAACACAGCTTTTCACAGCTCACAAGAGAGATATTTGCTATCCTTCTGCCCGAAGCCATCTTGTCCTAGGAAGAAGAACTGGCACTTGTTTGACCTTCGCAAAGCACTTCACATTTATATCAAAAGGACCAAGTCATTTAGGAATTCCCTTTTTTTGGCTTTTCATCCAGCCGTCAAGGGGAAAAGGGTTTCTATGGCTGTGCTAAACAGGTGGCTAAAGGACTGCATCTCCTTGGCATATGAATCTCAAGGCCTTCAAGTCCCAGAGGGGATCACAGCTCATTCAACAAGAAGTGCTTCTACATCAGCAACATTCGACACAAATGCATCTGTTGCAGATATCTGCAAGGCTGCTACCTGGGCCTCGATGTCAATGTTTATCAGGCACTACAAGATGGACTCTATTGCCATGGATGATGCAGCATTTGGGGGAGAGTCCTAACAGAAAGTGGTCTAGTGCTACTGTTATCTCTATGTTTGGCAGTCACTTTTCCTTCTCTGGACCAGATGAGCTTTGTAACATCCCAACTGTATAAAAGTGTTCTCCCCTCAAGAGAGAATGGAACATTATAAATAATAAATCAATTTTTTAAAAAAGAGAGAATGGAACATTGGAATAACCATGAAGGTTCCTTCTTCTCAAGGGCAAGGAGGACACTCTGGACCCACCCTAGATGGAGGGTCTCTGTTCAGCCTTTTACGCTTTCTAACGGGTGACTGACTGCCAATCTCCATGTTCATTGTTCTTTCACTGTACTGACAGTTTATCTTTACCTGTATGGTTTGTTTCATAGGGTTCTGTAAGCCTTGTTGTCTGTCTGTTTGGCACACATTGTGGACTGTTATCATCTGTGGAAGTCTCCAGACTGAGTGTGGGCTCCCCCCCCCCCCGGAGATGGAAAGTCCAATCAATTTCCTGCCCCCAGGGATTGTGGGAAGAGGAACTCAAAAGAATCAGAGTGTCCTCCTCACCCTCAAGAAGAAGTAATTGTCACAGTAAGTCCAGTGGTTCTGTTCCCAGCTCTTCATGGGGGGAAAAATCTCAACATTCTTTTGAAGGCCCTGATAATAATGCACATAAAACATAAACTCTTGAGTCAGTGATGATAAATTACATTTCTACAAATCTTAACATAATAAAACACTTATTTTCATGATTAACTGACAAAGATGATGCTGAGATCTCAGACTGAGTTCAAATAAAAAGTAGTAAAAGGTCAGAACTTTTCCAGTACATATCTAGGATCAAGCTGTGTCTGGAAGGCTAAATGCTTTCCCCTCTTCAGTTCTACACTGAAGAACGATGCAAAAGTTACATGGTATGCAACACTCATCTTCCACATTTAATTCTCATATAAAGCATGTCCTGTTTTCATCCTTTTCCTGCTAAATTACAGAAACCAATGAATGCTAGTCAGTCTGGTAGTGCACCTGAGTATATGAAGTTTTTTTTTTTTAATCCTATTAAGAATGGAAACATAACAGTGCAATAAAAATATAAAAATAAAATACAGGCTTGCTTAGTTATTTTGTTATATTGCAACTGACATCTGGTGACAATTAAGCAGTGCTGTATGGCATATTTTCTTTTCCAAAGTACTTACAGAGATTTAATTAACCTGTTGGTGAGCTACATTTCCTAAACAGTATGCCAATTTAGAACTTCCTGTGGGATGGGTGAAAATATGCATCTTGCAAGTCCAAGGTTACCATCCAGACACCTTTGCTGAGAAGGGGAAGAATACTTTGCAGTGTAGTCATTCTGAATTTCCGGTATGAGATAAACCGGTTGAGTCCCCTGAGGTCCATAATAGGACAGAGGCCTCCATCTTTTTGGGGGCCCCGTAAAATAACGGGAGTAGAACCCGTGTTGATGTTGTGTTGTCGGGACTGATTCTATAGCGTCCTTTTGCAGAAGGTTCTGGATCTCTTCCAGGAGTGTACTGGATGGTTGGGTAGGTATGAAGTTGGGGGCCTCGGGTATCTGAATACATTCTATGAGGTACCCCTTCTCGACGACAGAAAGTACCCACTGGTCTGATGTTATTCGCTGCCAAGCAGCCAAGTAGGGAGACAGGCGGGTAGGGTTGGGACGACCGGAGTCAAAGGCTCTGCTTGGGGGCCTTGGGGGGGTCTTAGCCCTAGGCTGAGCGACAGGGGAGAATTTTGGTTTGTGTCTGTGACGACCCCTTATTTGGGGAGGTCTGGTTTTACTTTATAAATGTTCTTTCTGGTTTGTTTTACTCTGTATATCCGGCTGCCACCAGGAAATTTATAAGGCTTTCCAAACCTTTATGCTTTACTATTTCAATAACAGGGTAGGTGGATCGAGGGTTTAAGCTTTTGAGGAACTATGTGGTCTGAGGAAGGATTCTTTACTGAGCTGGTATACTTGAAGGAAATAGGATTTATTTAAAGAAAGCATAAATACGAGGGTAAACAATGTAAACAGTACTGGGAATGATTTGAACAAATGCTTGGTGTCTCTCACAAGCTTCTCCTTTACTGACAGGGAGGTTTCAAGCAACTTTGTAACACTTTTCACTGTACTTTTTCCTAGACTCTCAGCTTTCAATTGTAACTCCTATAACACATCCCACTAACTGTCACTCTTGACAGACATAAATATCATCAACACAGCATCACTTCCAAAACCCCTCCCCCTCTCTGTCACTCACCAATCACACCACTTGCCTGTTTCAACCACACTAGACTTTCATACAGCTATGCATCCAAACTTTTAAACACACACACACACATATAAACAAGGAATCGTTACAGTGTCCATATGAACGGGAAGACACAGTGGGAGAGCACTGCCAGTGTGCTTCTGGGGAGGACTTAGATGAGGGTCTGCGAGACCATGGCTTGTTCCAGGATTTCGCTTTGGATAGTATAGGAGCCGACATGACCCCTAAATTCTGTTACATTTTTATGCTTTTGTCTAGGTCTTGCAGGACCATATCAGTGGTAGCACTGAAGAGACCCTCCCCCTTGAATGGGAGATCTTAAATGAGGGTCTGGTGTCCTGTAGTAAAGCCGTGGAGCGCAACCAGGCATGCCGCCAGAGGGTAACCACTGAAGTCAGCGTTTTGGCTGCTGCATCCAAAGTGTGCTTAGCTGCATTGAGCTGGTGTTTGGCCAAGAGCATTCCTTCTTTTTGAATTCTACAAGCCTGGCGGTTAGCGTCCTCAGGGAGGGTTGCAATAAATTCAGACATTTGCTCCCACAGAGCAAACTGATATCTCCCCATACATGCCGTATAGTTGGAAGTCTTGATGCCAAGTGCTCCAGCAGAATAAAATTTTCTTCCAAGTGAATCAAGTTTCCTTCCCTTCTTTCTCAGGGGAGTGGAATGACTGCTTCTGCCTTCAGAGGAGGAGGTGGCTATGACGGAATTAGGTTTACGGTGGGTAAATAAAAATCCAGCACCTTGCTCCTGCACCTTATACATATGATCTACTCTCTGGCTCGAGACAGGGGTAGATGCAAGGTGAGACCATGGAACTTTAGCTGCCTGAAGGACGACTGAAGTCATCAGTAAGGCAATCGGGATAGAGGTGTCCATCTGGATGATATCGAACACGGAGTCTGTCACAGTAGGCAGGGGTTGAACCATAGACAGAGTCAGCATGTTAGTCATTCGCTTGATGAAATCTCCATAAGATTTTAGATCTTCCGAAGGGGAGATTGGGAGATCATCGCCCACTTGTTGAGGTGGCGAGGGCTCCACCAGAAGATCGGGGTTTTCGTCCCCTGATTGGGAGGAAATGTCAGAAGAGGCGGAATGCTCAGATGGTTTGGAAAAGAACATAGGTAATATCGGTGTCAATGGGATCGGATTCGATAGATCTTTAAACTTTTTAATTGTCAGATGCGACGGTTTGGAAGGTTTGCCTGCCGGCCTTGACGGTTGGGGCCTCACAAACTCCGGCGTTGATGAAGGATCTCAATACTGGGAGAGACGGGAAGAAGTAGACAGGCGATCCCATTCCATCGGTTGGGGTGGGAACCATGGCATACTACTCGAGAATGGATAGGCCCCATACATATATTGCCACTGCCATTGATCCCAGAAGGGCAGTGGTGATGGGTGGATTGGTGCTGATGGCTGTTCTTGATCATCAGGTCAGAACTGTGAAGGACGGACAAAGGCTTCGGCTCCACAGTTGGAGTGTAGGCTTTCGACACTGGAAGACCAGGAGATCTGTGTTAAGTCCATATCGTGCTCAGAGTCAGTGAGCTGGATAGTACGCAGCGAAGGCGACCAAGGTACATCTTGTGGCTACTCTCGGCTCAAAAGTCAAGTGAAGCAGCCCCCATAGGATTCGGTTCCGTGGCCCTCCGCGGGGTCAGCGGAGTTTGCATAGGGGGAGTTTTCTTATGCTTTGTATGCTTGACTGGCTGATCGTCCTTGCCCTTCCTGCGTTTTTTAGAGGGAGTATGGGCTTTGGGCTGAGATGTCTGGGCCGAGCTTTCAGCATCGGGCAGTCGACATCTGCGTGAGTCGGTATTGGGGACAGTGCAGCCGTCGATGCCAAAGTGGGAGTCAACATTGATGCATGCCCCGAGGTGTCCTGTGACAACATCGGTGAAAGCACTAACTCTAAAAGCGCAACGCAAAGTCTGGCAGCTCTGTTCTTCCTTGTCTGCTTCGAGAACTTCATGCAATGAGCACAAGAGTCCACTCAGTGCAATTCCCCAAGGCACAAAAGACAAAGCAAGTGTCCATCTGGGGGGCCGATTTTGCTACCGCATTTAAGGCACTGTTTAAAGAAACCCCACCTCTTGGCCATAGGCCGGGAGAGGGGTGGGGGAAACACGGTCTTAGAAAAAGGCAACCAAACGGCAGAGTCCAAAAGAAATAAATCCATAGTAACAACGTCCTTTCACTTAACAAAAAACAAACAAGAAAAAACGAAGAAACTTCTGGAAAAAAGAGAGGAATAGGCCTCAAAGCCCAAATTTTGAAGCAGAGAGAATCCTACCAGCGTGGCGCTCAGAAGAGAACCGGCAGGATTGTCATGCCCCTCCCTTCTTCATGCGCAGTGGGGTCGGCACATGACTGCAGGGTGGGCGCGAAAATCCCTTTCGCTTTTCAAGAGGAACCGATCGAGGTCAGCACAGGCACACTATATCCCAGAGGTGTGATGCACAGAGACCACGAAGAAGATCTATTATTACTGTATAATAATAATAATAATAATAATAACAACAATAATAATAACAATAATAATAATAATAATAATAACAATAACAACAACAATAACAACACTGGATATTTATGTCTACTAAAGAACTGGGTAGGCGGGGGAATGGATAGCAACAAGCAGCTGTCTTAGCAGATAGACTAAAATCTATTTGACTGGAGATGATGAGCTGGTATACAAAATGCTCTGATTCCCCCTCTTCCTTCTTGCGGGCATTGCAGATCTCTGACTCCCCTTCTTATGCTGTTATGCAGGGCCCCTTGATCCCCAAGAACAGTATTTCAGGGAAGATTTCAAGCTGTAAGGGAGGCTTGATAAAATCTCTTTAATTTAGCAGCACTTTGTGTGTGTGTGTGTGTTTAACATGCAAGAGAAAACTAAAATATGCAGTTGATCAAATTAATATTTACTGATTCTTGAAAATAGAAATCCTGATTATTTCCTTAATCTGATATTGGGATTTGGGAATATCAGGAAATACCAATATTTTTCAGATTCAGTATACCCGAACCTGAAAAATTCCTTTTTTGTGCACATCCCTAGTAGAGACTAGTAGAAGCAAGTTGGACATCCCAGGCGATTTACATTCTAGATGAATAATCTAGAATACTAGATGTATAAAACAGCCAGTTATTACACATATTTACAAGTCCTCTTCCACCATTCACACATGATATCACCACATTAACATTACCCAATCCAACACAATACATCTTATTATTAAGACATTTATTTATTTTCTTCATTTATACCTCATTTGTCTCCTCATATGCGAGGCCACAGTGGCTCAGAGGTTAAGATCTGTAGGTCAGCAGTTCAAGACCCTAGCGTTGCGTAACAGAATGAGTGCCCATCTCTGGCCCCAGCTCCTGCCGACCTAGCAGTACAAAAGCAAGAAGTTGCAAGTAGATAAATAGGTACCACTTTGGTGGGAAGGTAACAGCGTTCCATGCACTTTGGCATTTAGTCATGTTGGCCACATGACCACAGAGAAATCTTCAGACAGCACTGGCTCTTCGGCTTGGAAACAGAGATGAGCACTGCCGCCTAGAGTCAGGATTCGACTAGATTTCGAGCAAGGGAAACCTTTTCTCATAGTGGCTTCCACAGCAACCTTGTGCGGTGTCCCAGGGTCACCCTGTGAGCTTTCCTGGCAGAGTGAGGATTTGAGCCTGTGTCTCCCAGGGATTAGTCTAATGCTGTAGCCACTACACCACATTGGCTCTGTTAAAATATTTCTTTGCTTTACAAATGGGGGAACAGTGAAACTGATTAGGTCCCAAACACAATGAATAAATACATGACAGAGAACTCAGATGCCTGCAGACCGGATTATTTAAAGTCAAGGAATGATACTGACCCCCTCTGCTGCAAAGTTCCCCTGACCCCATTTGAGCTGCTGTCTCTGCCTGTTCCTTGCTCTGTTGCTGGCTGGCAGTTTGCTAGTGCTGGTGTTTACCTGCTCTGTGTCTGGGCAGGTGACAGTTCAGGTGAGCAAACCGTCAAGTGGATGCAGGGACAGTGTCTGGCTGCTGCTGCCTATCTTCTCCCTGCTTTGTTGCCACTGTGCTGCTGCTCCACTTCTTCAGGGAAGTTTATGGAGACGACATACAGGCATAGTTCAGTGACCATTTGAATTTAGCCCATAGATGTCACTGTCACATGCCCACACCCACACATGTGGCCAGTAGCTTTGCAGATGTATATAACATATGCATGTGCAAAACACATTAAAAAAATTAATGGGATCCTACTTTTCCGTTTTGGTTGATGAAGGGATGGATCGGAAGCTTTAAAACAGCTAACGCACCCCAGTCATTTGGCTAGCCTGTGAGGTTCTAGTGGGTAATTATCAACCAATCATTTATATGACGGGGAGTGGCAAAGATGTGGTTTGCAGGTATTTAGGTGTTACAACCATGACAACATCCATTCCCTAATGAGAATGATTTATTTTGAGGCTGATCGCAATTAATTCGCTGATAAGCATTCCTTGTGCCTTCACTGTAGAGAGATACAGGTGTGACGATGAGAGTCTTCAGCAGTGTCTTCCTCTCTCTTTGGCAAAGAACATTTTTTAAAATAATGTCTTGAAACCTGCAGAAGTAAGTGAATTTTGTGTCCCTCACTATATATCCTTGTAGGGGGAAATGCTCTTATCATATTGAAGTAGCATTTTAATTACTGTGTAATGTACTTTGTAATTTATTAGATTCTGGTAGATAATCTGCCTTCAAATAGCTTTGAGATAACATCAGATACTTCAAATGACCTTCTGTCTTTTTTATACGTGTGTATCTAATGAAAAACAAGAGGGGTGTTTTGGGTTTCAGAAAATTTAATGCCATAATGTATTGTACCTACTGGATCTTGATCTTAGTGAATCAGCAGGCCTCTTCTCATCTTCCCTACTTGGTTCCTTTTTCTGGTTGAAGTCCAAAGGAAATGCTTTCACATACATCTTTCCCACAGCTGGGACACACATCTAATTCACCACCTCCCCTGCCTTACTGATAGTCAGGCCAGACTTCTTGTTGTAGTAGCATGCCATTTTTATCCCAACCATTCCGTGCACCCAGCCCTGACCCCACTTTGTTTGTGGGAATTCTGTGTCTACAGCAAAGCCCTCCATTCTTCCTTATAGAATCTCAGGTATCGCTCCTTCCTTCAGCTCATACTGTTCCTGGGCACAGCTTATCTGCGCAGGTGCAGAACCCACACATATACTTACGAAGAGAGCATGAAGACGGATTAAAAGTTTTTCTATCTTCTTCTGTGCCCCAAACAGTACTTACAGTCACCCAACTTGTAAGGCAAACCTTGTACTTGAAGTCCGTATAGTATACCTAAAGAGTCAGAAAGTAGGGCACAATGTCATTGGCGTGCGCTAAATTGATTTCTGAAATAGGTATCCTTATGGATGGTCATAGACTCTAAAATCCATCTTGGTGTCCTCTTTTCTTCCAAATTACTTTCCTAAACACTGTCAGAATTAAGCCTGCTTCACATATGGCATTTTTCCCAAACAGGTGTACACATTCCCATCCATCCCAGTATCTGTAAAGGACATCATTCATAAAGGGGTACTTGGAAATGATAATCAGGTCTAAATAGTTTGTGAAGCTGCACACTGACAATATGTACAATAACATCACAGGTTTTTGCATAAGAGCATTGAATAGAATGTGTTCTTTAAAACGATAAATACATGTAATACATGACTTAGTATAGACACAGTATGTGCATAGATGTTATACATGATTTGAAATGTGTATTTCATGTAAGACCAGACATATTACCTTCCTCAGACAGACTCAGTTCAGTTGTAGCATGAAACCATGTTCGATTAAACCAACCATATCTCTCTGAACCTGCATTCCCAACACTATGGTTAATTTGGATACCTCAGATGATCCTAAGCCAGGATATGAACCTGTTTTAGTAACCACAGTTAGTCTGAATTATATTTACATGTTACATATGAACATAGTACCTTGGCTTAATCCTGGTATGTTCCCTGTCAGTACTCCATAGCTACGCCATTTGCTTTCATCTGGCAAGAGTTGCTCAGAAATTAAACCACTCTTGCCAATGGCAGGACTCTCCCCACCACTGACTCTGAGTCTGATTAGAAAAAGATTCCTCTCCACTATCACTTCTGCTCTCTTAAAGTCACAGCAGTGTGGCAAGCTCCTTTGATGCCTACTTATGAGGAAAAAGCAAAGCCAGTACACCCCTGGCTATCTTAATTGCTGGTGCTCCAGCCACAAAGTTCTTTTGTACTTTTTCCAGCTCTGCTATATCCTTGTTGATGGCAACCAGAACGACACACAGTATTCCAAAAAGAGGGTGCACCTCAGCTCTGTACAAAGGCATTATAGTACTGGCAATTTTATTTCCAGTCCCTTTCCTAATCATTCCTAGCATGGAGTTTGCCTTTTCCCCCTGCTGCCACACAATCAGTTGACATTTTCATCAAGCTTTCCAGGATCTCTTTCAGTTTCCCACAAGCTCCTTCTTCAGTTTATTACACTGAGTCAATATGACTCTCAAAAGAGAGCCTGGATGGAGGGAAGGCAAACTCTGTTAAATACAGTTCACTTAACACAATTCACCTGTATATTTATTGTGTGAGTGGAAACAAGTGGTTGTGCTTCTTAAGAGGGTCAGTAAGACCAGTCTTTCCCAACATGAAGGTCCTGACGTGAAAGTGGGTCCCAGGCTTTTACAGTTTTATTTATTTGTGCATGTTCTACTGTTGTTGTTGTTTTAAGTGGGTCACTATACCAAGTAAAGATGGACTTGTCGGTGACCATACCAAAAAAGTTTGGAACCACTGAGTTTGGTGACCATACCAAAAAAGTTTGGAACTACTGAGTTGGATTATCTGTTTTGAATGTAGAAGGTCCTAGGTTCAATCCCCAGCATCTCCAGTTAAGACAAGGATCAAGTGGTAGGAGAGACCCCTGCCTGAAATCCGGGAGAGCCCTGCCAGTCAGAGTAGACAGTATTGACCGTAATAGATCAGTGGCCTGATTCAATATAATGGTGTTTGGATGGAGTTGGAAACATTCCATGGCATACAAACAGGGCCAGCCCAAGGGTCTTCCACACCCTAGGTCAGCCACTAGCCACGCATCTTCCCCCAGCCATTTGCTGGATGACCCTGGGTCCTCACCACCACCACCATGGCCTGGATGTGCACAGAGTCACCATACCCAGAGCCAAGACTCTGTGTCTGAAGCCACTGTGCTTGAGCTGACCATGTACAGACCTGGATGGGAGAGGAATTCAGGTGGATGGGGAGCCCAACGGTGGCAGAGCTGGTTGCTACCTGGTCTTCCTCCCTCTCTTTCTGCTTCATGGGGGCAGGCTTGAGGAACGCATGCCAAGTGAGCAGGCCCCTGGCTGCAGGACTGGGGCCAGGTGCACTGCTCAGGTTGCTGCTTGATGCCACTCCCACTCCTCTGCCATCCTAGACAATTGCCTAGTGTGGCCTAGTGAGCAGGCCACTCCTGCAAATAAATACTACTGGGGAAGAGCATGCAGAGAATAGTGCTGAAGCCAGGATTTGCAAAGACAGGCTAGGATTCATTTATTGGATGTGGGCTGAATCCTGGATTCACAAACTAACCACAGTTTTGAAGTAAGCTGTGGTTTTGCATTTCTTCTGAACTGACCTAGAATCTCCTTTGAATCACTGTTTTGTGTTAAAAAGGAAATACAGACTCTTCAAGGGACAATATGTACACACACACACACACACACACACACACACACACACACACACAATAGCCCTTTGGGACAGCAAGTATTACTTGGGTTTCTGAATTAAACCACTTGGGTTCAACAAACTGTTTCCTGGCTTTAATGTTTTATTTAAGATGTCTAAGTGCACATTTATCTCTAGCAAACCAGGACAGTTAGCATGATAAATACCTTCTTAATCCTACAGCATGACCTGCTACTTAATAATAGCTAGTAGATAGTGAAAGTGAATGATCAGATTTATTTGCTGTTGTTGTTGTTCAGTCGCACAGTCGAGTCCGACTCCTCGCAACCCCATGGACCACATCATGCCAGGCCCTCCTGTCTTCCGTTATGCTCCAGAGTTTGCTTAATTTCATGTTTGTTGCCAGATTTATTTATGACACTACAAAGGAAGAATAGTTGTACCTCTTAAAAATTGGGGTATTTAAAAGGCTTAATGCTTTTTGTTATAAGATATGAAACTTCTAAGTTTGTGGTTATGAGTTCTAAAAATGAACTTCTGAAAAAAATCGTAAACTACATTCTTCTGCACTTATTTTTTTCCCCCAACCATCTGCTTTTATTTCAGCATTGGAAAGTCCCTGGGTTTATAGTGTTAGTAACAGCACTGTAAAATCTGTTGTTCCCAGTGTTCGTAATATGACATATGTTTGATCTTGAACTTGCCACGTTGAATTAAAAAAGTAACTGTAGATTGAAGTCGTAGAAGTTAAGCTGGCTGTAAACTTCAAGAAAATGAGATTTAAGCAGTTTGTGCACTTCTATTTGGATCTAAAAATGTACCATTATTGCCCCCAAAATAACACACAACTGTTAAAATCATAATTTTGTTTTAAAATACCAGAAGATTTTGCACACTTTCTTACCTCTGTTTTCAAAACAGCAGTGTGAATGTCTGTTAGCATATCCTTTGTTCACACGCAGAGGAAATCCCTGCAGGAAGTCTGGGGCAAGGGAGAAAAATTGAGCAGAAAGGAGGGGGGGGGGTCTGGGAAATAGGAAGGAAATAAGATTCTATTTTTATATGCAAGAGCTTCATAAGCCAAGCAATATTTACAATTTAAAACAAAAAATATTAGAGAAAACTAGTACATGCGAGCAAAACTGTCTTGCAAAGGAAGCTTTGTTTTTTTGTTTTTTAAAATCAACTCATAAATCTTAACATTTCACTTAGTCTGCTAATACACTTTCATATCCTCAGATGAAAACTGTACACAGTGTAATTATATATTCTCTACTGTCTAATAATGATGAACATAATATTAGTTGTCATATAATGTAGAAAGGGAACTGAAACCTGCAATTAAGTCAATAAGTAGAGGAAAAAATTGAAGAAAAATCTTCCTGCCTTATTTCTTTATACTCAAAGTAGTACTTATAATTCTCTAATACACAAGATATGAAAAGGCCATTAAGACCACCTGGTTTAAAACAATAATACAAAACAATCTAGACTTATTGTTTAACGTGCATCATCCAAATTCTGTAAACATGCCTAGAATCAGGGGTCGTTTCGTAGAAAAAGAGCTAGGGGAACTCATTAGCATAACCCATTAGCATATGCCACACCCCCTGACATCACCGGAAGTGTGTCATAAGGCCACACACCCCGCCCCCAACGGTCCCGGCTGCCGCTGGCGGCCTTGCAGCTCCACTGCCAAGCCCCATGAGGGGCCCGGTGGTGGACCTGCAAGGCCGCAGGGAGGAAGCAACTTACCCTCCCTCTTCTCCTGCCTCCTCCTGGATGAATGAGGGCCGGAAGCAGGGGCCGGGGCTTCGTCATGTGCCCCGCCCCCCGTACCTCACCCGGGGGAACTGCGATCCCCCGCGATCCCCCCCGAAATGACCTCTGCCTAGAATAATCACGGAAATGCACAAACGTCAAACAGAAGACCAGGTTTTTGCTCAGGGTTTTTTTTTTTTTGTCTCTTTCCATAATAGCTGTCCCCATGGGTGGGGCAGCAGAAAGGGGAGTCAGTGGGTGGAGAATCTAGGGATGGAGAGCCATACATGAGAGCTAGGTAGGACAATGAAGAGCTGCTTTAGATGATTTGGCTTTATTATGCCAGGGTTGGAATCTGACAGGGGCATAAGGCCTGATGCAGACAAACTGAAAGTAATTTTCAAGTCCAGTAACATCTTAAAAGACCAACAAGATTTCCGGGGTAAAGACTCATGGTTGGTCTTTACAGAGCCACAGGATTCAATTCTAGCTCATGTACCTCATTTTCTGCTTGCTAGTTTTTTATGTATGGAGGAGTTTTTATTACATAATAGAACATTCAAAAAACTGATCTGCGTCTTTCAGTCTGAAGTGGTACACTCCATTCTGCCACCTCAGAATTCTGCCATTCAGTGTGCTGCATGTGCAAATCGGGTCTCAGGTGTGTTGAAGTGGCTCAGGATATAAAAGTCCAAGGATTGCATGGTGTTATTACTGGTTGCCTCTCCTCAGGTCATGTCTGTGCCTGCCAGATAGAAGTGTTAGCAGAGCAGAGGATTAAACTGTGCATGAAGCAGAAACAGAAATAGAAAGAATGTTTTGAAAGAAAGGGAGAGCAGAGAAGGTCATCTTGACTCTTGCACCTAAATTTGGAGTCCACTGCCGGAACTCTAGAGGTCAGACATCTGAGGAACACATTTGTTCTCTCTGTTATCTGAGATTTTCATAGATAAAGATACCCAGCGCATGCCATTGAAGAGCCAAGTTCATTCTTAATACACACCATTTGGAGGGTTTGCCTTTCACCTTCAGCACTGTTGAGAGACAATCATGGGAAACAAAACCGATAGGTAGAAAAATATATTTCAATATTTCTAACCTGAGATATTGAAATAAAAGCCTGTTTAAAGTTGATTTATAAATAATAGGATTTTTTTCATTGTTTTGTGTGAAGTTTTAGAGTCAAAGCTTGTCATTGCAAAGGCCAAAAGAACATTAAGTTTCATATTAGCACCCATTTTTACTAGTACAGCCATTTTTTTTCTTTTTACCCAGGTGAACGCCTCATCTTGAAACCTGGAAGATGAAAAAATATTAAAGTCAATAAAGTACAGTCCTGCATAGGGGTGGGTACGAACCAGAAAAGTTTGGTTCATGGTTCTTGGTGGGCCCAGTTCGCGAACCAGAAACCATCACAAATTGTAGGGGTCAAACGAACTGGTGAGGTTTGTGATGTGGTAGCACACAGCATGCTAGAATCACCAAATTTGCAGGGGGTCTTTGGCTGACTCGCCTCTACCTGCCCTCCAAGTTTCGTGAGGATTGGATTTACGGGGTCTGCATTACAGTCCCTGAACTAACCAGGCCTGTAGCTATGGTTACGCCTCTTGACTTCCTGCCAATATCCCACAAATTCCCATCCAGCCCTTCCAGGGGTGGGGCAACTTCCACACCTGCCAGCAGCCCCGTTGGCTGGCCATTCAGGCATGCACACCTTTCAGCTGGAGTGGCAGTGGAGGCCAGCTCCACGGCACTCAGCTTCCAGGGCACATCAGTGCTCGCTTGCCCACCCCCTCGCCCTGTTGCTGTGTGTCCTGCCTGGCACGCCCTTCCCTCCAACCCGCTTTCCCAGCAGCAGATGGGTCGTGGGGTTGGGAGGCCTCCATGGACAGAGCGGCTCAGAAAGAATCTCCACATTGTGTCCATCTCAGCTGCACCGGCGGTGGCAGCACCGCCAACTAGAGGGGGCATATATGCAAGACCAGTAGAACCAGCTCAATGTACCCAGCAGAACCAGTGGCTGTGCAAACCCAACAAGACTAAGTTCAAGCAAGAGAATTTCTGCAGTAAAAACTGATGTGGGGGGAGCATTTTTGTAAGCCCAGCAGAACCAGTATAATGTGCCCAGCAAAACTAATGCTGCTGTGGCAGTGCAAACCCAATAGGATTAAGTTCAGGTCAGAGAATCTCTGTAGTAGAAACTGAAGGTGGGAGGAGCATTTTAGCAAGCCCAGCAGAACCAATACAATGTACAGATTGTCCAGCAGGGGGTTGCAAGCCCAGCACAACCTGTTCAATGTACAGAATGCCCAGCAGAACCTAGTGCCACTGTGGCAAGTCGTCCAACCAAAGAAGCCCTGGAATGAAAACCCGGGGGGGGGGGGGGGCATTTTTGCAAGCTCAGCACAACCAGTTATAATGTACAGAATGCCCAGTGGAACTCAGTGCCACTGGCATTGCAAGCTTAAAAGTACTGCTCTCAAAGCGCAAAGTCATAAGAAATCCAAGGGTGGGGAGGGACATTTTGCAAGCTTTGTGCAAGAAAATCGGAAGGGAACACAAATGAACCCTGGCAAATGCGTGGTGAGGGAACCCTCTTGAAACTGACAATACTAGTTTGAAACTGACAAGAGCAGAAGGGAAAGACCTGTTACGTTTTGGAGGGCCCCTGTTGGTGTTTCCAAGGCTGGAGAATCCCCCCCCCCCCGGGGCTTGGAGTTTGGGAAAACTTTTTATGAGTGGAAACTGTCTGAAATTTGAACTAACTAAATATATCCATTCACAAACCACAGCAAGCCTTCATGAACTGCTTAAAAGTTCATCAAAAGTTTGTGCTGGTTGACCTTCCATGAACTTTAGTTTGTGAGCCAGTTCGTGCCCATCCTTAATCCTATACAACACTTGGGTGTAAATTCTGTTAAACTCAGTGGATCTTGTTTCTACATAGATAGATAGGTGTTGTTGTTCAGTCGCACAGTCGAGTCCGACTCTTTGCGACCCCATGGACGAACTCTCGCCAGGCCTTCCGGTCTTCCGCCGTCCTCTGAAGTTGGCTCAACTTCATGTTCGTTGCATCGATGACACTGTCTAACCATCTCATCCTTTGCCGTCCCCGTCTTCTTTGACCTTCAATCTTTCCCAGCATCAGGGTCTTTTCCAGTGAGTGCTCCCTTCTCATTTGGTGGTAGGTAGGTAGGTTTTATTCACGGTCATTGACCAACACATAAAACAATGTCACTTGTTTTTGAATAAACATGCATAGAATCAGGCCTTAACATATTCCAGTACTTTTATGAACTAGATTCCATTCTGGGTAAAAATGTAAGATTTTTATTTTAAAACCATTACAAAGACAATGGTGTTAGATGGAAGCTGTGCCATTTATCACAAGGCATGCTCTTAAAGATTATGTCCTTCACAGAAAATATGTGACTTAGTTTGACATTTAGCAGATGGGTGAGAATAAAAATGGAAATGAATGAAAGTGGCACATTAGTATGTTACTAGCTTAATTGAGATAGAAGAGAACTGAAGTTAAAACAGAAAACAGTAGGGTTCCAAAGCTGTCTAAATGTCTCATTTCACTGACAAGATTAAGGGCTTCTTCACATACACCTGTTTCTTCCATTGATAGCTTTTCTGTGCTGTCACACAGAATGAACACACATGAATCTGTCTAGCTGCATGTACTTGCTCAGCTAACCATTGCTTGCTACCGTATGTATAGGTGCTGAACTAGACATGTTTGCACCTGTCATGTGTGACAGCATGCCCATAATCTATACACTGTTATTGTATAGAAAATTTTATTTATGAAATAGGTCTCATTTGTGTTCTGTCCATCCAGTGAGCTATTCATAGTGTCATTTATTAATCATTGCTTATGCTAGGTACTGAGGTGTCCCTCAAGTTTCACTCCTCAGAAATCCTGTGTTTTCACATATCTGGGTATTTGTTAACCTCGTGCAATTAAAAACATTAAATTAAAGCTCCAGCAGTACAAGCCATATTTAGTTTAAACCACTAAAGGTTGTCATAGAATTTACATATTCCCAGGTTGTGTAGTAGAAGCAGAAGACAGAACAGAACTTTCTTTTTCAGCTGTCAGAATTATGACTGAAAAATTGGCAATTTGTGTGTGAGTACACACAACATGTGAGTACACTGTATGTGTATCTCCAGTAGATTTTTAGCAAATTACTTTGCTCTTCCAAACAGATTCTCTGAAGCTGGATGTGTCCGGTGCTACACTTCCTGTCACAACCAATGGCATGCACACACACAATTTTTGTTTCTCTCATTACTTCCTGTCTCTTCAGGAAGAGGAGAGATGTCTCTTGGGCTTCTGGTAGCACAAAAAGTGTCTGTCTCCATTGCTTGAAGTCTGTGAGATTAATTGGCTGCCTCACAGCCTATCACCTGTTGTCAAGCAGGAGGAGGACAGGGAACTGATATGTTAGCATTTGACCTCTTTCACTCAGCCTTGAAAACAGGTCAAAAGGTTGTGAAGTGTTGGCAACATGGATGGACAGCTTCATGGCACACAGTAACAGTAAAACAAATGAAGGTGCTATTTTATCTGTCAGCTGCTTTTGTCATAATAAAAGCACAACTGACTCCCCAAGCTGAAATAATTATTCATTTCTTTCCATTTTAAAAAGAAGTCATGATAGGCAACTCCTCCCTTAAATGCCTGGCTTTTACATGTTTACAAGGCAAATGACCATTGCCATTATTGCTTCACAACTTCATAAAATCCTGTCAGGTTGAAGGATAATAGTGGCAGGCAATATTTCTTCTTCTACTGACTATAAGTCCCCTGGTTATACCCTTGGGTGTTGCAGCAGTTGCAAAATAAAATTGTTGACTTTAAAAATTAAAGTTAATTTAAAACAACCCAACATTCAACTGGATCTAGAAAATCAATGGCATTATATTTGGAAGAGTGATATTATTGAGCAGCTGGTGGATTCTGTTTCTTCACTGTGCTCATTGGGAAGAATGGTGGTCATCTTTAGGCCTAGTTCACACATGCATGTGTATTACCTTGCTATGCATCAGGCAAATATGTGCATGTGTGACTCAATCCACAAATGACTAATGAGCAGAGATAAAATTTTCCTCTTACCTGTTGTCAACGCAGAGATCACTTTACTTTGGAGCCCAATAAATGCTTGGTTGAGTCAACAAGATGTCATCCAAGGAGATATCAACTGATGATCATGCACACTTAAGCTTTTGGTTTGTGCCACTGAAGAGGTGATCAAATGACAGTATGACTCTTTTACATCGTATCTCCTGCTCTGAATGATGTAATTTATTTTCTTTGGCTCTCCACCCCCAGCACCATCCTTTTGGGGATCACAGGAGGTTTCTTTGGAAAAGGAAAGGTAGAAAAGATCTGCTTCCATTAGCAAATTCTGTTTGCAGTTCATAGGATCTAACCCAAAGTAATGCATGGTTGGCAGGCTAAATAAGATTTTATTATTTTGAGTGCCTGAGCCTATATGAATTTGTTTCCAGTTTGCAGTATTATTATATTTGATTGTGCTTTTAATTTTTTAAACTGTATTTAGAACTATTTTGAGCTACCTGGAGGGCTCTTTGACAGTTGAAAGCATAGTGTGGTATAAGGCCTTATCCTATGCATGTTTACTCAGAAGTAAATGCCACTGTGCCCCATAGGACTTACTCCCAAGTAGGTATACATAGAATTGTGATCTTAGTGTCACTGAAAGTGATATTTGTTTAAGTGTAATTGATTTGCTGAAAATCTAAGTAAATACAGATTTATGTGGACAGTACCCAATGTGAATAATAATACTATCATAATAAAGAATCATACAGCTAAATATATACTAGTTTCTTTGTGCTGTCAGACTCACATTAGAATTTTCCTACCGAGCAATAAACTGTAATAGGATAGGGCTGGGTTGTCTACAGCTGTTTGGCCTTGAGAACAAATCATGGCAGCTAAAATTGACAAAGCTCAAATTTATACCCAAAGACACTAATGAGAGTCATTATCAGCAGCAGAGTCAACGCTCTGGAATTACTCAGTAGAGATAATAAGGCACAAGCTTAAGACTCTGTGCCATGTCTCTGCATTCAGTGATATTGGCTTTGCACCATGCCTAGAACAACAGAGCTTTTCAGTCTAGACATTGCAGCAAAATAAACATTGCAATACAAAAACAAATAATACATATGCATCACCTGCAGCCCCAAGAGGCTCTTTCCACCCCTTCCTGGAGCACTTATTTGATGTAAAGCCCCAACAAACAGGATTCAACTATCTATGGGGAATAGAAGAATCCCCCCCCCCCCAAAAAAAAGGTGCCCGGTATTCTTCAAAGATTTACAAAACTCTGTGCATATTTCTCTCTCGCCCTTCCATATTTTCAGATTCCTCTTCACTTCCTCCTTTTAAGTGTTGGTTTTTAATTGACAACATTAACTGGGATCTCGACTCAGTCCCTAGTTCAGACTTTTAAAGTAAAGTTGCATTTCAGATTAGACCATCTGCTTTACTAGTATTTTGCATCAGGGTCAAGTTTCCTTGAAGTGCAACCTTTGACCTTCTCTTTGAAGAGAAGAAAAACTAATACTTCAAAAGGAAATGGGTCATTCCACCTATACTCAAAACCACAGCATTTTTTCAGTAACAGAGAATAGTCCACGAAATGCAGTAGAACTGTAGAAATGGCTTTTGAGACTTCTACATTCATTTCTTGATTGAAAAAGAGAAAGGTTTTTTAAAATTCTGTGGGGAAGTCCAGTAAAGAGGGAGGGTAATGATGTCTGATAAGAGAGTCAAGTCAGAAGAATTCAGCAGATGTTTTATAGTTTAAAAAATATCTCCATAAGAGATGCCAATGTTGGATCAGGCCAAAGGCCCATCCAGTCCAACACTCTGTATCACATGTATAAAATATTTTAAAATAGAAAGGAGACAGAATTGCTCATTATTATTCTTAGTATTAACGGCATTTACGGGGTTTGAACACACATGAATACTGAGTCAGACCACTGTCTACTCTGACAGGCAGCTTGCCACTGTCTCAAGGAAAGGATCCAACAAATCCTCTTAGGTTAATCTACACTTTTTAAATTGAAAAATCCATATAGTTTTCAATTTCTGTAAAGACATTTTTTTTCACTCTGAGATTCCAAAAATTCCCACTACCAGAGTTTTTACTGTTGTTGTTTTTGTCAAAAATCCAGACATCCTCTTACAGTATTTGTGTAATATGTATTTCCATTAATGTTACATACTATTATTATTCATTCTGGTGGGTAACCGTGTTGGTCTGGAGTAACAAAACAAAGTTTGAGTCCAGTGGCACCTTTAAGACCAACAAAGGTTTACACTGAGTATAAGCTTCTGTGTGTACGCATACGTCTTCACTTCTTGTTGTTGTTGTTCAGTCGCACAGTTGAGTCCGACTCTTCGCGACCCCATGGACCAGATCACACCAGGCCTTCCGGTCTTCCGCCGTCCTCTGAAGTTTGCTCAACGTCATGTTCGTTGCATCTATGACACTGTCTAACCATCTCATCCCGTCTTCTTTGACCTTCAATCTTTCCCAGCATCAGGGTTTCAGGGTCTTATACCCAGAATAAAGCTTTGTTGGACTCAAACTTTGTTCCATTATTACTCATGTAAAACTACTATAATATGCTAAATTTTATTTTAATAGTTTACATAGACCAAACATTAGGTGATCATGTGGTGTCTCTTTTTCAATTACATATTTGCAGCTGAAAGTTACAAGGAATCACAGGCAGTAAAGATTAAAGAAGAGCCAATGGAAGTTGATATTCATGATTCCCAATCCTCCGCTTCACCCAGCCAAAACATCAGTTATAGCACTTTACTCAGGCAAGAGATATCTGAACATATACAAAAGATACCAGAAGGCCGAGTACTCCCTGAGAGAAATCTCTTCAGCCAAGATATATCAGTGAAGATGGCTTCCGAGCTGCTTTTTCAGTTGTCAGGTAAATAAAGCAGATTTGTCTTAATGTTCTTCTTTTTATAATGCCAATAACGGTAAACTAACTAACTAACTATTAGAAATTTATGATGCACTCCTAAACAAAGTTAATACCGTTCTAAGCCCATTGACATCAAGAAGACCAACACACTTGCCTGTTAGAAATGGACTTAGGGCACTATCCAATGCCCTCATTTTGATCAGGCTGTAAGCTTATATTGGATCTGTGCTGAGGCCAAAGTTCTTGTAATGCCCATCTGCGTGGTTTCAGTTCATTCTGCACCTTTCTGTTCTGTTTTTAAAAGTTCAACAGCATCCTTCTGGCCCAGCTGAGCCTGTGGCTACTGGTGAAAAGGCATAATCATAATCTTTTCTCTGTTCTACCAACCGTTGGTTAAAGATAAATTTAAATCCATGTGGCCTTGTGCCTTTAATCCTGTCTCTGACGATTACCAATCTGAATGGCTGACCTCTACTATTCGGAAAATTACGCTATTAGGGTTTCCCCCCCAAGAGCTTTTGGAAATGGGTGGCGTCCAAGCTAAGTTAACGGTTAGACAGAGGATTGAGGACATCGAACGCCAACTGGACTTACAGGCGACCCCTGCCTTTATAGCGCCTTATAGTAATAAATATATTGTTGCTCAAGCCTCATATTTATCTGTTCTGGAGTCAAATAAACTTAGGAGGGCGTATACTTTGGCTAGATGCTCTGCCTTACCTTCTGCAGTTCTTGAGGGCAAATTTAAGAAAATCCCCCAAAATGAGAGGCTATGTATGTGTGCATCTGGGGAGATCGAATCTCAGGAACATGTCTTCCTGAGGTGTCCATTATATAATGAAGCTCGCACAAAACCTATCGACCCCCTTTTGGTTGGTTCCTCAGATCAGGATAAGATAGAAAAATTGCTTTCCAATTCTGATCATATAGTGCTACAGCAGATAGCGAAATTTTGTTTTTTTGTTGTAAAAGTTCATCAGCGTCCAGGTAGCCAGTTGGGTTAGGACTGCCTGATTTTAATCCTATTGATTTTTTACTATTGCTATTTTACTCTTTGTAAGACTAAATTTTGTCCAACATTACATCGTATTTTTGGTTTTAGTGATTGAAATGTTTGTATAATTTTATCTTTTATTAATCTTGTCTTATCATAATAGATTTACCATCTGGATACTTTTTGACATTGTAATCTATTTAAATGGTAATATACTTGCAGGTATGGTTTTATATTGCTGGCTATGTGCTTTAATAAATAAATTCATTCATTCTTTCATACAAAGAAGTCATGGCTGGATTGAAACATTTCAATTAAATGTAGAAAGTTGAAATTTCCCTTTTATCTTCTAGAAGAATAATTAAATCATTTTTGCCAGCTGTTATACTCACCCTAAAAAGAAAAAAAAGTTTCATTCTTAATATTTTTCTAAGGAATCAACTTTCTAAAAAAACCTATTAATGCATTATCTAGAAACAAGAAAATGAAGCATTTTTTCCTCTTTTTTCACCATTTCTACTGTAATATATGAATTGGGTTTTGTACATCTTATCTGCAACACTAGATGAGTCACAGATGACGTATTGTGCTGCTAGTTTGTACTGCTCTAAGTAACGTATGAATAGACTCTTAGCATCAATTTGTTCTATCCCCCTAGATACCTTATTCTGTATAACTACTCACTTCTAATCGCACACAAAAAGAGTCATCTCACTGGGTAACTCATAAAAAGTTTCCATCCAAGCTTTAAAAAAAAAATACAGAAAATGTGGTCTTGGGACGTGCTGAAAACTACTGCTGATAGAAAGATTTCTTCCAATGACACAAAACTTTCTTCATACTCCCACAGCAGCTCAAAATACCCCCCCCCCCAAAAAAAATGCTGCTCTTGTGGGATGGGGGGGGAATCCCTGGGAACAGCAGGGGAGGTTAGAGGTCTGAAGGAGGAGAGAGTATCAGCAAATATTGCCCCTCCCTTTCTGCCAGTGAAGTGGAAGCCAGCCCACAGTATGAAAAAGATAAATACAGGTATTTTAAAAGTAATTCAAATTAGAAGTTGGAGGGAATAATTGAATATTAAGCAGATAAAATCCATACAAGAGAGATGTTCCCCTCTTAAAATAGTCACAACTGAAAGTGGGAATTCTGGTTGGTTTTGATTTTTTAAAACAATTGTTTATTTTTCTACAGAAAAGGTAAGCAAAGAACACAATCACTCTAAAGATAACACCATCACAGCTACAACTAGGTAAGTAATATCTATGATACAGCATGATATAGAATATTATAACATGTTAGTGTATCTGTGCTTTGGTGTATTATGCATTTTACTTTTAAATCTGTAGAATATCAGTTGTTGGGTTCTGCAGATATTTGGGCAGAGGAGGCATTTTCGTAGGAAGGCGCCGTTTCAGAAGTGCAGTTTGCAGGGACTTGTGATTAGACTGTCTCAGTTGCCCTCAAACCTTTAGAACTCCTTTTGTCCAGCAATGTTCCCTCTAAGCTTCACAGTGTTGTGAGCAGAAATTTTACCTTGTGAGCAAAAAATTCTAGTAGCATTAAAGTTGTGAGCAAGTCCACATTTGACTATTGCGTAAATTATTTTTAGAAGATTATTTCCATAACTTTGTAAAAATCTCAGAATAAATTCTTTTAAACTGTATTTAAACTATATTTTAAGAACAATTTAAACATTATAAGAGAAAACGGAATCAAATCAGATTTCATTACACAAAATGTTTTCCTGTACAGGGGTAGACTAGGCCTCTGAAGAACAGGTTTGCCCACCCCCTTCCACTGCATTGGTGAAATATGACAACCAGCATTATAGGTCAAGTATAACAGAGGTGGACAATCACTGTCAGAACCTTGCCTAACCTTAAAAACAGGAAGTTGCTTATCAGCCTGCCCAAACTACTTATTTATTCAGATATTTATATCCCACTTATCCCTGTGACTCAAGGCAGCTTATGATTCATACTGAAAAGCATAATAGGGGTGTGCAAAAAAATAATAATAGTTTTTTTCCTGTCTCAATTATAGCCTATGCGGACCATTATAGTCAATGGGCCCCATAGACTGTAATGGAGAATCAGTCTGAGGGTATCTGGGGCTCGGGGGGGGGGGTGTTTTTTGAGGTAGAGGCACCAAATTTGCAGCATAGCTGCTGGTGCCTGTCTTAAAAAAACAAAAACCAGTTTCAAAAAGATTTTACTGGGAGTCCAATTCTGTGGGCCCCAGAAGGAGGTGCCCCCATCCTCCATTGTTTCCTATGGAAGCTTGATTGTGAGCAGAACAAAAATCCTCTGAGCTGGCAGCTAAAATGTTGTGCATCAGTGCCCCCTAGTGCAGCTTAGAGGGAACTGTGCCCCCAAGTGGTATGATTGGTCCTATTGCCCTAGGCCTTTTGGCACAACTTACAGGAGGGTGCTAAAAAATTTTATTTGTAATTAACTATCTGATTTTAATATGCTATTGAATTTTCTTGTTTTTAGATCTATGTTGCCCAGCATTCTGTTAATGGAGATTAATTAATTAATTAATTAACAACAGAAAATCATTTAAAGCATAGGCCAGACAAAATTAACTACTTTCAAGTCTCATAGATTCCAAGGGAATAATTAAGATCATACTTAAATCTTTCCTTCTGAAATAAACATGGCACACGATTAAAAATCAATTTGATCAATAAGCTTAAAGTATAATGGAAACAAATTAAAAATGGAAACATTAGAATTGATATATAAACCATAGGGTTGTAATTAGTCATGTCCCAGAGTCCCAACCCTTGAGAGTCATGGGGTGGGGGCTGGTGTTTCATTGGGAAAGATTTGGGGATGTCACATTTAAATAGCAGTATTAATTATAGTTCTTTCACACACCACTAGGAATCATAACATATGGTATCCACAACTGGTCACACTTGTGACTTTGAAGAGACAGACTATTTTTTTAATTACATAGAAATTAATCATGACTAAACAATAAATTGTACTTGAGTTATTAACAGCAGATTATTGCCTCCTGCCTCCAATTTACATGTGCATTAGATACCACAAGGAGGCACACATAAGTGTTAAAAGAAGTCATCAAGTATATGGGCTAGCTGCTGAAACTTGGCTAGGAGGCCAGTGCCTAATTTCTGGCAATTCTAGTTATAATTGTAAAATGACATGAAAACAGGGGGGGGGGGGTTGTAGAAAAAGCCCAGCAGGAAGTCATTAGCATAACAGGCCACACCCAACAGCAGAAATTCATTAGCATATTAGGCCACACCAAGGCTCCCTCTAAGCCGTGGAGTGAGCAAAAATCCTACTTCGTGAGCTGATGGCATTAAAGTTGTGAGCGAGCGATTTGGCTCCTGCATAAATTAGTTTGCTCTGGAGCCATCCTTCCTGAGCTAAGACAAAAGTTTGTGAGCCGGAGGCTAAAAAACTGTGAGCTGGCTCACACTAACTCAGTTTAGAGGGAACACTGGGCCACACCCCAACAGCACACCTCATTAGCATATTAGGCCACATCCCATGTCTTCCCTTGGCTTGCCCAGGCACCCCACAGCTGTGGGGAGCCCTGGCAAGCCTCCCCTTGAAGGGCAAGCCGGCCCTTGGACAGGCCAGGGAAGGCATGCGGAGGCATCCCCGATCCTTCCAAGTGCCCCCCTGGCCCGCCCACCTCGGAATTGCCGGGGGGGTCACTCTCCAGGCCTTCCCTCTGTAGCCACGCACGCAGAGGTTTTGGCTGTAGTGGGCATGGCTAGAGATGTAAAATTTCCGGAAATTTTGAAGCTCAGAAAAAAACGGAAATTTTTGGAAAAATTGAAAAAATGCTACATTAGCATTTCTTTGGTCTTTTCTAGATTGAAAGTCATTCTGTTACTTTAGGAACATAAAATATGACTATGGACATTTTTACTTGGCATGAAATTATAACTAGCATATTAAAAATATAGTGTATCCAAACAATTATTACAAACAGAATACCCACCCACATGCAAAAACAAAACTGAAACCTTTTTCTTTTCTTGTGACAATAGCACCTCCTAAAGGAAGAAATCATCTTGTTCTTGAATTGGAGAGTTCAGTTTGTAACCTAGGACTTGCTTGTCCTCCGTGCACAGAAATTAGATCAATCTGACACCATACATATTTTTTAGAAATGATTTGGAAAATATTTGAACACCTTGTCTTAAAATATTTTATTCATCATGTTAAAATAAAACGTTCCATAATCAATTTTTTTTCTTTTTTCAATTTTTCCAATTTTTCGGAAAAAAAACAAAAAAGCTTCAGGAAAAAAAACGTTTTTTCTCCGAATTTTTCCATTTTTTCCCCGGGCCTTCACATCTCTAGGCATGGCCAACTCTGAAGCCAGCCAGAACTCTATTCCTGTGCGTTCCTGCCCAAAAATAGCCCTGCATGAAATTAAACAGCACTTTCCGTGCCTACCATCTGTGACAGTTACAGTAGACATATATACATTTGCAACCTCAGCCACTTAGTCCTTACCAACCTCTGCCATGTGCCAAAGTTGACTATTGAAATGACTGAAGTCATTGCTGTTGGGTGTGGTGATTTTTCTGATCTCATGTCTGTCTTTGAGATCTCACACTATGTTGCTAGCGCTTCTCGCAGACTCTGTAAAAGCTGAGAAACTACTTTCTGTTACTTTTATGTGTGTTAATCAGAACGAGGCCAGGCTACACAGTCACTCAAGGTCTAATGCCCAGTTAGTAGCTGTTATAACTGAAGAATGAAGTACTTCAAGCTGTGTACTCTCAAGCTATGCACAATAACAACACTGTTTAGGAAAGGCAAGTTCTCCAGAAAACAGGAGAGAGGGAAGTCAAACAGGCGTACAGTTGCCCAGTGAGTCGTGTCTCTGTGGGCAGTTTGTGTTAGCTGGAAACTTCAGTTTCTGGCATCAAGAAGGATTTCGCCCTTTCCACCACACAAGTTTGATTAATAACTCTTTCTTCTTACCCTTACAACCAACTAATTGTAATCTGGTTTAATACTAAATTCAGATTAGAGAGTATAAATGGTAGGGACAAGCAAGATGAATTATGCCATGGTGTAATACTCAGATTCAAACAACCAAGCCATACCACATATTATTAGAAGATCATTGGTATACCAGTCTCCAGACAATATGGCTTTGGTTGAAACCCCTCCCTGATTCTCAGATACAGCATACAGATAGACCTGAACTGTGCATAATACTGGGACAGTCATCTTTTGTTTCTTAACATATATTTTATTCAGATTCCATCTTAAAACATTTCTCAAATATTGTTCCCACCACTTTGCATCATCACTAGAACTGAAGTCACACATCCTTCATCATGCAGATGCCCAATTGTTTGGCTGTTGGGTTGACCATGAACTGAAGCATTTTGGTCTAAGTACAAATTAGTTCAATAAATGAAGTGGCATGAACAAGCACATAAGCTTCTCCGTTCCTAGATCTAGAGCTCCTAGTCATTCCTGTCACTATTTAAAACGGCTTCCTTGATTAACTAATGGAGGCTGAACTAAAGATGAGCAGACAGCAAAAGAGCTGTGGCAGGATCATTAGCTTCCTCAAGGATAAATACAGTTCACTGAGAATATCAGCCTCTCACTAAGGTCCACCCTGGAAAAAACACTGTCCTCCTTATAGAAAACTATTCAAACAGGATATGTCAGTCTTCATGCTGACATTTACTTTATCCACACCAGCTGAATTAACTTGGCCTGGGCCTACTACTGGCACATATGTTTGAAGTCTGAGAACTTTGCAATGTGGCACCCGATAAAATCTGATATACTGTGCCTTGTCCTAAAATTCCTTTGCACAAATGCCATATGGCTGCAGAAACATGCATGTTTCCTTAAAACACCTCTTCCAATATTGCTTTTCTAAAGCTAGGCTCAGCCCATGGAAGAAAATGTTTATTCATAAATAATAGAAGGAACAGTGAGGACATTAGGCTACAAAATTATAGGGCTAGAAATTTTATTTCTACAAAACCTTTTTAGGTTTTGGTATGTACTTTGGTGCAAAGATAACTAGCCCAGGATTCAGTAGCAGTCCTGTGAAAGTCATTTTGCAAAAGTCTGTGTTATTTTCACATTGACTAAAAATTGATTCAAAGGGTTAACAAAGAAATCAGTTTTTATTCTAAATTTTAAAGTATCTTAACTGTACACCATTGAACAATGAACTCACAATCAGAAGTATCAAACATATTTTACTATTCATTACAACCACTGATTGCCTAGTACTATCTTGTCTTATTTCTTCCTTAGCCCTTTTTTCCCTGAAGATACAGTTAGACAATCACCGTTCACTTCTAACTCAAAAGACCTCCTATCGAATGAGACTGCTGTTCATGGAAGGACACCAGTACCGGGTATGAAACATAATTTCTTTATTAATAATAAGGCTGAAGTGTTGTGATTAAAAGGGCCCGGATGTATGCATCAAGTGGAAACAGTGCAAAAGCTGGAATAAAAAAAATCCTATGTTTAATTTCCAGATGAAATCTATAAAAGTCATGGCTTTTAGGGCTGTAAAAATGTTCAGCCTTTTATAAATTAGTTTAAGATATTTTCCACACAAAATATGTAAAAGTCATAACTGACAAGGATGGATCCTTTTTAAATTTGTGTGAGTTAATATAACTTTTCAGTAACTTGGGGTTGGATTCTTCAGATAGGAAAAATAATAATAATTTTCACATATTCCAGAAAAGTACTTTAAAGCAGTCTTTTCTCATCAACAGCTGTGCCATGAGCCTAGACAAATGCCATGAAATGTCAGCTAGGAATTCCTTAGTTCATAATGTCTGGGTCCAGTGAACCATGAGTTCCATTGAGGAAACAGATCTTTCCCACCTCCTCCTGACAATCTCCCCCTCCCAAGCTGCTTTAGAGTGTTGAGGGACCCTTGAAATAACGTGGGACATAGCATGGGAGGCTACAGCTCAAGGAGAAAGCCAAGGAAATTGTGCAAGCACAAGAATCATCCGCTAATGCAAGGGAACCTTTGGATCCAAGCCAGTAATCTCTCCTATATTATAAAGCTGATTTGGTGGTGGCACGTTGCTGAACATTCTATACAGTGCCCACAGCCTTTGGCTCCATGATCTGTCGTTCAAAAGCTGTCCCTATCCATTGGCTGCGTTGCCTGAGTCTCGCCTCCAGTATTCTGAACATTTTGCTTTTCCTCTCCCCCCAATAGCCAGTCAGAACACAGAGGTCATTTGCATATGCAGCCTGATTGGCCTTTGCCGCTAACATTCTAAACAGGTTGCTGTTGAGAGTCCTGAGGTAAAATAAATACCCCAATCTCCCTGTGGGGCTTGGAGATCTCTCAGAAATCACCGTGTTCCCCAGCCACAGCACATCATTTCCCCTACAGAAAATTTCCCAGATATTACAACTGATGTCCAGATGACCAAAATCAGTTCTCCTGGAGACAATGGCTGCTTTGGCCAGTGGACGTTATGGCATTATACCCTGCTGAAGTCCCTCCGCACCCCAAACCCTGCCCTCCCCAGGCTCTACCCCTCAAATCTACAGGTATTTCCCAACCCAGAGTTGGCAACTGTGTAATTGGCTATGGAACCACTTTCCAGACCCTTGGAACCAGAAAACATGGCATAGGAGGAGGTGCTTTTCTACCTTACCTACCACTGCATAGTCCCAAATTAACATAAGCCAACCTCCAGGTGGCACCTAGAGATCTCCAGCTATTACAACTGATGTCCACATGACCAAGATCAATTCTCCTTGAGACAATGGCTGCTTTGGCCAGTGGACTCTGGCATTATACCCTGCTGAAGTCCCTCCCCACCCCAAACCCTGCCCTCCCCGGGCTCAACCCCTCAAATCTACAGGTCTGGCCCTCCCCTTAGTATTGCCAGCATCCAGGCAATACCTGGAGATCTCCAAGATCAGTTCTCCTGGAGATCTCCAGCTATTACAGCTGATGTCCAGATGACCAAGATCAGTTCTGGAGAAAACGGCTGCTTTGGCCAGAGGACTCTATGGAATTATACCCTGGTGAGGTCCCTCTAAACTCCAAACCCTGCCCTCCCCAGGCTCTACCCCTCAAATCTACAGGTATTTCCCAACCCAGAGCTGGTAACCCTGTAACTGACTATGGAACTGCTTTCCAGACCCTTGGAAGCCGGAACACATGGCATAGGAGGAGGTGCTTTTCTACCTTAGCTGTCACTGCATAGCTCCAAATCAATGTAAGTCAGCGGTGGAGGGTACCATACCTGTTACCATAAGGCTGTCCTCCCATACTACCCACTTGGGGCAGCAAAATGACGAGGCAGCCCTGCCTTATAGCTAAGCAGAAGGAAATAAACATGGCTTGCCTCCCTCTATTTTCCCCTTCCCTCTGCCGCCCCACCAGCCACAGCTGGGACACTCACCTGGAGCTTCCTTCTAGAGCTCGTTGTATATCTTCCCAGAACGGGCCTTACTCCTAGTGTAGAAATAATATTCATTTGTAATTGTCACTTTGTACATCAGACTCAACCTATACAGATCCAGTTGCAATTTTGTCCTTATATAGTAAAGATTGCTTTTAAAGTGGTGGTTAAACCTCTAAAAACGTTTCTTCAGTTTTATAAAGTAAAAACCTACATTCCCTTAAATTATTCCAAGTACTCAAGATAAATGTAAAAAACATTTTATATTTTCAGTTTTCAGTTTTGTAAGTGGCCTTTTAAAAGTCAAAAGTGTTCTGCTCCAATCCAGAAATTCCTCTTTGGGGTCAGTTTGCCATATATTACAAAATATTTTCAATAGCAGCTAACATATCAAAAAGAACTAAAATTAAACGTTCTGGTTTTGATACTATTGATAGCATATCATCTGTGCAGAGATTCATTTTACTATTGTTTTCAACATGTTAAAATGTAATCTGTGTATGTCTTTAGTAGCCATAAGCACTAACATTTAAATCAAATAGTGGAGTAGTAAGTGGCAGCTTTGGCAGATGTGTCAGCACAATTGAAATGTTTCTAAAGTTGACCACATTGTGGTTACATTAGAAAGGAGACAACCATACCATAATTTAATGCATATAATAAAATATGGCCCAGATCCAGATTCTTCAAAGAGAAAGGCCAAAGTCCTTCACATTTTAAAGCTAGCCTTGTTATAGAGCTCTTTAGAATCCCTTGTGACAGTTAAAATATTTATCAGCCTGTGCAGGTTGTTGCAGCTCTGCCTACTCTTTCTAACATTAAAGAAGCAGGAAGTGATCACCATCTGTAATTTCCTTAGCAAAAAAAAAAAGTGTTCCTATCAAATGTCTAAGATGCTACTATAACTTGACATTAACTCCAGTTGAAAATTCCGTATGAGAAATTATAGATTCTCATATCTGTTGTGGGATTTCCAAGGATCTTGGAAGAGGAAATCTTGATGTGAGTGGGATGGCAATTCCAATGAAAAGTTGAAGACCATACACAGAACTGGTGCTTTGCTTTGTGTTGTAAACAACAGCAGAGACACAATCCGTTTTTTAAATTAAATAGCATCATATTTGTTCAGCAATGCTACCAGCTTAAAAAAAAGTGAAAACAATACTGGCCATTAGGACATTTCTTCCTGAACATTTCCTTTATTTGATTCTTGTTCCTAATTTGAGGGGGGGAATTCACATGTAAATTAGAATAGATAGGAATTTAATTTCTCAACAGTAAAAAAGCATTCTAGTGATGCATTCAAGGAGTCCCTGCTACTGAAACTCAGAGCAGAAAAAAAGAATTCTAGAGAGCTCCACAGGCAGCACAGACTGATACTCATAAAGTACGGTATGTTCCACTAGCGTGGCAGTGTAGAGTAACAGCACTGAGAGCTGCCGTGATGTAGTGGTTAGAGCACTGGACTAGGACCTGGGACAGCTGGGTTCGAATCCCCCACTCATCCATGGAAGTCCAGCAGGTGACCTTGGGCCTGTCACAATCTCTCAGCCTAATGTATTCTCACAAGGTGGTTGTTGTAAGGATTAAGTGGAGGAAGAATGTGAAAAGCCCCTTTGGGTTCCCAGTTAGGGAGAAAGACGCAATATAAATTATAAGTAAGCATAAATAAATACAAGCGATAGTAGTGTTCATAGCAATGTTCAAAACGTCAAAATATGTAGAAGCCAGTTTTGTACATGAAGATACAACATATTAATGTTTTGTGTGACTATTAAAATTGGGGCTCCTGTTTCCTCTCCCCCTTTCCCTGTTCTATATGTATACAAATTTGGCATCAGTGGAATGTGTGAAGGTTAATACTGCCTTTAATTCATGTTCCTTGCAAAATATGAAATTTAATATATGATATATGAGCTCATCAAAAGACTCTAACAAAGCAGTAATTGATATTATCATGAGCAGATCAAATTATGGTCACCATGACAAGCTCATAGCTTGATGTTAGTAGAACTGCAAGAGCTCAAGGCTTTGCGTAATGGTCTTATGTTTTTGCACATTGTGTAAACTTGAACACTTTCAGTGAAATTTTAAATTAGGGAAAAAGAATCTACCTTGGGTACAAGAAAACTTGCTCTTGCTGCCAGTGTGCAAAACCAGCTCTCATCAGGCTAAATGCTGTTCTGAGAATATGTTGCATGCAACTCATCATGTCACAAAGTGAGCAAAATAGGTTCTCAGAAAAAGCTACCACAAATAAGCACATTTGTTGAGGGAAGAAGGGCAAACATCAGGTTAGAATGGACGAAGACAGGAAACTTGTGATGTATACCGAAGGACGTACAAGTATGTTGCTGGAAGAAAACTTGACAAACTGAAGAGGAGTCAAAGGTTCCAAATGGAAGAGGATCCATGCCATCTGCCTTCACAGACCCGTAGCTATTGTCAGGTGCTGGGGGTGATGCCCCCCTCCCAAATTAGCTCCGCCCCCTGCCCACAGGCCTGCCCCTGCCAGCTTGTGCTGGCCACAGCCGCAGCTGCAGTAACCACATCATGCAAAAAAAGCCTCCAGGCAAGCAGGAAGCCGCTGTGAGACTCCTCCGGGTAGTGAATGGCAGGGTATGAATCCCAATTTCTTCTTCTTCTCCTTCACTGTGGCTCCCCTCCTCCTCGCTCACCAGCCCACAGTAGGAGGCAGTGGCAGAGGGGAAGGAAGCATAGGGTGCGTGGCTGGGTAGCAGAGTGGAATGGCCCACCTCAGGGCCTCACCTGACCCATGGTGGCTGGGCTGGCACACGTGTAGTGAGGTGCTGGGGCGAGCCATTCCACTTAGCTGCCACTCACCCTCCCCTCCTGCTTGACCACACCAGGAAGCAGGGAGACCCAGTGAGGCTATGCAGTGACTCCCTGCCGAGGTAAGGAGCTACAGCTGAGCAGGAGGGGAGGGAGAGTGGCGGCCTTCCCGCGCTAATTTAATTAGCTTTGTTAATTCAATTAACCACTGTGCTGACTTGCTTAATGGAGCTAATTAAATTAGGCACCATGTTAAACGCACAAGTGACATCATCATTTCGGGGGCACATGCCACCCCACCAAGAATTTTCTTGCTACGGGGCTGTGCCTTCTTCAGAGCGGAAAGAGACCTTAAAAACAAATAAAAACCAAGCACCAACATAATGCACTGGAGCTTAAATAATTGACTATTGGGATAGTCTGCCAGGAGTAACATCCCAGATCTTTAGCACTACCAACAGTGACCAGCTAGAGGCTCAGAAGGTTTCACAGGAAGGGTATAATATATAATAATGCATATAATAATGCATGATCTAGATTCCCTCCCCCCCCCCCCCCCCCCCCCCCGGGCTCGCTGTTTGTTGTTGGCTATTAGCCTTTGATAGTGCCATCACTCATGGTTTATCAAATCATGTTTGAAAGGATTGGATGGTGCATTGAGTTGCATAGGTTGATTATTCAATGAGTGAAGGAATGTTTCCTTTTGTTTGTCTTAAACTTGCTGAGTTCAGTGTCAGTAGATGAGAGGGGGTTTTTTTAATTCAGAGAGAGTAAATAATACTTTTCAATTACCTCTCTGCAAACCATTAGTGATTTTATGAACACCACTCAGGTCTCCCTTGAAGAAATCTTTTCCAGCTAAAAAGCCTCAACAGTTCTTCCTGAGGGTAATGCCCTCTAATCATTTGCCTTTTCCTGTTGCTATTTAGCTTTCTAGAGCTGGGGTAATAATTTCACACAGTAGCCCACATATGAGTATACTATAGATATTTAATGACATAGTAATGTGCTGTTTTATTTTGATCCCCGTCCATTCCTAAAACTGAGATGTTTTTGTTTTTTACTGCCGTAGCATACTGAGCTCACATTTTCAGTAAACTATCTAGCAGAGCTGGGCCCTTTTAAAATAAATTACTGTGGAGCCAATATCAAGAGCCTAAGCGCCCCTGAAAGCGTTCCACACACTGGGGAGCATGGCTCATTGCTTGGAAACCTATATAGCTATCTATATGAAATATAGTTGGTCTCATCTCAGTGACAGATCTACTGCTGACAGCACCCCAGCAGCTGACTTTCCGTTTCGGTGTGAAAAGAAAGGCAAGTAACTGCATGCAAACAGAGACTGAAGTACCCTTTCACACCATGAGACATCATCTTGAGGACAGCGCTGAGGAAGCTGTCAGTGCCAATAGACATATAATGCCTAACATCCTGTGAGTGATCGCATACGTACTTTCTTGCTCTTAGGACAGCTGCTGATCGGTGTAACTGAGAGTTCTGCCAGCATTTCTTGCTTTGGTGTGTGGATTGGCTTGAGTCCTCCAAGAAAACTATGAATAGGAACAGCAAGTTCACCTGAGCAAGAAATGAGGAGTTAGATAGGACAGAATACAGTGAAGGAAAAATGTAGGGTGATTCTCAGATGAACTGAAGAAGGAATAGTAAAAGAAAATGCTTAACAGAAGCTTTGAAACTTGCATCTGGTTCTCACTGTGAAAAGGATAGGTTTTTATTGTAATTTTGGATATGTTTGGGTGCTGTGTGGGTATGTCCCACCTCTCTGTCAGCATTCAAGCTGTAGTGGATCTCATACTGTGGGTCAGGAGGGCCCAAAAGTATGATGTACCTCAAGGGTGGGTTGTGAGAACAAAAAGGAGTAGGAGGAGCAAGGTATGCAGGATGATGAGCTCTGGGAGGCTCAATGGCAGATTTGGGTCTGCCTCTGCAAAATGACCGTGGAATATAGACTGTTGCTCAGCAATGTTATCTCTCCTTATATATAATTGTGAAGTGGGGTGGCACTTTCTGAACATTCCACACGCTCCTAAATCAGTTGGCTCCATGATGTGTCACTTAAAAGCTTTCCCGATCCACTGGCTGCGTTGCCTGAGTCCTGCCTCCAACATTCCAAACAGTTTGCTGTTCCTCTCCCCCCATAGCCAGTCGGAACACAGAGGTCATTTGCATATGCGGCCTGATTGGCCTTTGCCTCTAACATTCTAAACAGTTTGCTGTTGCTGTTGGGAGTCATTGAATGTGTCCTGAGGTAAAATAAATATCCCTATCTTCCAGTCTCCCTGTGGGGCTTGGATATCTCTCTCAGAAATCACCGTGTTCCCCAGCCACAGCACATCATTTCCCCTACAGAAAATTTCCCAGATATTACAACTGATGTCCAGATGACCAATATCAGTTCTCCTGGAGACAATGGCTGCTTTGGCCAGTGGACTTTATGGCATTATACCCTGCTGAAGTCCCTCTGCACCCCAAACCCTGCCCTCCTCAGGCTCTACCCCTCAAATCTACAGGTATTTCCCAACCCAGAGTTGGCAACTGTGTAATTGGCTATGGAACCACTTTCCAGACCCTTGGAACCAGAAAACATGGCATAGGAGGAGGTGCTTTTCTACCTTACCTACCACTGCATAGTCCCAAATTAACATAAGCCAACCTCCAGGCAGCACCTGGAAATCTTAGCTATTAAAACTGATGTCCAGATGACCAAGATCAGTTCTCCTAGAGACAATGGCTGCTTTGGCCAGTGAACTCTATGGCATTATACCCTGCTGAGGTCCCCACCCCAAACCCTGCCCTCCCCGGGCTCTACCCCTCAAATCTACAGCTATTTACCAACCCAGAGTTGGCAACCATGTAATTGGCTATGGAACTACTTTCCAGACCCTTGGAACCCAGAAGACATGGCATAGGAGGAGGTACTTTTCTACCTTAGCTGCCACTGCATAGCCCCAAATTAACATAAGTCAACCTCCAGGTGGCACCTGTAGATCTCCAGCTATTACAACTGATGTCCAGATGTCCAAGATCAGTTCTCCTGAGGACAATGGCTGCTTTGGCCAGCGGACTCTATGGAATTATACCCTGCTGAGGTCCCTCCCCTCCCCCCCAAACCCTGCCCTCCCGGGGCTCTACCCCTCAAATCTACAGCTATTTCCCAACCCAGAGTTGGTAACCCTGTTGGTTACGGAACTGCTTTCCAGACCCTTGGAACGCAGAAGACATGGCATAGGAGGAGGTGGTTTTCTACCTTAGCTGCCACTGCATAACCCCAAATCAACATAAGTCAGGGCTGGAAGGAACCATACCTCCCATACTACCCACATGGGGCAGCAAAATGACTTGTAACAGCTCTACCTTATAGCTAAGCAGAAGGAAATAAACATGGCTTGCCTCCCTCTATTTTCCGCTTCCCGCTGCTGCCCCACCAGCTACAGCCGGGACACTCACCTGGAGCTTCCTTCTAGAGCTCGTTGTATATCTTCCCAGAACGGGCCTTACTCCTAGTACATTTATAAACACTAAATATAAAAATTAAATTATTAAATTTTTCAGTGTTGCTGATGAGACATTCCTCTATTTTATGTTAGAGGAATAGTTAGGAATTGCTTTACAAGTGTGTCCCAGAAAGTATAGTGAAGACAGAAATGGATCCTGAAAGGATTGAGAACCACTGCTTTATACCTGATTGTAGTTCTTGCCTTCATTTTCCTTCTCTGTGGGTTCTCATACATTTATCTGTGCCCCTGCGTGTACAGTCTGTCTCACTGTATATAAGCTCTTCTGTTTTCTTCTAAGAGAGTCTCCAGAGGCATGGAGAAGTATGGAGAGTTTACCAAAGTATGGAGGTGTGTAAAGTGCCCTCAAGTCACAGCCAACTTACAGTGTCCCCAAAGGGTTTGCAGGACAAAGAAGGATGATTTCGAGGTTAGCAGCAGAGTTTCTTGGTTAGTTGCAATGTTCTCCCATTGGTGGCTGGATGACACCATGTTTATATCAGTTTTGTGTCCATGTATTCTTTTTCACAGAGACTGGTTTGTTAGTTCTAGGTAGACCGCAGAAGAACATTGTCTCCAATTCTATTAATAAATTACCGGTGATAGTGGTTTTTAAAAAACACTATTGTGATAGTTTGCAAAGATCACCTTCTGCTAGAAATCTATTGACCACTACTCACATCTACATGCTTCCTGCTGCTCTCCAGCATACCACACAATACATTGTCAACTGCCAAGTTCAATGACACAGCTGCTTTTGTTCCAGATAGTTATCATGATAACCAGGGGTCATTTCGTAGAAAAAGAGGTGCAGGAGCTCATTAGCATAGCTCATTAGCATAACTCATTTGCATATGCTACACCCCCTGATATCACCGGAAGTGTGTCAGAAAGCAACACCCACTGCTCAGGCTCCACTGGACTGTTTTGGATTGCTAGCTATTGGGGGGGGGGATGTGCATATCTGTCCTCACAGAGGAGGGAGAGCTTGTACCTGAATAAAACTTGGTCTTAAAGGTGCCCCTGGACTGTTTTGGACCGGGGGGCTGGGGGGGGGGCTCTGCAGTTTATCTGGCTGCTTCTTGCTCTGACTGAGGGCTGCTTGGAGCAGGGGGTGGGGCTTGTTGCATGTGCCCACCCCCTGGGCTCTTTACTGCCGGAGCTCCGCTCCTGTGCGCTCCTGCAGGAAATGACCCCTGATGATAACTGAAATACTGGAGGCATATTACAATATATTTATTACATATCAACTATAATGTGAATTAGCTCTTTAAGTTTATCATCTGGCCCAGCCTCTCAATTAATGTTAAGACATGTGGTTCACAGTTTTGAAATGATGTATTAAATATTTTTTATATTTTTATTATTTTGGTAAATTCCCCGACAAAGCTACATTCAAAACATGTTATACAATCATTAATCATTTGCACTATGTGAGGAATATCACATTACCCTTTTTAACCCGTTTTGAAGCCGTTTTTGATTTGTCATGGAGTAAACAGGTATAGGGCTGCCATTTCACACATGGCTTTCCCCTTCCGGTAAAGAGCTGGATCTGCAGCGGTTTGCTATTTCAGACTGCACCGCTTTTTCCCGGCTGTTTTTCGCCCACGCGGGCGATCTCCGGCTTTTTTTTAACGTTCGCTTTAGAGAGCTATAGCGCTATAACTCAACACTCCAGGCATTCCAATGGGGTTGATCTAATGCTGTTGCATCATAGCGTTATACCGTTATAGTGCTATAACGATATAAAGCGAACGGTTTTTTTTTTACAAAAAGCCGGAGATCGCCCAAAAATGGCGGGGGGAAGCGCATCTTCATTTCACTGTGCATACACCATAGTTTTTGTGCCTATAAGAAATCCAATCCATAATTCTTTAGAGAAAATAGTAGCTTTCTCATGTTCTGAAGCAGCTGTGAAAATCTCTGCAGAGCCTCCTACAGGCAAAAAAACACGTACACAAAACACAACAGCCCTGGGACCACAAAGCAACCTGTAATGAAGGAACGTAAAACTATTAAATAGAGCTAAGAGCCAGAGTCAGGAGTTTTAAACAGAAATGGTGTAAGAAAGAAAATATTAAATGAATTACTTTGAAAAACAAAGGTCGGCAATACCAGCACAACAGCCTTCTAATGGATAGGAAACCCATGAAATAAGATTGAATTGTTAACGGCTGCCTGAAATGAATCTGGAGATTTGAAAGTCAGAAGGATGACTATCAGTTTCTCATTCCGGATACTGCAACCCAAGCATATTGGTCATTTCTGCTGAGTTCTTATGTACCTTGCTGAAGGAGGAAAAAAATAAATGTGTTAGCTAGAACCACAGCCCCCCCGAAAAACTCAGTCTCTGATGATGCTTCACTTTACACTACATTGCAAACAGATGCACTAGTTCAAATATTTTGTATTGTGGCTCCACTTAATCTTTCGATAAACTTTTATAATCGTTTGTCTACATCTTGAGAATGTGCAGATGGAATAAGGGTTTGTCAGAAAAATCCAGAAAAGGGTATCTACCTATATGCAAAACAGATCCAAGACTGATAGAACATTTAGACTAAAACAGGGAAGAAAGAAACATCAGCAGCAATTTAGTTATAGTCCTGGAGAAATCCGGAGGTGGTTCTATCTTCTAAAGAAATCTAGACATTATTATAGATTTTTTTTTACTTTTATTTATTTACATGAGATTTATATACCGCCCATGACCCCTAATGGGTCTCAGAGGAGGAACCATTTACGAGTGCCTGGATGTGGTCAAAAATGGAAAATTTAGAAACATTTTTGTTAGTGTTAATGTTCATGTCCTACCTGTTCTGCAAACTCCAGGCAGCATGAAATAAAATATGATGAAGACTGTCCAAACATAAGGGCATAAGTGGATTTCATGACAAAAAGGAAACAAATTTGAGGCTGCAGCTGAGACCAGACAGTGCATTAATGTATTTGCATACACATCATGATATAATGCCAGAAAGAACAGGAACAAAGCTAGTCTTCCATTTATACAGCTGTTCTCCAGTAATACAATGTCGCTGGTATATCAGACACAATCTGCCTATCCTACAGATTAGTCCTCACCATGGGAACATAACATATTCCCTAGGTTAAGGTTATGTTGCCAGGTCATTTTTACTGCTAGAACAATAAATGGTTTGGATTTGAAATATGAGATGACTTTCCTTGATGTCAGGCCATTTCTAGAACTTTTTAGAAATCAATACCAGGAACCTAAGTTCCCCCTATGACACATTAGCCTGATCTGTTTTTCTCTGTACCTGAAGAACAATTTAGGAGGAGAGTATGCCTGAAGATACCCAGCACACCCCATATCACTGAATAAACTCAGCCAGATCCTTGGGTTAGGATCCCTACAAACAGTCACTTTTCACTTATCTCCCTGCTTGCTCATGTCCTTTTAAGTTGCCTTCTGCAGGCCAGATGGAGATGGGCAGGTAAGCAAGTGGCAATAGCTACTTCTTAGTGCTTGATTGCCCAGGCCAGGTAAGTGAGTAACTGAGTAGTCATGCAGCTAGCTAAGAGCAGCAGTCACTGTCTCTCATCCTCTTGCTAGTCTTTCTCTGTGCAGTGGTGGGTCAACAGTGAGTCATCCCAGAGACCTCAACACCTGCCCCATGATATTGACCCCTGACACCAGCTATGGAACAGATATTAACTGAGTGGATTTCATTCTGATGTACTGGGGGAAAAGAACAATTAGTATCAAATCAGCCTAGTCTACTATTGTATAGTCACTGGCTTGGTTTTAAAGTTTATCAAAAGTATAGAAATTTAATGAATCTTGAATTGGAAGCTAGGGCAATAGCTAAGAGTGTGTGCGTATGCGTGTGTGCGTGCGTGCATGTTAAGTGCCGTCAAGTCACTTACGGGAACCCTGTGAGTTGGTAACCTCCAAAATGTCCTATCATTAACAGCCGTGCTCAGGTCTTGCAAACTGAGGGCCGAGGCTTTCTTGACTGAGTCAATCCATTTCATGTTGGGTCTTCCTCTTTTCCTGCCTCCAACATTTTCTGGCATTATTGACTTTTCCAGGGACTTTGTTTTAATGACTTTGTAAAACTGCTGTTGTGATCCACCCTGAGCCCGCTTGCAGGGAGGGCCGAATATAAATCAAAATAAATAAATAAAAGTACTCTTCAGATTCCTCATATCCTCTAATGAAATATAAAACCTATAATTGGCTTGATTGTACATTCACTCTTAAAACGGTTGCCTTTTCCTGTCTGTTCTGCCTTAACAAAATCCATATGTTCACATAAATGGCATGGGAAGGGCTCAAAGCCATGAATGAAAGATTGAATCTGGTAGCTACTCCTACTTTTACCATGCCTACCACCACACAGGTTACTGGCATTGATCAGCAAGGTGGGTAGGTTCCATAATACACCAGTCCTTTAGCTGAGATTATATATATTGCACAAAGTTATTATATGAGATGGATACTTTATTTTAAAAAGAATACACATTGGGACTTGGGATCGTAGAAATCAGCATTAATAAAATAGTGTAAAATTGTGCAAACAGAAAATTTAAATTAATTGAGTACAATGATTTCACATTAACAGATTGCATTATTGGCCACCCAGATCCTCTGAATTGAGAAAAGGCACAAATAAGGAAGATTTATTTATTTATTTATTTATTTATTTATTTGGATTTATAGCCCACCCATCCTTACATAGTAGGGATCAGGGCAGGTCACAACATTTAAAATCAACAATCCAAATATAACTTAAGTTAAAATCAACAGTCGCAACCATCATAATATTCATTCTTCACTAGATGGCACAATGAAGGGCAATTCAGGAGATGGTCCAAGGTGGGAAGCCATCGCTCACCCTTGACCATGTGTCTGGTGGAATAGCTCCGTCTTGCAGACCCTGTTAAATTGTTTCAAGTCTCGCAGGTCCCATGTCTCACTGGTCAGAGCATTCCACCAGGTTGGGGCCCAGGGCCAAAAAGCCCGTGGCCCTAGTCACAGATAGTCGGATGGCCTTCAGGCCGGGGATCACCAGCGAGTTGTTATCAGCTGAGTGAAGCACCTTTGAGGGACGTACCAGGAGAGGCAGATATGTTGGTCCTAGACCATTTACAGCTTTAAAGGTCAATACCATAACCTTGAATTTGATCCAGTATTCAACTGGGAGTCAGTACATGTGGCAGAGCACAGGTTGAATATGGCCCTGCGCCACTGCATTCTGGACCAGTTGGAGTTTCCAGGTGAGCCTCAAGGGTAGCCCTACATAGAGCGAATTACAGTAGTCCAGAGATGACTATTGCATGGATCACTGTGGCTAGGTCTTGGTGGCACAGGTAGGGAGCCAATTGTCTAGTCTGGCATAGATGAAAAAACAATAGTCTAGTTATGTTGGTGATCTGTGCCTCTGTTGATAGGGAGGCATCCAGGATGACCCCTAAACTCTTGATGGTTGGCGTCAGTGTCAGAGGCACTCTGTCAAGAGGGGGAAGTTGGCATCCCAACCCAGCATCACCTCTGTCGTCAATGGATTTAGTTTCAACTGACTCTGCATCAGCCATCCATCCAGTCCCAAACAGAGCTACACCCTTCTAAATACACTGAAGTCCATGGGCTTTGGGTAGAATAACTCTATTTGGGATGGCACTACAAGAGCAGAATTGGTGGCCCTCAAGCCCATTGAAATTATTTGTGATGGACAAGTTAGGTTTTGCCTCTCTCTAGTGGGAACTGAGGGAATGTTGTTGAGAGGCTGACAGTTGAAAACTGTTAGATTTACATGAGATCAGTTCAGTGAGAAGTCAGCTGGCTGAGTGACGGAGCTGTAAGCTCAAAACCAGTGTGGGGCAAAAGAGCAGCCTAACACAGCCTGGAAGAAAGTGAATTTGTGACAAAGAATCCAGAATGCCTTAATATAGCTATGGTTCATCCATGAAGAAACTTAGTAACCTCTACCTGAATCTCTCTAATGTTGTGTTCAAATACTAAATAGTGTGTTTAGCCCTGTGGGCTTGATGTGTATGATCTCTGGGAAAGAAGTGCACATACACTCAAACTAAGATATGTTAGGATATGAGTAAATGGTTGCAGCGTGTGACTAAAGTAATGGTTGAATGAATCCCAGTCCCCAGCAGCTCTGTGCAGTGTCTGAACGAGGGGAGATTGTTAAAGGGGACTGGACTACCCTGTCTGGTGGTGTTTCTGAATTAGAAAGAGGGACGCTTATGTCTGTATATTATAAAAGAGGCAGGACTGGTAGTGAACTGTGACTGTTTGACCTACCTGTAACCCTGAATTGTGGAGGGTGGTAGGGTGCCTGAGTGAGTGAAAAAGAATGTAATACCATTGTACTTAAGTATACCTAGATCTGCATAGGACTGGGTTGGAATCACATGCCCAGCAGAATATTGACTCATGAACTGGAAAGGTGTTTGGCACTAATGTGAAGTTCCCAGAGATGTCAAACTCTTTAGTTTTGAGGACCGGATCTGACACAAATGTCACTTTGTCGGACTGGATCATATGTGCCATAAAATGTTATGCCAGGTACTGGAGAAATAAACTTTATAAAGGACACAGGCAAACCCAGTTAACAAAATACAAACACGCATAAAACATGAACACTCTTACAGTATTTCCTTTATTTAACAGTCTTTGATAACAGACACCTCATGCTCTGAACTATTACACCAAAATCTGGAGTGGAGTCTACATCTGTGCTGTAGCAATCTTGAATATGCTGTTCAGGTGTGTTCCTGTAAACTGAGAACATACTTTTGATTTATTGGCATTCATTACAGAAAAGAGCTGTTCCCAGACAAAGTTTTAGAAGCAAAAGCCTCATGTTGGGAGTAAATTGGACCAAAAAAGTGGCTAAATTGGGTGGCATTTGTGGCACCGTTTCATAGGTCGGTGGGGAGTAGTGTGATGTGGTACTGAAGGATAAGCTTTCTGAAGTTGGCATTAGGATATTTTACCAGTTTTGGGGTCCAAATTAAAATTAAAACATTTTAGCATGTTTGTATTTTGAGTAAAAACTAATATTGTTAATTGGGTTTGCCTGTGTCCTTTATAATGTTTATATCTCCAGTACCTGGCATTACATTTTAATGGCACATGTGGCCCAGCCTGACAAAGTGATATTTATGTCAGATTTAAATTTTAGCCTCTCCCACTCAGCTTGAGAGATGCCACGAGATATTTACCGCGTTGCTGCCACCATCACACATATAATAAGATCCACACCCACCTGCAGAGATGATTATAATGCTGAAGCCCCCCCCTCACCTTCAGGTAATGGAAATCACCCCCCATGGCCACCCCTGCAAACCCCTCACCCTTCATGATGTGCTCCGTTGTGGGCAGTTTGCTGCCCTGGCCATACCTGGACGTGAACCATGTCTGCCTGTTCGGTCAGCTCCTGGGACCCTCTTGCCTCCCTCCAGGAGTGGCTAGGACTCTGGCTACAGTGGCTTAGCAGGCCCAAGTAGTGTCTGGATGATGGTAGTAGTGGCTCTCTCCACCCAAGCCCCCCACACCCACCCACTATCACGCAAGCACCAGTGTTGATTCTCACTCCCCCCCCTCCTTCTACAGCACACAAGGCAGAAGCTGTCAAGGCTGCCGTCTCTTTGATTGCAGGGCGCAGGCGTGGGCAACCCTCAGCTCCCTTGATGCCTGCCCTTCCACTTCTCCCCATTACACATTAGCACTAGGACACTATACAGGGACATAATGCACAGCCTCTGTCATCTGCCAATGAAGGTATAGACCAGTTGCTTGTGGGCCAGATAAGAAGTGTGGACAGGCCAGCTGAGAATAAGCATTAGACTAGAATGAATTATACCATCCCAGTTGTCTAAAGCCCCATTCAAATACAGTGGACTTTCCTAACCCAAACCTTGACATTGCCTTCTTTTGAAGCTTTTCTGTAATCATAATTGCTGAAAAATTGCTTCCTTTTAAAGATGAGAGAGATGTAGAATGGTATAGTATAGCCCACTCTTGTCAAATCTTGGAAGTGGGATGGGAGACCACCAAGGAAGACTTTGCAGAGGAAGGCAACAGCAAACCACATCCGCTTAATCGCTATCCTTGAAAAAACCCTTGCTGGGGTTGCCATAAGTTTGCAGTAACTTGTCAGCACTTTATACACACACACAAAAATGAAAACTGAGCTGCTCAGGAGTTCTATTGAATGGAATAGGAAATTTTTGTGATTCACAACATGACCTTAATGAGACAGTTTTTCAGTACCTGTGGGTATAACTCTTGATAAAGGCAAGTAATTACTTAATTTTCTCTACATCTTTAAAAAACAGAAAGGAATGTCTTCAGATTGAACAGGCATGGAGAAAAATTCTACCACATGACATTTTGTGCCTGATTTTGTCAAGAGGTGCTGTGGTTATGGGTGTAGTGTATTATTGGTCTAGATCTGTCAGCAGATTACGTGTTTGCTTGTCAGTTGCCTTTCTCTGCACTAAGCCAACTTGCTTCCCTTTAAAAAGTCCTTTACCACCCCGCTGTCACATCTTATAACTCAAACTGAGCTCCTGATACCTGGATAAGTGATTTCCTTTGTTTCAGCTTTCTTTCCACTTTAGCAGTGTGCCCAGATAATTTCAGCTATTGTCAGGCTTAACCTTCCTTTATTTCTGAGTGCTGTTGCATAGTGCAATGAAATATGAATTATTTTCAAACTCATTCATTATAGCTGAAGGTGAACAACCTGATTTTTCTTCTTTTAGAATCCAAGTGGTTCATTTTTGAAGTTTCTTTTTATCATGGAAGACAACTTGCAAAGCAGCTCAACTTATTATTGGCAGTTCTAAATACCAGAAACTAGGATTTCTTTTGAAAAATCTATTGTTGGTGTTTCATGTCCATTTTCAGAGACAGAATCCTGATCTGGGATGGGCTACAGGTCAAATCCAGTACTAGCAAAGTATTTCTCAATGGGAAAAATGATCCAGGGAATTTTGAGAACACTGCCAGCATGACTATTGCTGTATATCTAGTGAGATGTCTGTAAGTGTGTATTTCATGTTTATTAGGCTAATGGTTCATGTCCTATGAAGACATTGGATATACTTGACCCACCCCCAAGAAAGCTACAAATTCAAAGTTGAATTTTGTGCTCATGAAATAACTTCTTGAAGCAACAGTCTGTTGTTGTGCATCACCCTGAAGGTCATCAGAATGACCACAGGGGCACAGCATGGTGATAGCCTTGTATTTTTCTTTTCAAAACATGTAAGGGTGCCTTAGGATCTTCCAATGGCAATAATAGGATTCATTTACAACACTGGAAAGCTGTTTGCTCTGTTGCAGCTGAAAGCAGCCCCTTAAGCTGAACTGCCCCAGGACAATAATAATTCATGTTTATTTATATATTAAATTCCATTTGTGTTCTTCTTCCAAATGGTGTTGTTAATTGCATTCTGGCAGCAGGGGGACAACTTGCGGGTTTTTGATTGTAGGCTGCACTTGAATTTAAGGCCCAGGAAGGAGCTGGCAAAGCTTTAGGGGATTTGTGAAATAAATCAGTATATTTGTGGAATAAATCAGTGTATTGCTTCTGTGAAACAATGAACAGATAATCGTCAGTAACGCTGAGATGTAGTTTGCTGTTCTTCTGGCTCCGGGGTTATCATCCCATTGAGATAATGTGAACAATTCACACTGTACCTTCCATCGTTGACTTGTGCCTGCTAAAAGGCTTCAAATTGCATTCGTTTCTGTTCATTTTATGAGGATTTCCTTAGTAATCATAGAGAATTAACATGTTTCCAAAGAGAGCGTTCACCACTTTCATTTTCTGGAAATGTACAGGGCTTTTATGCAAACAAGAGTTTAAAATACAAGGTGTTTTGATGGAATCTTGATTAGATGAAATATTTGTGGTATTTTCACATCAAAACTGGTTTAAAATTGCCTCTTGAGGAGGATATTCCTTCATACAATGCAAAACTAATTTATTTGCTGCCGCGAGATACACTGATAGGTACTATTTTAGGCAGCTTTAAAAGAGGATTGGTCAAGTACTGTGTATGGAAGATATGTCTATCAGCACTTATTAGCCATAATGCCTTAATAGAACCTTTATGTTCAGAGGCAATAAACCCTCGAACACCATTTGTTGGGTCACTGGGTCACAAAGGCAGTTATTGCTGTCTTGCTTTACTTGTGGGTATATGGTCGGTCACTTTGGGGGGGAAATGCAAGACTAGATGAACTGTTGGCTGTATGTTGTTATGTTCACTGATGGTTAATTTTGAAATGTGTACAGTGAGCCAAACTAAGACAGGATGATAGGTAGGTAGCTGATTTTGCTTTGAAAGATCAAGAATTTTTTCGATCATTTCATTCACTACTACATTTCCTGATGTGCATTCTTCTGTAACTGTTAAAAATTAGATCCCAAACCATCCCTATGGCCCTGGTCACACGGGAGGTTTTGCCCCGCAAGAGGGACGGATCGGGGGCGCAGCACACGGGCACGATCACACTGCAACATCTGGGAAGCAGCGCGCACCCGTCCCCGATCTGTCCCTTCAGCCCGAAAACGCGCATTAAAATAAACCTAAGAAAGAGTACTACCAACCTGAAACACCACAGCAAGCACGGCCGTGGGATCGCCGGCGCGCTCATCTTCAGCAGCATTCGCGGCTCCCGGCCGAACTGCGCATGCGCAGCGGGCTGCCTCGCTCTCCCTTCCATGGCTTCCCCCCCCGGCATCTGATCATGCTGGGGAGCAACTGCGCGGTGGCTCAGGGGATCTGTCTGATCCCGCCGCTGCACGTCTTTTTTGGTGCGGCTCTAAAAAGCAGCACTTTGGCCGCACCAATTTCCCCCGTATGACCGGGGCCTATGTTGGGCAAGTTCATGGAGGAAAAACCTGCCTTTCTCACTGGGCCTCAAGGCAGATTACAAAATATAAAAACAAAGACCTCCCATAAAAATGCTGTAGGGCTAGCATTACTGAACTGGAGAACAATGCAAACAAAAAACCATTAAGGCATGACATACCATAATGCAAAATGTGGGTTACAAAGGTAAAAGAAGGTGATACATATAATAAACACTGCAATAGACTACAGTCCTATGTTTTATAAAAGCAACCTTCTGAGCCTTTCCATTATACTACAGTTCTACTTTCTCAGGCAGGCAGTTCCACAAGTTACAAGCCATCACAGAGAATGGGTGTGAACGGGTAGTTGCCTATCTTACACATTTGCAGGGTGGCACCTTCAGAAGGCTTTGCTCAGATGCATGAAGCTGTTGCAGTAGAGCATGGCAGAAGAGGCTGTCCTGCAGGTATGTGGCTCCAAGGCCATTAAGAGCTTTGTAGGTAGTAACCAGAACTTTGAATTGAATCCAGTAAAAGAAAAAGAGAAGGAAAAGAAGTTAGTGTAGGATCTCTCTTGGGTTGCTGTATAATGGCCCCGGTCACACGGTCCGGAAAATGCGGGGGGGGGGGACGCGTGGCTGTTTGGCCCTGCGCGAAATAACGTGCGGTTGCGCGATCAGACGTCCCGTGGAGGTCCCGTGGTTAGGGGGGAGGTGCCGATCAGATGGCTAGGCAGCAGCAGGACTACTGAATGGCCGGCGGGACATCCACTCCGGAGGTATGGAAAGGCACTTCACGGAGCTACCCACACGCGTGCTCCTCCTCCTCCTCTGTTGTCAAAACCGGGAGGCGACGCTGATGGCCAGGAATGACACCCGCCGCCCCCAACGGTGGAGAAACCCGGCCACGCCCTCAAGGACCAGCCCCCCCCCACCGGAGTAAAGCGCCGCGGGGGGGCCCTACCGCCTGCCTGCCTGCCTCTCTCAGCTCGGCCTCGCCACCCCCTCCGCAGGGCGCCCCAGTCCACCACGACGGCTTCTCCCCCCCACGTTCCTCCTCCTCCTGTGGCCAACGCCACTTCCTCCTTGTGAGCATGTGCCGTTGGGTGCTTTTGCACATCCTGCAGACTTGGGGGGGGGGCCTTGACGGGACATGGGCGGGTGCCTGATGCCACTTACTACCACCAGAAATGCGATCAGATGCCCGCCCTCGCCCCGCAGTTTCCGGAAACTAGTACCTCGGAGGTACTAGTTTTTTAAACCACATATTCGGCGGGAAGCCTTGGGTGAGCCATGGGAGCTCTACGCTTCCCAGATGTGGCGGTGTGATCGCGCCTGGAAAATCCGCCTATCTTCCGTCTCTAGCGTGGCTAATGCTCCATGTGACCGCAGCCGATGAACATTGTGTGCCATCAGCTTGCAAGTGACTCATGGAGACCATAGGGCCATGGGATTTTCAAGGTAAGAGATGAGCAAAGATGGTTTGCCATTGCCTTCCTCTGCATAGCAACCGCAGTCTTCCTTGATGGTCTGACAAGCTCAGCCTAGTCGGGGCTATTCAAGCTGCTTGTTGTACAATAGTTACATGTTTTTTTAATCACTCATTGTCATCAAAACAATGAAAACATCTTTCCTGAAACCAGTGGCAGAGTGACTAGCAATATACTGATCACAGTCTTGCTAACTCGGCATTTTGGGGAATTTTCCTGCAACAGCCTTACAGATCAATTTGAGTTATTTGGGCTGTCTGTTTCTTACTGTTCTCTTGGAAGCAATTATCATGATTTCCCATAAGCAGAAAACATTCTGGAGTATTGTGTATTCTTTCTCCACATATACCCCTTAGAAAATAGAAAATCTGTCAGCTGGTATTATTGCTCTTTAGGTTCTCATAACAGAAGAAATACAGTTCAGTACAGACTGGAGAAAGCTGGTTCCTGGAAATCCGTTTGCTTGACATGTGATGGAAACAAACATGCTCACAATAATACTCATTTTGGAGACATTAACTGTATTTTTATTTTCCAGCTTTCTGTTGTAATAAGCAATGAGGTCTGTGCTTGCTTTAGCACACTGCATTTCCTTATTTTGTCCCACTCCCTTTTATCTCAAAAATTCTGTAATTAAATACCCATCCTGTGTGTAGTTTAGCAATTTTGTTATTCCATATGGCTGCCAACAGATAGCTGGTACACAGTGGTTTAATTGGATAATATTCTTAGATTGTCTTACAGGGTAATTAAAAAGTTAAGTTGCCGTTACAAAGTATTGTTTTACAGCCCTCTTTTCCTATAATACACTTTTCATGTATGGGGTTACCAAAACTGGTTGTCCTTTAAAACTAATGGGAATGTTCTTGTCTAATAATGAATATTCAGTAATATAAGTAGTGACGATAGGAGCTATCTGGGCGGCTACCATAATAATCATAACGAATGTGGCCTTTGCAGGCTAATAATTCCCTAATGTATTGATGGGAAATTCTCCTGAAATGAAAGGAATAGCTGTGCACAAGAAAGTATTCCACATAAAAGAGTCACAGTGTGTGTCTATTTATGAAACAAATTTACTTTTTATGACATGGATATAGTGGTGTTCTGTTTGAAGTATGCGTGTATGCTAACAAAAGGTACAAAGAAAATACTAATCGGCAGTTTAGAGAAGAGAATGGTACTATACAGATCACAAGCATCACCTGAAGTATTGATTTACACAGCCCATTTGTACCACCTTTGTGTGCCTGCTTGTGTCCAGCCAATCATATGAACCACTGCCACATTTCTTTGCTTTCATTTCATTGAAGTCCAGATACAGAAATCTTCTCCTATCGAATGGAGAAAGACCTGCAAGGATAGTCCATTACTCTGAAAAATAGGAGCATCTTTTTAACCATTTCTAGCTTTATGAAGGCATAAATTTGAACCATTTGGGTCAGCTGTTTAGTTAGGTTGTAAGGCAGAAAGACAGCACAGGTGGTGAGACAGCCTAAACGATTAATCTAAATTTACCTTCTTGTGATGGCTTTTGTTTCATAATGTTTTTTCAGATAACCTCAGGTTAGAAGTTTCATCCAATGTTGATGACCATTTTCTTTTTAGAGCCTGCTCCATCTGTCTCCTCCAAGATGTTTGAGCTGCTTTATAACAGCCTGGCTTTTACAATTTAAACAGTATAAAGTGATAAAAACAGATATCCAGACAAGTTGTATCTTAACAAAACAAAAAAAATGAGGAAGCATCAAACTCTTGTAGTGAAGTTTAATTTTGGAATTCTTGAGTGACATTTTTGTATGTGCCTGCCAATAGAGCAGACATCAGGCCCTCGAGATATTGTCTACCAAACTCTTGTGGAGCTCTGGCTCATTCCGATGGGCCTAGCACAAAGCAATTCAAGGCTACAGTGCATATAGGAGATACTGTCTATATTTAGGACACTATTTGTTCTTATCTTTTCTTATGGTTTAACCAACAAAAATCTCCTTTCAAATCGTTTCTCAAGAAAGTAAATTATCACTATTTTGTGTGTACTAAATTAAAACCTAACCTTTATATGATGAATCCACAGAATGTGTGCAACACATTCAAATAATTTGCGAGCCCCATATGTCAGTTCATACAGAAGATTTTGGGTTGAATGAGACCAAATTTAGTTTGCTTGTTTCCACTACACAAGTGGTCTGGATTGGAATAAGAAACTGCATAAGAAATTGCATAAGAAACTGATACGAAATGAATACTGTAATACTTCTTAGTACTACCAGGGTGCCACAAAACTGGTTATTATAGAAAGTGTGATCAGGTTTCCTAACAAATATATGGAACATTTTAGTTTTCAATGATGTCAAATAAGACTTTTGCACAAAATATTTTTGTAATGGTGGTTGTGCTCTAAAATCCAGTTATTACTGTGCAAGCCCAATCTGCTTCATCGATTGCATGAGAGGGAAATTCTGCACGTGCAAGGTCTTTGAGTGCCTTGACGTTCGTAAAGAGCTCTTGATTAGGGCATGTAACTTACCATTTCTCATGAATGGCAGAGACTAGGCTGAAGCTTATCCTGTCCATCTGTTCTGCTGGACAGAATGCACTGGCTAAAATGTGTCTGTCTTAAGAAAAACGAATTCTTTGTACTTTGGAAATGCTGAAGAGTAACTGTGGAGAGATTTGTGGGCCAACAATGTGCAAGCATTCTAAGGTGCACATTTTATCTTGGGAATCAGGACACATTTCCACACAACCAGATGAGGAACTGCAGAGAATGTGTCAAAGCATAGTTGGCCAAGAAAGCAAATTACAGAATATTTGAAAAACAAGTCCCAGAAGGTTGCACCGGAGTGGTAGACAGTTTAAAAAAATTAAAGCAAGGATAATATTGTGATCTAGATGGATGCAAAGTAAGCTTAATAAAAGTCTAGTTTCAACACCTCTGGGAAAATCTGAAAATAGTTATTTTCAGTTTCCTAAGGAGTTTTGACTGTTATCTAATTATACAAAAGAAATGTGATGTTTCTGATGTTAGCTACTTTACTATAACAAGAGGACCAATTAACTGATGCTAAGGGGAATTGTTAAGAGACATATTGCCTTCTAATTGAGTCTTCTTGTTTGCTTTGTATCGCAATTAATTCAGTTTTGTAGTGGCCAAGCTTTAAGAACTGGCATACACTTGACATTTTCTCATATTCATTAACATATTCCTCCTCTGAAGCACTATTTTGATTAAGTACTCAGAAAGCTCTGCTAAAACATCTATTATTGCTGCAGAGTCAAATGTCCGTTGTCTTGAACTCAAGACTAGTAATTGAAAGAATGATTTGCAGTTGATTTCAGGGAAGTTAAAAGTGTGATACATACTTCAACTGGTTCCCCTCCTTCTGCCTTTTAAACTTTACAGAAGGGCTAATTTAGCAGAAGCGTGAGTAATCACACATAAAGGATAATTTATATTATTGTAAAACAAATAGCAGATAATGGTAGCACCCAGAGGGCACTCTTCAAGTGTCAAGCTGAAGCTGGTTGTTTTGTTGTGCCAGGTGCTGTGTGAACTGTGGTTTTCCTGGGAGGTGTGTCCCACAATAAATAGTGTGTTGTGATGGCTGCATAGATCTCTGACACTCATTTGAGCTGGGTTTCACGATCTGCTTCAATTAATTACAATAATTCACATATGCACTCCTTGATGGACAGATTATCCAGATTTTCTATTTTTATATAAATGGAAGGAGAGCAGTTCCTCATAGTATATTACATTGAATGGAGAGGGGCCAGATCCTGGTTAATAAGATTCATCACTAGTTGTTGCTGTAAAGCTTCCTGACTCCCATGGTTCAAAGAACATGCTGGTCATTTTACATATAGCTGTATTTATTTACCCAATGTTTAGCCTGTCTGCCTTTCAAGGGACTCAGGATAGTGTTCGTGGTTCTCCACTCCTTCATTTTACCCATTGTTTCCCATCGCCATCTTTTGATATTTCACTCCACTCCTGTCAGATAAGTTAGTCTGAGAAAGAGTGACTGTCCCAAGGTTTTCCAGTCAACTTTGTGGACAAACGGGGATTTGAAACTTGTTTCCCAGGTCTTCATCTGACATTGTAGCTGCTACACCCCTTTACTTGTACATTATGAGCTGTAGCAGTGGTACCTGCCTGTACAAGCTTGTGATCCACCAGTCTGGCTCAATGAGATAGTATGGGCTGCCAGGAAGTTAGAAACCACTGTTTTGGTCTTACGCAAGCAGCAAAAACAGAAGGTTGTCCTGGTGCCCCCCCCCCCATATGTCTGGTTGCCTGTGTTTAGATTGATAGATAGAGCCTAAGCAGTGTGGGCCTAGGCCACATATTTGTCAAGCTGGTCAGAGAATTTTTGTACCTTCTCTTTTGAAAATGATTTTTATTAGTGTTCTTGAAGAGACTGTTCATAAATATACACGACATCTAGATTTTGGGGTGTATTATTTTATCTGTAGGAAGTCACAAAATGGAAGATCGTGGAATTAATGGGAAAATATGTGCTCCAGGTTTTGAACTCCCCTTTACAAGTTTGTCAGATCTTTGTGTATCTGGTGACTTTTGTGACAAAGCCTCAGGAAGTGTGTGTGACTGAACTGTCTGAAGGGGTCCAATGTGCAATGTAGTCTGTAACTACCTCATTTATGTGCACTTTGCCGAGGTAGCCACCGGAATTTGCTGGTGGCTGTTTAATCCACGTGGGAGTCATTTTAGCATGAGATACGAACAACTGGGCACAGGAGCCAGATGTGCACATTTGATCATGCCTATTTGGCCCAGAGGAGAGGGATGGCTATGTCGGGTCAAACTGCTCATGTGATCACACCCACAGAGTGAGCAAGCTGTTGGTTGTGGTGGTTTTCATTGCTGATCAAGTTAGCATCCTTCTCTTTCCCCAAGATAGACTGCAACTGAACCAGAACTTATGGGCTAGATGCAGGAATTACTATGTGAATTTTTACTACAGTTTTTAAGCAGAATGTCAGGTGTGATTACAATAAATGGTTACCTCCTTGGCTTCAAAATCTATGAGTCTATAAATGATTACTTTAGAAAAGCAGATTCACAGATCAGTAATTTCCCTCATTCCGTTTTGCCTTCCTCTGTTATTTTATGGCTTAAATCCCTCAGCTTTACACATTTTCTGATATGAAGTGAATGCACAGACTGAGCCATAACTACTGATATCCTGAAACAGAACTCCTTTTGTAGGTGTTAAGAGCAAAGTAATAATAACTGTGATTGACTGAATTCACACCAGCAGAACCATTGGTTTCCTGCGTGAACTAGCTTGGAAAGTAAATCTCCCACTCTATGGTTTGCACCTTACCACTAGTAGCATAGTGTTAAATCTGATGTAATAAGTGTTTGAACATTCAGCAGTAGTTCCAAGCACCCCAGTGCTAGAGAAAACTGCAGATAGCTATGAAATTGACTTTTTGTCCTCCTGAAGTACTGTATTTCAGATGTTCAATGCATCATACTCAGTGCAAAGAACTATGAGACAGCTACAACATTTTGTTGGACATTATTTGGAGGGAAGTAAACAACGGGACAGTAGGAATGGCTAAAATTCAATAGAAATGTATGTACTGTAAAAATGAACTCACTAGTATTACTTTTCTTGTATTCATCAGTTAGCTAAACAAGGGCTGCGATCATATGGAGCGGAAGCTGCGGCAGGCAAACGATTCCCCCGCGGATTAAAGGGATGCGATCAGACAGACACATCTGTCTGGCGTCCCAGAATTGTTGGCGGGGCGTCTCGTTGCACCGTAAGAGCGGCACAAAAAATCCACCAGGGAAACGTCAGTAGCATAGGGAACTGTGGGGTGGGTGGAAGTCTGATCGCGTAAACGCGCATCAGTTCGCCCCGGGGCAAACAGCCTCGCTTCCCGCCCGCAGTTCCTCAGTGGTGCGATCGGAGCCAAGAAGAGGCTAATGAGAAAGACAAATTTCTGGAGAGCAGGTTCATCAGTAGCCATGATGGTTAAATAACACCTGCATGTTCAAAGGCAGTATACCTCTGTATACCAGTTGCTATGGGGTAATAATAGGTGGATGCTTTGGCTTTTGTGTCCCTGCTTGTGTGTATTCTGTGGCATCTGGTTGACTCCTGTAGGAGACAAAATGCTTGACTAGATGTGTCTTTGCTCTGATTCAGCAGGGTTCTTATGTTATTATGGGAGTAAAAATTAACGTGAAAAAAGATGTATGTGCAAGTGCATACAGACTGAGATCCTCCAGTTTATCTGAAGTTGTCAGAAAAGGAGGATCTTATGCCCCGGTCACACGGAAGGTTTTGGGCCGGGAGAGGGACGGATCAGGGGCGCAGCAAACGGGCGCGATCTCACCGCAACATCTGGGATGTGGCGCGTACCCGTCCCCGATCCGGCCCTTCAGGCCAAAAACCCGCTGCAAAAAAGAACCACCCCTAGAGGTGGATTTACCAGAAAGGCCGCGGCAAGCGCAGCTGTGGGATTGCCGGCGCGTCCTTCTGCCGGCGCATCTGAGGCTCCTGGCCGAACTGCGCATGCGCACACATGTGCAGACGGCTGCCTCGGTCTCCGGTCGGTGGCTTCCTCCCTGGCATCTAATTGTGCCGGGGAGCAACGCCGCAGCAGCTCAGGGGATCTGTATGATCCCACCGCCATGTGTTTCTTTTGGTGCGGCTCTGATTAGCCGCACTTTGCCCGTGATTTTTTCTGCCGTGTGGCAGGGACCTAAATCTGGATAAACGTAAAGTAAAATACCTGTGATAGCATTCTTGTGGATGGATTTGAAATTATTCTTCCTAGCTTACTTTGCTACTTTATAGAGTTCTTTGTAGCCTAGCCCTTTAAATGATTTCTCAAGAGGTTCCTGTTCAGTCTGAACAAGAAATTCATATTAATGTGATGTGTGTAATATGGGAATACTAACAGAGAAGTCTTTCATTTAGTTCAGTCTGTGGCTCAAAGGATCACACCCATGTGTCATGAACTGTGGGACAGCATTATTGTATTGCCCATGACAAGTAACAAATGGAATCCATATTCACCCATAGCATGGAATCCAAGAATGCTTCTGAGTTGTTAATATTAGAATTGTATTTTCTCCTTTTTTGGGGACTAGAAACAGAGAAGATAGGGCTGGAGGCTGGAAATGGGTTGCCATCTCAGAAATTCAATGACCAGCTCTTTCCCTGTGATGTGTGTGGAAAAGTGTTTGGCCGACAGCAGACGTTGTCCCGACATCTCTCCCTGCACACAGGTAACACTTTTTTTTTTTTAATAGTAGTGTTGGGCAGTTTCAGTATTTTTCATGGAATAAGAAACATTTCTTTGCATTAAAAAAAAGTGGATTGTGGCATGACAGGAATGAGCCGGGACTGAGACTCAGGTTTACACACTCCCTGCTTCTCCTTCCTATTCCTGCTTCCCCCTGTCCACTGGGATTCTACCCTTCCCTTACTGGTTTGTGGCAACTCACAGCTTGCTGTTCAATCCAAACTGACAAACTGAATATGGTTTGTGTTTGATTTGAGCTTGCCCTGCAGATCCGAACTACAACCTATGATTTGATCCTTGTTTGCAATTCTGCTTTGGAGGGCAAGCACAAACCATAATTTGCCCGTTGAGAGCTATAATTTCGCCAGTAACCAGGAAGGGAGGAAAAGAAATGCCGCAAGGGAGGGGGAAGGTAGAAAGGTAGCTGGCAAGCCCAAGGCTCGTTCCAGGCTTATTACATAGCACCAGACCATATTTGTGTTGAACCAAGCCTATGGGATTCTAGCTAAACTCCATAGCTAAAACGCACCTGTGATCTGCTTTAGTGAAAGGCCCTAAACAAAAGCAAGTAGAGAGTATGTTCCCACAATGTCTTCCTGAGGACTGCTGACTGGCCCCGTCTCCGTGGTGACTATCAGACCAGTCTAGAAGGTTGAGGCAGAAGTTGACTGGCACCAACTCTCCTGTCTCACTTCTCCAAGTAACCCTGTAGGAAAGCTAGTTGCTGACTAGGACCCAAAATGGCTAAAAACTTGGATTATAGGTGTAAAGATGCTGTTGTACAATATTGCTAATTTGGGGGGGGGGAATTCCTGGATGCAGTTCTATGTCTAATGGAGATGATAATGTCAATCTTTCTTAATTTGGTGTTGTCTAATTGATGCACATGTGTTGCATCATCCTGCTGGTTGTGAGTTGCACTGCCAGGTGTGGTTCCTAGATTGCCCTTGCTGAATTGGGCTGCTTAACATTCATGTTAAACTAGAGTTTGATCCTATGAAAAGAGTTAGGCTTCATTTGCTCTACTTGTTTTTGTCCAAAAAAAAAATAAATAGGATAATTGGAGGATGCTTCTCTCCCCATTGATCTGTTCCTTAAAGGTGCCTTCACAGACAGTCTGGCCTGACATTCACGGTAACACTCAACTAGATTTGCCAACAAAGTTAGTGCAATCAGTAGATGTGCAAAAAGCAGTCCAAAAATACAGGGGGAAAATTGAAGTTCAGAAATAGCACCATGGCTCTGCTGAAGTCTGACTATATGCCATGGTAAATACTTAGTAATATAACTTTTCTCTAGAGGAAAGTGAGCAGATTTAGTACTGAGGTCAGCTAATTCAAGTCATTCTCAGTCTTGCACACTTTTCTGTCTCAGAGGAACTGTTACAAAATACCAAATGTGATTATATGACCATAGATGATCCCATTTTGCTCTGGGTCTCTCTGTCCAATGAAAGATCCTGAAGGATTTATTGTAGAATAATGCTTTATAGTTATAGCTAAAATTGATTTTTTGTTTTGTTTTTAGTGTTTCAGTCACTTTTGCAGTCTCTAGCATAGCCATATTGCATTAAGGAAAAAATAAGCTTTTCTTTAGTAGTAATTTTTTAGAGTTAATCTACAAACCTGTGAAACCTATAATATTTGAATTTAAACTGATTTAGCTACATTGATTTTAATGGTGCAGTTAGGCAAGAGTCAGGTCCATCAGCCACATGTCACACTGCTAGGAGCTCACAGGTCCCAACAGCCTCCACCATGCTGTGTTTCTGATTTGAAGTGGCCCCAGGTGGCACTATTTGCCCCATTGGAGGGAGGGGCTGCAGATTTAGCCCATCGGTACCCATGCAGCTCCCTAATGGGGCTATTTCAGTTCAGGAAAATGGGGAGCCCAGACCTGACATTTAAAAATTGTCTAATTTAGTTCAGCCCTCAGACTGCATTACTAATTTCCACAAGAGAGTCCTTGGAGAATCCAGAGATATTGGCTAAAATACAAATTCTGCGCGTCTGTAGATTTGCAGTCTCTGAACATGAAGTCAGGCTATTCCTACTGTGAGTCACCAGTTCAGGTGCCAAGAGTTAGTACAAATAATTTTTAAATTTTAGAACTGTGTGGTAAGTTCAGCCTTTAATGTTGTAGGGCAAAGACAAGCCACACATGTATAAATCAAAAAAAAATTTCATGTTGTAGAGAAAAGACAAGCAAAACATGTATAAAGCAGTGAACCCACCTAGAAGCACTCTTGCTGTGTTCAGCCCAGTCCTCTACTCTTCCTTTCCAGGAGCAAGCACTGAAAAAATAGCTTTGCAAGGTTTCAGCAGTGGCTGGGTATGCATGGTGCTGACTGGCTGGCCCTTTGTGATGTCATCAAGAACATCACACCTTCACCCCCAAGTCCCAGAACAGTTGTATTTCTGAAAAGTTAATAATGTGACAAATGAATCAATGTTTGTTTAGCACGTCTAAATATCAGAAAGGGTAGACAGCCTACTTGAAGCGGTACTGAGAACTGGGATGCTCATCACCCTTAGAAGGGCTTCACTTTATTAACTGCATCCTTTTATGGCCAGGTTTTGCTGCAAAACAATTAAACACTGTACTTTCACACAGATCTCTCCCAAGACATGACTCTTTTGAGTATTGTTAGCCAACACAAGTACACTGGTGTTGCAACACAAAATGTATCACAGGCACCTTAACTGGATTGTATTTACTGTTCTGAGAGCCTGCTAAGCTCCTTGTACAAATTCTTTTATTCCTGCAATTATTTTCAAGGCCTAGGTGCTTGGCGCTTTCCCACAATATGTGGGGAACGTGTGAAAAGTGAAATGGAAGCTCTTGCTGAGCCGAATAGTTTTAAAGGGTTGCAAGCTTTCAAAGCCAGAGGGATATAGTTAAACAATTAGTCTAATAAAAGGTAGCATTTCATCTGTAGTCATGGTTTTACAGTATAATGTGCAATCTAAACATTTCCCATGAAGTTGCTGACATATAAGTTTTTGAAATGTTAAACAGTGGCAGTGACTTAACCAAATCTAAGGTCTCTTAAGCCTCGGGTTTCGATGGGAGAGCTTTAACTGCCTCTCATTGAAGTTGGTGGGGTTCAAAATTGTATTCAGTTTAAGCTGGATTGTGCCCAGAGTTGTTTGGAATGATTTTGTAGGATCCAAGGATTTTTCCCTCCCAAAAGCATATATTTCTGTATTAGAAATGACATTTTAAAAAGTGTCTTAGCATGGCAATGCTTGTGCATTTATCTTGTTTCCCCCCCCCCTCTGTGTAGAGATCCACAGTGTAAACTACCTGAGCCTCTTCATGGAAGATTGAGCTACAGTGCAATCCTTTGCAGAATTACTCCAGTCTGTATCCATTGGAACCAGTGGGTTTGGACCGGAGTGAACGCTGCACAGGCTGCACTGTAAATGCATGTGCAACTTAGACTCAAGTTCTTAACGTTTTTTTCCAGAAGAGAGAAAATACAAATGCCATTTGTGCCCCTATGCTGCTAAGTGCCGTGCTAACCTGAACCAGCACCTGACTGTCCATTCCGTGAAGCTGGTGAGTACAGACACTGAGGACATTGTCAGCGCTGTCACTTCCGAAGGCAGTGATGGAAAGAAGCACCCTTATTACTACAGGTGAGGACCCTGTTGAAAGCCAAGCCCAGAGACCAGGCTCCAGCTGCCTTTGCTGCCTGCCTGTGTTTTCAAAACAAAGAACAAGCTCTGTCCTGTTTGCTCCTGACGCAGAGACTGACAGGTGTTCTTGGCTTACCTGCATTTGACTCCAGCAGCGACACCAAAATAGCTGTGGCAGGCCTCACAATCCCTCCATGCTCTGTGAAATTTCACACTTCTTCTTAGGAGGAGTTCAGAGGCAGAGGGACCTTCAGAAGCTCTAGCTGTGGCTGCAGGTGTGGTCAATATCAGATAATCTAACACATAAGTCCTTTTCAGACATTATCATTGTGTATACTAGGAGCCCACCAACCGCACATAATGGGAACACACTACATCCAGGAAATTTGTGATCTGCACACTCACCGTGTTGTGTAAATATGGGCAACACACTTATTTACCATTTCCATAGGACCTCGGTATATGTGAACATGAACACTGCACACCAGAGTTGTAAATACATGCATATATTAGAATCGTAGAATCCTAGAGTTGGAAGGGACCTCCAGGGTCATTCGTACAGCCATGCCATGTGCGCCCATGGCATGCGGTTGGCATGTCTGAAGAATGTCTGTTCCCTTATTCGTATGCAAGCAGTTCTTTGATGAAGCAATTGAAACAAATGTCCAGAATTAGTAGCATCTCTCATCACTACCACACTAAAAAACACTTTAGTCACCACTCCCCATTGTTATGATACTACATCATGAACCATTTGACTTTCTAGCACAAGCATAACTCTTATACTGAACCACTCTCTGTAGGGAACCAGCTGCTCTGTGGCTTCAGCAATCCCTAATGCAGCCTCTCTCTACCAGCTGCCCTGTCTTCTTAAGTAGGGTTCACCCTCAGCAGGGGTGATGCTTGCCTGTGCCCCAACTGTGCTCTGAGTGAGCTACTTCCAATGGCAGACTGTTTTCCCCAGCGGAGAGAGGCGGACAGATGGGGAACTGAGTTTGGCTCACTTGAAACAGACTTTAGATGAGCTGGGACTTGAGTCTCCCAAAACCTAGTCCAAATGGCAATACCTGCTGATATCTTCCTTTTCTTTATTACTGGTGAAATGCAATCGGCCCCAGTGCTGCTCCCTGATCACCAGCAGCAGTTATGGTGTGTTTGGAGCTCCTGGCTTGTGGGGGCCGGGTCACCAGGACAAGCTGTATGCGGATGCAGTCATGCTCTTGCTTTCCTGGGAGTTTTCCAAACTAAACTGATTGTGCCTTGCTTCTGAGGAAGCACACTTGAGACTGCATACAGCCTAACCCGGCTCTGTGGCCAGTGCAGAATTGATCTCTGGAATGCCAAGCAAAGCCATGTATCTAAACAGTAAATTAATCGACATGTGAATCAAGTCATGTAATTAAATGGAAGGAGGAGGGAACCCTGTGTATGCCACTCTGAGCTCCTAGAAGAAAGGGGGGTATGAAATGCAGAAGTGAGAATCTGTTAAAGCAGCAAAGCTGCGTAGCCTCAAAGTGTTGAGAACCAAGATCAGATTAATAAAGATTTTACAATAAATCCTCAATGTTACATGCACCTAAAAACTGGAAGAAATCATAATTATACTTCTGTGTCTTGATTCAGCTGCCAGAAATTCTGCTTTCTGCTTGCTACATTTTCTGTCCCGTACCTGAATTCCCCAAGCACTATATGCATGTGCCTTGCATCATCTTCCCTTTTGAGAACTGGAATGACTGGTAGGGAAATCCTAAGCAGAGTTACATCCTTCTAAGCCCATTGACTTAAGTGAACTTAGAAAGATGTAACTGTTTAGGATTGACCTGTTGTCGACTGAGAGACTGGCCTGGCCGGGATCGTAGCCACTCTCTATGAATGGCTGGCTGAATGGGTGAAATCTTCTAGAACCCCTTTTGAAAGATGCATTAAATCAAAGTGTGGTGAGCTAAGATCTTACCTCTTGGCTGTGTCAGAACACTCACTCAAGCCGTTGCCAGAGGGCCTCACCACTTCATTTAATGGTCTCAATCCACTCTGTGAAAAGGACCCGTGCAAACAAAGAAGTAACTGTTGTAGTGGCCACTTGAAATCCGAATTATGCACAGGCCACCCCACATGTGTATTCATGCATAGCACCTTGCCATACAGAGCCGTGGGGACCACAGTACTGGTGTGCAGCAGCATAGTGAAGTGGCTGGCCCGGCATACAAGTGGCTGCCCAAAACAGCTGCTCACACAACAGCCACCTCTCTGCTTCGGATATCACAGGTCCACTTGTATGGTATGAGTATTACCTGACTAGCCATATTTGAGAGTGTTCTGACATTTCAAAAATAACAATGGTTTCAAACCGTTGAGAGGTTCCGAAAAGAAAGTGAGCTATAGACTGTTTTTCACCGGTTGGACTATGAGCTGTTTGCAAGATGTTTCTCGGTACCGCTTGTGTCTGCATGGCTGATCAGTGCTTTTGCCCAGTCAGGCAGAAGAAATCCTGAGCCCATTCTGGCTCGCTGGTGCTGAGAAGGCCGGGCATTTCTACACAAGACCCAAACCTGATGTGGGACTGTTTCCAAGGCTTGGGAGCTCATTGAGTGTGCAGGCAAACTCTCCATTTGTCCACGTAGCAGCCTGACTAAACATCTTGGCAAAGCTGCAGCACATCTTATTGCCCTAAGGAATCGGTTAGGTGATGTGCAGCATCTGGAACCTGTAGTTTTTAATTAACTTTATGATTATTTAGCATCATTATAGCGTGTTCGGGATTGTTGCCTTGTGCTAGCCCTTAATCAGCTTGGCAGAGCTGTCAGTTCAGAAGCAGTTCGGCAGGCAAAAAGAATACCCCAGTGCCATTTAAGCAGCATGGAGAAGACAAAGTTTGTAAAACCAGGAGTTTGTCAGGTTGAATGAAGAGACATGGTGTGTGTGTGTGCCTGTATCCAAGAGAGGGCTTTTCCTTAATTTTTCTAACTCTCTCCTGTCTCCAGTTGTCATGTGTGTGGATTTGAAACCGAGATGAATGTCCAGTTTGTCAGTCATATGTCGCTTCATGTGGATAAAGAACAGTGGATGTTTTCTATTTGCTGCACAGCCTGTGATTTTGTTACCATGGAGGAGTCAGAGATGAAGGCTCACGTCACCACCAAGCATGCAGGTGATAACTGATCTCTGCGTCTGCAGTTGGCTCATGCTGCCATAGATAAGCATATGGAGCAGATAGATATAGATATATAGATAACGTATAGATAGGAACTTTCAGTCTGGGGCAAGTAATGCATTGTATTCTTGGTGCTTGGGGGGGGGGATGGGAAGGCTTCTAGTGTCCTGGCCCGACTGATGGACCTCCTGATGGCACCTGGTATTCTTGGCCACTGTGTGACAGAGTGTTGGACTGGATGGGCCATTGGCCTGATCCAACATTGGCTTCTCTTATGTTCTTATGCTTCCCAACTTTCCCCCTGAATTTTGTTGTTGGTGTCAGCACAGTTGGACCCCCTGGCTTGGTAAAATTCTGTTGGTACAAAACTCTTGTGCATAATTAGGGGGCAAATTGGTATAAACATTCATGTGTTAGAATTGCATAATTTAGCGTTGTTTCCTTTTTTTAAAATTTAATGTGACCCTTAAATAGCCATGGGTGTTGTGTGAAGTGTTTGGAGTGTTAATTGTTTCCATTAGATAAGAGAATAAACTCACCAGACACCTCTTCACATTTCCAGAGTGTGCTTGCCTTTGCAAATGCCCTGTATGCTGTAGTGTAAGAATCATCCCGGATTCTTTGCATGTTCTCATAAATGGAAACAAATAGTGCTGAGTTGTAAACTCATTGTCATAATACACCAGACCAGTGCTGGCTCCCCCTTCTCCCCCAGCTATTGGCAGTGCCCAGAAAAGATGCATTTTAGGTAGAAAGGGATATGGGAATTTCAGAAAGGGCAGAACCCAAGAAGAAGCTTTAGTCTAGACTTTGCCTTCCTGCTATCAGTGAAATAATAGAGAACCCCTGCCTATCTGAAATGAAGTTCCTTTTGGGGCCTCTTAAATGAAACGGAATCCCATGATCCAGAGTGGAAAGAGGTCCACCCAACACAAACATATCCATGATCTCTGCCCACAAAACACACTGACCCCAAACACCCAGAGCATGATGAAGCAGGTTTCCCTAAATGGTACACACAATGCAGATTTCCAAAGCCACGCAGTCCTACAGACCTGTATTTTAGACATGTTAAACTTTTAGGCTTGTTAATGTCTCAAGCAAAAGCAGCTTCTCTGAAGAATTTTGTTAGGAAAGAAAAAAGTAGCTGTAATAACTCCATAGCACCCAATACCAGAACAGAACTTCACTAGAACATAAGGTAGGCCTGGTCAGGGCCCTGTTAGACCATAACCAGCCACATCCAACAACCAACAACAGGACTGAAAAGTGAAGCTAAAGCAAAGGCTTTTACCTTAAGGGATCATGTTAAAATAACAATACCATTCACTAAGTGAATTTCAACAAATTCACACCTACCCATGATATAACATTAGCCACTTTGTTATAGATGTGTAATGAACCCTTGCTCACTTTCGCATTATTGCATGGATTTTATCTTGATTAAAAAAAAAAAACTCTCATTGCCCAAGTCTAGTAAGAGTTACATGGCTACAGGTGATTGAAACTAAGAATGCATGACAAGTCCACAGAGACATCCGCAGCAGGGATGTCTCCTCTGAAAAATGTTAAGGCAAAACAGGAGTGAGAAGTTTGTCTCGGTAGATGAGGACATGAACCTGATACTAATAAACAAGTTAATGCTTTAGGCTGATTTGTTTGTTTTTTCCCCCCTGCCTAGGTGAAGAGAGGAAGACACCCAGTGACTCAAACAGTCCTTCTTCTTCCTCCCTGTCAGCACTTAGTGATTCTGCCAACAGCAAAGAAGATGTCGAGATCAGCCCCAAACCCAAGAGTTCAAACAACCTGTTAGTTATTTCTGTAGTGCCTGGTAGCCAGACCTTATTAAGCACGGAAGAGAAGTCAGAAAAAGGTAAAAAGCTGGCTAAATAGATGCAAAGTCGCAGCCTCCACTTGCTCAAGGCTGAGATGTGTGAGTTAGGTAATAGTGTCTGTGGTTTCCCTTTGCAGGTTTTGAATGTGTTTTCTGTAACTTTGTCTGCAAAACAAAAAACATGTTTGAGCGCCATTTGCAAATCCACCTGATCACACGGATGTTTGAATGTGATGTGTGCCACAAGTTCATGAAGACTCCTGAGCAATTACTGGAGCACAAGAAATGCCACACTGTCCCCACTGGTGGGCTCAAGTAAGGAAAGCAAGTACACAAATTTTTACTGTGTTCAGTACCTCAAATATTGCGGGCGCAGAAACAGAGAAGTAAACCTGGAGGGGATTCATTTTGGTTGAAGAGTCAAAGTCTAGGATGTTTGGTCTGAAGAGTGTTTTTAACTTTCATTGGCTGCCTAAACTCTAGTCCCCCCTGGCAGAGTAATCACTGTACTGAACGGTGGTTGACACAAATGCAGACAGCTTTAGTTTGCAGATGAATATGTCTCCACTAGGGCCTCTGCAGCTAAAGCAGCTCTTTACAGTCAGGCAGTTTTTACTCCTTCTACGTAGATCTTTAAAACAATTATCTGTATCATGATTAAAAATGAAAATTGGGAGTTGGATCTCACACTCATTGCAGATCTTTCCCACATTCCCCTCCTTCCAGCACTTCTTACCGGCCCTGGGAAAGTTTATTTCCGGAATTGAGGACCCACCTGGACTAATAGCTACACAGGTCAGGAGGCTGCAGTGGGGCGGGGGAAGGGAGTGAGGTGGAAGAAACCGAAAAAGTGATTTTGTACCCTTGCATCTGCAGATTGTGGGATCCAACCCAATAAATTGCAAAAATTAACAATTTTGCCTGGAAACTCGTATGCATTCAAATGAACACATGAAACTCGTGTATGTGGAAGCTGTTCCCATCAATACAGTGAAAGGGCAGTTTGGCACCCGAAGTGATGCATGTATGGTTCTACCTTTGAAATGAACAGTTCTTATGGGTATGGGAGCTCTGTTTAAGCTCTGGAGCTCCCTCGTATGTAGGAGATCACTGGATCAAAGTATATCTTTTTTGCACATTCTTCATATCCAGATTCCATACCTCAGAAATTAAGAGCAATTGCTGCAACCCTGTTGCTGTTACCTTTTTGTTGGCTTGGTTTGCTAAAGCCCCACTAAATCAGTTGGTTGGTGGCACTCAGAAAGAAGATGATTGCTGAAGCATAATTCTTCGTAAAGTTACCTATCCCTGCTTCTATTTTGACTCTTCTTCCTTGTGTTAAATTTTGAAGGGCATGAAGCTTGGGCCTCCTTCAGAACCGTGCACTTGATGCTTGGTTTCAAAAGGGTGCATCTTGCGATTAATTGACTCCAACGCTTTTGGCATAGTGCCAAGACATGCTGATTATTTAGGGGAGGTTTTGCTTCTTACTGAGAGCTGAAACAAGATTAAATTGTGAGATCCATCTTTGGATTTTAAACCTTGGAAACTAGTTCTCACTAGGGTTTCCAGGTGTCCTGCTATGGGGGGAGACCTCCTGCTGGCAATCCCACTCTTACCCACTGCCACCCTGGTGGCTGGTGGGAGAGAAATACATTTAAAAATGGCCATCGGTGCGATGGTCTTGCGTCAGTTCAGGGGGGAACCCAGAATTGATGTCACTCTATTATTAAGAATCACCAGAAACTCTTTTGGAGGTTTTCCCTGAAAGTGACATAATTTGGTTTGTGCTGATGCCCCCCCCCCCCAAGACTACCGCCGGCTGATGGCAATGCTATTTCTCACTTTATTTATAAAACATCTGCATCACCTTTCAACTTAAAATGCTCAACACAACCTTACATGTATGAGTGACATGTTTTAAGAGACAGGCAGATTGGAATTGCTGATACCCCATAGTGGCATCTTCCTGACAAAGCTCAACCCTTACCAGGTTCGGTTATGGAAAACAAAGTGTTGCATATGGTTATTTGTCTCTGATTGAACTTATTGTCCCTGTCACATCATGCAGCCATCAAATTCCATAGAACCTGGATAAGTGTCGAGATTGGAATTGACATTCGCATTGCAGATCACCCTTGCTTTGGATCAAGGTTGTCTGTGGGAGAGGCAAAAGAGCCCATAATGTTTCACTTCAAAGAATTTGGTATTCAGTCCTTTTATGTTTTAAACAGCCTTAAACTAAGTTTGTGTCTCTGTACTAAACGAAGCACACCACATTCTTACAGCGAGAATGTTCACATATCTTGATTGTCTGAAATGAAATTAGTGAAACAGAACATGGTAGTTTACCTAGAATCAACTGTCGACATTTCTTTGGTTTTTGATAGGTGCCCATTCTGTATTTACTCCACAAACCGTCCAGCAGCAATGGAATGCCATTTGAAGACCCACTATAAAATGGAGTACAAGTGCCGGATCTGCCAGGCAGTGAAAGCCAATCAGCTGGAGCTGGAAATGCACATCCGGGAGCATCGCCTTGGCAACCATTACAAATGTGACCAGTGTGGCTATCTTTCAAAGACAGCCAACAAGCTGATAGAGCACGTGCGTGTACACACTGGGGAGCGCCCTTTTCACTGTGACCAGTGCAGCTACAGCTGCAAACGCAAAGACAATCTCAACCTGCACAAGAAGCTCAAGCATGCTCCGCGCCAGACTTTCAGCTGCGAAGAGTGCCTCTTCAAGACCACCCACCCATTTGTCTTCAGCCGCCACGTGAAGAAACACCAAAATGGGGACTACTCCGAAGAGGAGAAGAAGGGCCAGGGGGCCAGCTCCAAGGAAGCGAGTCCTCTTCTTGCTGCCAACAGTTCCCGAAGCCTCTTATCGCCTCTCTCAGTGATGTCAGCTTCCCAGGCTCTGCAGACAGTGGCCATGTCGGCTGCTCACGGCGGAGGGGCCGAGTCAAATGTGGCACTTAAGGCCTTGGCCGTCAATGGCACTTCCCTGTGTTTTGACAAGTATCGAAACTCTGAGTTTGCCCACCTCATTCCCTTAACCATGTTTTTCCCCAAGAACCACTTTGATACCACATTCCATCCACCCAGGCCACAGACTGTATGTCTGGGTGACTGTTCGCCGAAGCACTCCTTCCTTGCCTACCTAGGACTAACTGAAAGGGCAGAAACTGTCTGAAGACAGCCACATTCTGTACCAAAAATATTCCCCCTCCCACAACAGACATCCAGCAGGTATATGCATTGCTCTAAACCATGCACCCCAGAGGTATGACTGGCTGAACATTTGTACTATAGATCATTAGTAGTAAGGTATAGACAAAAAAAAATGGCTCTGTGTGTCTCCTTAATGCATTGACATGAAGGCTGCTTTATTAAAATCTTCAGAGAGGTGACCTCCTACATACTTCTACCTTCAGAGGCATGTTCCCAGTACTCTTATCTAAGAAACACTTTTGTCTTGTTTAAGCTGAACAAGAGTGTCCTTAATGGCAAAAGATGACATATTGATGCATTTTCCATTTCGGGTTGGTGAGTGTGAGTGAGTCTGAAAGTCTGTCTGCAGTGTGCCATGACATTACCTTTGCACATCCTTTTGTACTTTATTTAATAGGAACACATGAAGCTGCCTTATACTAAGTCAGGCGACTGGTCCACCCAGGCCAGTGTTGTCTACTCTTCACTGGCAGCAGCTCTCCAAGGCCTGAGATGGTCTAAGGCCAGCACTTGCTATCTGAGTCTTTAACCAGAGAAGGCAGGGACTACGAATGGGACCTTTAGCCATGCAAAGCATATGCTCTGCCAATGAGCTGTGGTCCTTCCCTTTGTGATCATTATTGCAATTCTGCAGGTTCACTTCCTTGCCTAATTGTCTTTATTTTACAATTCTTGGAATGTGGAAACAACAACTTTTTAGTCTAAGATGGAGAAGAAGGGGCATACCAGGCACTGCAGCATATGGTTGCTGCCTTGGCCTCAAATCAAGGTGGAAGAAGAGGAGACAAAATTGCTTTGAGTCGTGCAAATTGAGGGGCTTTTCATGTGTTACATTTTTCCTTCATGGAGCTGATGTTCATGTGGGCGAATGCATGTACACTCTAGTATTTGTTCTTTTTTTGGCTGTGTTCGCAAATAGGGCTCTTGCTGTGTACTTATGCACTGCCCAAAATTAGCACTCCTGCCACCCTTAAAATGTCACAGTGAACACACATGGAGATTACCCCCATGTAGGAAACATGTGAAGCGTGAACTAGCCCTGAACGAAATATGGCAGTGATCCACATGAGGGTATAGATAAACCTGTAAACAGGAAGTGCATTTCATGCATGCACAAGGTCAGTTTTTCATTATATCCATGTAATTCAAGGCCACGTCTTACAGTACCTTTTGTACTGGAGTACAGATACCAGTGTACAAATTGCACATGCCAGGCATCAGTTTTAAAGGGCATGCATGCATTGCATTGAAATTGCTCTTTTCTTTAGTAAACTGTTTTGATGCAAGAGCCCAATACTCTTCTGTCTAGTTTGCCAAGAAAAAAGGTGATTTAAATGCAGTTGTACCATTGCATTTTGCAACTGATGCAAGGCCAAGTACAAAAAGGTATTATAAGAAGCAGCCCTCCGATCAGGTCCAGATCATGGTATATTGTTAACCCATACACATTCTCAAACTGTATAAATGCAGTGGCGAACTTGGTTTGCAAGAGTGTACAAGTAAAATTCTATGGTGATTAAATCCAGGAAAGGGGATTTTAAAAGGAAGAGTTTGGTAAATTCTGGGTATAAATACTCAGACTAAATAAAGGCAGGTTTTGCACAGTGCTTGAGTCTTGCACTAGTATGTTTCTCACTTGCAAAAAAAGTAAGAAAGAAAGCATAGAAGATGCAAATGTTTCTTTTGTGGACTGAAGGAATATCAGATTGTATATTTGAAGTTAACAGCACATTCTTTTAAACAAAATGACAAAAAGGTGCTGTTTAACCAATATGGTTCTCTTTTATATGCCCAGCTTTTCAGCTATATTTTCAAATTTTGAGTCTCTGTACACATTACCCTTCATGTTATTTGTAATCCTTTATATTATTTTGTTAATGCCTACTCTAGTATACTCTTCTAGGAAGCTAACTTTATATTTTCTTAAAGCTCTTACTTTGTGGTCATTAAAATGACGTAACTATTGCACTTTATTGCAGTAAGGAGCAAATGTGGCATTCCTAATAGATGATCTAAGTCAACTCATATCTCATCCCACCATTTAATTTTTTTCTCACCCGTGCACTGATGTTTATTGTGTATTGGCATCTCATCCAGTTTCTGCCACTTAACACATATGTGGAAAGGAATCCAAATCTGTGTAAATGTTAAAGTACTTGAAACTTTACAATCGAGGATGTGAAGGAAGAATCCCAACCCTAAATATTAAGAAGTTCAAATATTAAGAAGTTGCAAGATAACTACAATCAAGGTAATGAGCCCACACAAGAATGTAGTCAGCATGTTGCTTCCCCTAGCTAATCTATTACAGTTAAATGTCATTATTTGAGTTGTTCCTAACAAATCTTGTTAATTGCTCTTGTCTTGATTAAAATTGCTTTTTGGTACTCATCCTACAAGTTGCTCTGCTGGCAAATAGGTGCTTAACATAAGTTCAGGTGTAGTGTCATGACCTAAGACCTTACAATGGCATTCTTTCCCCAAGTGTGATGGCACAGTAGTGCCCAGTAATGGTCACCCATCAATGATGTGGCAGAGCATCATCATGCAAATTCTGCTACATGACAAAGGGATAGGTAGAGAAGAGGGCTATGACAGAGGAATCCCCCCCCCCAGCTATACAGTAAAGCATCCAAAGGGAATAGCAGCCACGGTAGACCTACCTAGGTCAGATGCTGCTGTGAGCTGTTTCCATGCAGTAAGGTGGTGTTTTGCATAATATAACAGGTATGACCTACTTCCCTTTTCCAGAATGCCGCTGTAGCTAGATTGACAGACACACAAATGGCTGCATTTCCTATCTATCTGTTGGGGGGGGGGGGTTGGATGCAATCTTGATTCATAAACTTGACTGCAGTCTTGCCACTGAGTAGAACAGGTTCAGTTTCATCCTTTTCTAGGAATTTTAAGAAGAAGAGGGACTTGTCCACTGGGAAGCTATTTACAAGTAGGGTTTTTAAAAAAAATAAAAAGGGAGTTCATTTATACCATAAATTTTGGAACTTTGATTCTGTTAGCAATCACTGTGATTTACTAAATACATTCAAGATGTTTCTGGTCAACTCTCCAAACGATCAAGCAGAGACCTTATTAAAAACAAAAATACTAATTAGTTTGCCAGCAAGTAAGCTACACACGCATAGGAATGTTAAAGGAAGATGTTCTGTAAACCACAATGGTGCAATATACATAGGAACGTCAAGGAATGAGAGTATTATGATGCTGTAAGCAACTTAATGCCTTGGGTTTAACCATTTTCCTTTGTATTTGTCATAGTTATGCTTAATGTAATTGGGCAGCTTTATTTAGCACTTTGGACACTGAATTATTTCTGGAAAGTTAGTTATACATGACTTCTGAGTGAGAAAAAGAATGCATCTGGAGGTGTTTTTTTATTTTTTTAAGAAAAAAATATACAGTATTTATAAAGGCCCTTGCATATACAACAATTGGTTTCCTGTTTGACACTAAAGAAAGGAATGCTCTCTATAGATATCCTTTGCTTGTTTCACATTTCTGTTGAATTCTTTAAAGACACTCACTTTGTATCTGCTTTTCCCCGCTGTGCATTCTTTGAGATAGGCTGGTTTCTCATTTTCCATCCAGTAATTTGGTTACTTTCTTTCAGCACTTTTCTCGCTTCCCCCTCTCCTTTTTAACTTGCTGTATCATATCCAAATATCACACTGTCAAGGTTTGTGTACATTAATGGAAATTTGTATTGTATAAAGCTTTTTTGCATTATAAGGCTGTACAGGGTCATTTTGACAGTAACTGGTATATTTCTTTGCATCTTACGTTGCATTGCCAATTTCTAGTGTATCCAGTTTGGAAGTATATATACTCTAATTAAAAACAAAGTTGGCTATACTCTGGCATCATTTTTGCCTCTCTTTCCCATTGTTTTGCTATTTAGCAAGCACGAATCCAGACCTTTATATAAAATACTGCTGAGGAACTAGGAGAACTAAGGAACAGGAAAGTAAGTAAAGCTGCCTAAAGGACTGCTGGCTAACCTTTTCTATGCATAGGTTCACAGGGTTATTTTTTTAAATCTAGAAAGCCCTACCATGTTTAAGCTGATCAGTTTAAAGGAACACCTTCTATATTCTATTGCAGTGTTTAAGCTCTGCCATCTCCACTGCATCTTGACTCTGTCATCCAAGTGCCAAGAAAGCAGGGAACCCAAGTTCCATTTCCCCCTCCCAGCTTTAAAGTTCACGGGGTAGCATCACCTTTGGAAAGTCACTTTCTTTCCTTCAGTATTGTTGTTAAATTGCCATTCTGAGCTCTTTAGAGGAAAGGCTGTAAACAAAAGAAGTAAGCCAAATTATTATATAAAACTTTCTTCCATTTGAACTCTACTCCCTGGAAACTGAAAAGGGTCTATTCTGAGAGTACTTCAATTTGTTCATGGTGTGACTGTGTAAATACAGATATATCACATAATTTGGTGATGGTACTCTCAGATTTTGGGATATTAATAATCAAATTTTGTATAAGAATTACTAGAATTGCTATAAAATATTATAATATTTGATACAATAGTTGGAATAGCTGGAATACTTACTTAGCTCAAACCAGAAGACAGGCTACTTAATTATGGCTGTACAGAGCCTGTTGACACAAGTTTCAAAGGGACTTGAGATACTATCAGGGGAGATTTTTAAAAGTACTGTTTTCCAACATGTCTGAAGTTAGATATTAAGATCGGGAGAGGACAGGTAAACTATCTGATGCAAATAAATATTTTTGGAACTTTTTCCTACTACTCGAATGACTAATATAAGCAAATTACTGCCAGAGTCAAGATACTGAGATTCTTAGATATTATTTTTAACAAACCTTTTATAACTTAATCTGTAATCTGTTACAGATCTGGCTATATTTACTGAATAGTTAAAAAGTATAGCATTATGCATTTATTGTAAATTAAAAAGCCCATACAACTAGACAAATCTGGCATAGATAGTTCTTCACCAGTTATGAAAATACTTTCCAGGAGAGGTTGAGGCACTGTAAAATCTTCTTTGTAAGATTTGCATTTTTTTTTTTAAAAAAAAATGCTTTTACTCATTGGATTAGCATCCTGCTTTTTAACCAAATTACTTAAAACAGCTCACAAAATTTTGTAAAATACAACATTCCAGATAGAAAACAACTTTTGGTTTAAACATTCAAACCACAACATAAATACAACCTGTGATGAGAGATGTACAGAACAGAACGAAACGAAGTATTTTAAAATACTGAACTCAAAACATTCAAAAACAAAAATCTAAACAAAAGCAACACCCTACTCATGGAAACATTTCATTGCACTGAAGCTGGGGTAAGGAAGAAGTCAAAGGGGTATCCAAAATCGGGCTCGTCTCAGACAGTGGCCAACTGCTTTAAAATGGCCACCATGAGGAAGAGGCGGAAGTAGGGTTCTACTGAACTGTGATAGCTAGCTCCCGCAGCATTAAAGGTCTTCCGTCCTTGGAAAGAAAGGCCTAGAGCGCACAACTGTCATTCCAAAACCAGTGAGGGCTAAGGAAGGGGAAAGTTTAGTCACTTGGATGCCTCTGTGGTCAAAAAGCAGGATATAAAGCAAATAACTGTTATTTTAACCTGCCTCACTTTACCTTCTGTTTTTCTGTACTAGTACAGAGCTTTATGGGAGCTTTTTATAGCCAGGGTTAAGCTACTAATAGTGTATCATTTCCCACCCCCCTGACCCAGTGATCTTTTTAAAAAAAACATATGCATGAGAGCCTTTTCACCTTCAAGACCTACTCCTGTTCAATTCAGAAATAGGAGATCTGCCTATGCTCTAATTTGCATATAAAGATTTATTCCATTGCAATTAACAAGGTACTGAAGAACTCTGTGCATCAATGAACACACAAATCTCTAGATCAGGATAAAAATGCTATACTGATTCTGGTTTTGCATTTTAAATTTTAGTATTATTATTGCACCTCTCAAAGCCTGAACTAAATAGTTTCCCTGAACTAAATTTATTACTCCTTGGGGAATAATCGACACTTTTCTATAAGCATCCCAAAACATTTACTAGAAAGTAGGCTGTGTTTTTGTTTTTGGTTAACACTCAATCTTGCTACTATAGCCGTTGGTAACTAGTTTCTTGGAACTGCGTTTCCAGCTCAGCTTCAGCCACAGACCTCAGTTATAGCTGAGAGGACACTGAATCACTTTCTTCAGACTCACAGCTCCTGCAATGGAAAGGAAAGACAGTACAGCTTGGCTTATGCCTTGAATAATATCCATATCGGTGTTCAGCAGAACTCAAACCATGGCAGATGCAGCAAATTTTGACAAGCCCTTTACCAGTATCTGGAACAGCCTTCGCACAAATCCTAAATATTCTTCTTTGATTCCTTTTTCTCTTGCCCTCTTGAAAGTAAGGAAATGAAATGAAGAGCAATAAAATATATTAACTGCCAGTATGCAGGGGAATTAGAGTCTCTGACTTGGAGGAGTGAAGAAGGTGACTTCACTACAACTCCCCACTCAGCTAGGATTGCCAACCTCCAGGTGGGGCTCAGGGCGGCTAACAACAATAAAAACAATAAATAACAACAGCAAGTAAAAATCAGATCCTAATAAAGTAATCATTCCAGAAGACTCCAGTGCCTAGATGATATCCAAAACAGTACCCCCCCCCCAAATCCCACCTTTTCCAGGCTCCACCAATGAAATCTCCAGAAATGTCCCAGTCTGGAGTTGGCAACGCTGTGTAACAGGGTAGTGAACACCAGACCAGCGTGATCTAATGATTCAGGTGTCAGACTAGGATCTGGGAAACCCAGGTCTGAATCCCCAATCTGTCTTGGCAGTTCCCTGGATCACACATGCTCTCAGCCTATACAACCTAACAAGGTGGTTGTGAGGATAAAATGGAGGAGAGTAGAAAAATGTATTCAACCCTGGTCTCCTTGGGGAAAAAGGGAGAATTAGAATGTAGTAAATAGTATGGTGTAGTGGTAAAGAGTGGAGAACTGGGATTGATTCCCCCGTTCCTCCTCCACATGAAGCCTGCTGGGTGACCTTGGGCCAGTCACGCAGTTTTCTCAGAACTCTCTCAGCCCCACCTACTTCACAAGGTACCTTTTGTGGGGAGAGGAAGGGAGGGTGATTGTAAGCAGCTTTGAGACTCCTTAGGGCAGAGAAAGTGGGGTATAAAAACCAACTTTAAAAAAACTAAATAAATTTCATTTTAAAATAACAGTAAAATCCTTAGATACAGACTAATCCTTTAATCCCTAATTTAAAACAGTGCCAAATAAAAAGCTCGCTCATTCCCTCCTTATACTGACAGCTGGTGGGTGCTTGCACCTCCCCCACTTTTGAAATGTGCCTTGAATGGGTATCTTTTAAGTATAGCCATGTGGAGGTCTGTGGGAGGGCATTCTAGAGACAACACTGGTCATGGGAGCTTCCAACAAAGTTTGGGATATACATGACACAACAAAAGAGGTTCTCCTGCCCAGAAGGCATTGTGCAACTGGACAGTGCACAAGGATCAGCACTAAAACAGTCCTTAATAGGCGTGTAAGACCTAAGATGCCCAAGTACCCTAGCCCAGCTGCCTGTAACACAAAGACGGCACTGGTCAAGGAGGGAATTCTGCATGTGCAAATCATAGCAAAAGAGTTCAAAATTACCCCATCACACTAGAGCCACTGAATGCAGCTATTGCAATGGTGGGGATGAGACAAGAACCCAGGAAACAAAGTGGCATGGGTGCAGGGACCCAGTGGGAAAAGGGCGTGGGCAGATCAGTATGAAAGAAAGGGTCTTTGCTAGGAGAAAGTCTCATACTGAAAGCTATTTTCAGTGCAGAGCTTGATCGGAATAACCTGGTTGTCAGGCGATGTCGTTTTCGTCTTCTCCGCCATTTGGTTCCCTGGGATGAAAGTGAAAGACAAGGAAAAGAAGTTGAAAGTCATTCAGAAACTTGGAAATTTTGTGCTGCAAAAGTGAAGAAAGGAATCTCAATGGAGGGAATGTCTCAGTATCCAGTTGAAAAATGGCAGAACTCAGCTCACCGTATTCACACGCGTGCTTTTTCCAGTGCTGAATTGCATCAAGGGGTGTTAACGGTGATGCAATACTGACTGTATTATGATTAACAAGAAAGAAGACCCACGAAACTCTTGGGGGGGCGGGGGAGCTCCAAGATCAGCAGGCGGAGGAGGAACCAGCAGGAGCAGGTAAGCTCTCCCCCCCATCCCACCGGTTCCTCTGTCTCCTCCACTACCACCCCTGCTCGATCGCCCCCACCCACCTCCTCCCCCAGCTGTGAACTGAGGCCCGAGCAGCTTGCAGCCGCCGGGCCTCGTCGGTCCCTTCCCCCAGCTGCAAAGCGAGGCCCGCGCGGCTTGTAGCCACTGGGCTTCGCCGCCTCCCCCCCGCTGCAAAGCGAGGCCCGCGCAGCTTGTAGCCGCCCAGGTGCAGAGCATTCCCTGCGCATGCGCAAAGGACGCTCTGTCACTTTTGGGGGGATTTAAGAACCCCCCAATATTTTTTTAAACTTTTCGGATTTTTGTGCACACCTGGGGACTGCCCCAAGTGGGTACGAAAATCTCCCTCCCCCCCAGGTGCCCCCGATGCGCGGATTTAGGTATCCGCACGCACGGGGGCTCCTTCGCTATTAGTATATAGATCTATCATAAAAGAAGACAAGTTAAATATGGTACAGTGTATTGCTTACAAATAACACATTTTGGAATATAGCTGGAGAAACTGGCTGTAACCTTTTAACATGTCATGAATTGTGTTCTGACCTGTATTGAGCAAGATAACCAGCCACACATTCCTCCATGGGTTAACTTCCAGATGTTAATTTCCCCGAAAGAGAGACCTCACAGCTCAGCTTTGGACCTATAAGGTCCACCACCAAATCCCTGTGGTGACGTGACAAGCTGCAGTTAGTCCATGCTGAGGTAAATATATTCTACCCACACAGAGAGATAATATTTTGTTACTTCACACAGTCTAGGAATGTGGCCTGGCTCAACATAAGCCCTAAAAATCTCACTTTCTCAAACGAACTACAAAACCAAATAACTTGGATTCAAAAGGCTATGAATACTGAACGCAAATAGGAGCCATTGTTTCTCTCCTCTGCTTCCTCTTTGCAAGTAATAAACAATAATTATTCTCCTGGCAGAAACACCCTCTCTGTTATCAGAGCTTAATTTGAGACAAGGCTCACTAGAACATACTCCTAGAATGTGTTTTGTCTGCCAGGGTTCACGTGCCTTGCATGGATACATACTGCTAAAGGACGTTTTCCTGCTCCATCATTCCAGACACAGCTTGATAGTGGGGCTTGTAGAAAGAATCCTCCCCCCACCCCAAAGGACAATGGGAGCAACTTTATTTTTGCACTAACAGTAGTGCTAGTCCCAATCAGGCAACAGCTATTTCATCACTATACAATGTAACTGGAACAGAGGGAATAAGCTTTGCATTAGGAAGGAGAGCCCATTTATTTCTTTAAAGGGTATTTGTGCATGCATTCACATGTGCACTAAGTGCTGGAAACAGAAAATGCCCAGTCTACATTTTTTTTTAAAAGAAGAGATCTTGAAATGGCAAAGTATTTATGGCCCTGGCACTATTTTTAGAATTTAAGAAAATACAATGAAATTAAAAGGGCTCCAAAAGTTCTTATGGGACAAGGTAGAAGGGCTCATCTTTATCAAGCAAATAAATGGAGAAGGGCAAATAACTGTATTGTCAGCAGTGGTATAGGCAGTATCCAGTTGGTATGTGCAGTCACTGAAGAATAGTTCTGGTGGCACACTTGGGAGGGGATTGCACATGTCAACAAAATCCCTAAGGCACTGTGGACATGTGGGGAAAAACTGGGTTTGCCAGTGATGGAAGGGCAACGGAACAAAAATACTTCCACATGTCAAAAATGTATCTACAAATCCTTAAAAGACAAATCACAATTTCCTTAAGGTTAGTGCCCAACCATATTAGATTTACATACCCTCCATCTTTAAACTGTGTATCGAGGTCATTTCCACAACTACGGCTATAGAAAGTAGAATATCTGTGAGCTGAACACAATAACAATTGCACAGATCCCTGCATTACTTTGGAAACATCCCAGGCTGTAGATTTACTCATATTCATTACCCCATGAAGGAAAGTAAAAACTACATGAACATTAAATGGAAATTGGAATGGTATGTGCTTCACTGTTGACAAGCCAACCCCAGTCTTTGAAGACAGTGCAGGGGCCTTGTCTGAAAGCCCTCCTGAGTCCCTTATCTAAATACCCAAATTTGCAGATGGCAAGAAGAAACACACCTTGGCTCTTCTGCTGCACTAAATATGCCACGTTCTTGTATCTCTTCACTTTGGTTTGTTTTTTCTTTGTTTTTTAAATTGCCTAGTGGCCACAGTCAGCTAACCATTTTTCAAGGTAATCCTGCTGGAGTCGACAGGATTATTCTGGAACACACGGCTGGCAGATTGCAGGCTCAGTCTTGCTGCTCTGGTCTATGCAATTTCCACTAGCTTATCTGCTTCAAAATTAGTTGTCCTCAAGTGAGCACACTTTCCAGCACAAAGCCAAACCAGTGCTGAAAAGAATGCAACACTGACTACGTTTGCCTCTTCCGTCATTACAAGTCTTCATTTGGCAAGAGATTAAAATGTTCTCCTATAAATATAAGGTCTACAGACCTGAAAGAACTGGGGCAGCACTACTAGACAGGCAAAAACGAACATAGCAAACCCTTGACAGCCTCATCTCCTAAAGAAAAGGAGCTCCTTGAGGACTGTCTGGAAGAGAAGCAGCAGAGGGAGGGGACTTAACCTTCACCTACAGCTTCCCACCTGCCAGGCCCTTTCCTTTCACAGGATCCCGGATGCACATTTTCCCTCAAAAATGTTTTTGGATCCTTCTGGAAGGAATGTTTTCGGTGGAAAAGCAGTGAAGTGGGGAAAGGCCAACAGTGCCGTCCTAAGCATAGTGACACCATTCAAGCCCATTGGCTTCAATAGACTTCGAAGGGTATAAATTCTGGTTAGTGTAGCTCTCCAAGTACCTTTCATTAACCTCCTTTGCTCCAAATCACCCTCTGTTTCATCCAGTCTTCCCAAGAGGAGCTAACCAGTAAAAAACCCTACACATTTGAAGTAACACATAATACTACCTGTAGCAGCAGAAAAGAGCAAGAGTCCAGTAGCACCTTAAAGACTGACAAAATTTGTGGCAGGGATGAGCTTTTCTGAGTCACTTCTCACTTCTTCAGTCAGAAGAAGAAATGAGCAGTAACTCACGAAAGCTCCTACCCTACCACAAATGTGCTACTGGACTCTTGCTCTTTTCTGCTGCTATGGACAGACTAACATAAGAACATAAGAGAAGCCAATGTTGGATCAGGCCAATGGCCCATCTAGTCCAATACTCTGTCACACAGTGGCCAAAAATACCAGGTGCGAGGCCAGGAGTGGGGCCAGGACATAAGAAGCCCTCCCACTGTTGCTCCCCCCAAGCACCAAGAATACACAGCATCACTTGCCCCAGACTGAGAGTTCCTAACTATACCTTGTGGCTAATAGCCACTGATGGACCTCTGCTCCATATCTATATATCTAATCTCCAACAGATGGCGCCGTGCGGATAGTTAGTCCCAGGAAAAGGAAGCTCTCTCTGGCCCAGGAGGTTCTACATACTCAGCAGACTTCCTGTATCTGCAGAAAAATGCAAAAACTAAGAAAATCCCTCCAGGGATGGCTGAATTCCCCCAAAAACCTTTTGAAATGGCCTCTGCAGGGATCTGCTTCAGACACCAACTGTGAGAGAGAGGTTAGAACGTTCAGGGCGAGGGGAGAAGAGGCTTCTAACCGGCTCTGTGAGTCAAAGGGTGTGGGGGAAGGGCCCTTTTCCAGGCCTCCTTTGGCTTTTCAGGGGAGGGAGGGAGCCTTGGGGCCTGGCCTGGGGATTCCCTAGAGGTTTTGAGGTGGGATTGGGGAAGGGAGAGGCCTCAGCTGGGTATAATGCCACAGAGTCCACCTATTTTTCCTTCAGGCCCCACTTAGAGGTTGCCAAGCCTGGGCCTGCCAGCACTTTAGGGTTGCCAGGTTCCCCCCCTGGCCACCGACAGGGGATTCTGGATAAGGTTGCCAGGTCCAGGCTGGGAAACTCCTGGAGATTTGCGGGAGGAGCCTGGGGAGGACAGGGACCTCAGTGGGGTACAATGTCACAGAGTCCACCCTCCAAAGCATCCATTTTCTCCATGGGAAGTTATCTCTGTAGTCTGGAAATGAGCAGGAATTACAGGGGATCCCCAGGTCCCACCTGGAGGCTGGCATCCCTCGGCAGCACCCTCTGGGTGACTTGATACCACCTGATTTGCATGACTCAAGTAGGCCCAGCTGCTTGCTACTGTTCATCAGCAGCCACCCTATGAAAGCTGGGTTGTTGTGCAGATAAAACGTAGGAGAGAATAATGTAAGCTGTTTTGGTCCCCACTGTGGAGAAAAACAGTAATTTTCCTAGGTAGAGGCTGCGGGGGAGGGGTGTGGAGATGGAAAGTTGCAGACAGAGAGGCAGATAAAGGTAGGTTGGCTGTTGGGTGGGAAGGAAATTGTGTTGCCAACTCCAGGTTGGGAAATTCCTGGACATTTGTGGGGTGGAGCCTGGGGAGGGTGGGATTGGAGGAGGGAAGGAACTACAGATGAGTATAATGCCATAGCTGGAGGAGAAAAAGAAAAGGGGGGGGCAGAAGGGAGAAAGAGCGTGAGAGAGGTAGAGGGAGACAGGAGGAAGCAAAGGTGTGAGGAATAGGATAACCATTCCGCAAGTTTCTTGCGGGTCTCTACTTGTGCTTATCTAATTCCTTCTTGAAGCTGCCCATGCTTGTAGCTGCCGCCACCTCCTGTGGCAGTGAATTCCATGTGTTAATCACCCTTTGGGTGAAGAAGTACTTCCTTTTATCAATTCAAACCCAACTGCTCAGCAATTTCATGGAGTGCCCACGAGTTCTTGTATATAGCTATACATAGCTACCCATCTTGATATGATACTTCCTTCAGTCACAGAACAAACCTGAACCATGGAGCTGAGATTCCCCTAAACCATTTGGAAAATTTCCGGAAGCTTCTAAGTAACCTGGAAATGCATAATAACTAGGATGAAGGCTGGTGGGTGGAGGAGAGAGAACAAAAAAGGCAAAGAAGCTTTTCCCCAGGACCTACACTCAATCCAAGTCTTTACAAACCACCACAAGGCTTGACACGATTGATTATCATTCATAAGTGAAACATGCATTTAATTAGGTAAGAGGCAAGTAAGATGAATAGGAAATTAATCTCAATTATTTCTTAATTCACTTCTCCAGCCACCTGCCCAAGTCTACCTCATTGTTTGGAAAACCAGCAAGGGCCAGCCGAACAGACACAAAAACAAAATCTCTGTTACATGTCCTGTGCTCTGGGTTCTTTCAGAGGTTAAGAGTTTGACATTCAGAAAAGAGCACACGTGTCTCGATCCAACAAGTCTGCACTGACAATCCGGGTGGGGTGGGGTGGGGGGTAAGACTTGGGAGTGGGGGGATCTCGTGCCTACTCAGCCTAGGTATTTGTCAATAAATAGATACTGCCAAATATGCCGTCACCATAAGTTGGCTGCGACTTGACAGCACTTTACATACATTCCAAATATGTCACAGGTCTCCAGTATTTTGTCCTTGTAAGAATCGTGATCCTGTCCAGTTGTACTTTCCCCTAATATCTGCATAGATGCTCATATGCCAAGTGCATACGCAAATACCCAGAGCAGCTTGCACCACAGCAGGTGCTCCTGTAATGTTTAGTCACTTACATGATGTTGCACTTGTGCAGTACTTTGCACTAGGTTGTAGTTCTGTGGGTCAAACTAGGTATAGCCCCTAGAAGCTCATGTCTAGGGTTTAACAGGGTTAAAAGCAGCTGGAGAGGGAGCAGTTGAGATCGCCAGCTCTGTTCCCTGCTTTGAGCTCCTTTGATAAAGGGCAGGATATGGGTGTGCCCAACAGATGGTCCGTGTAGGCCCAGGCAAGCTCTTGGATTTCATAATACACTTCCTTCCCCATAAAGTACTCATTAAAGCTTAAATACCTACATGTAAAATAATGGTTTAACCTACTTCGGTTATTGTCTAAGGCCCAGATAAGGTGACTTCCCTTTGCCTTATTATTCCCATTCTACGGTCGAGGACCACTGAGAGTCAGGGCTGCAGAGAGAGAGCCCCTCCTCCCCTGCTATCAGTAGATACTTTAGTCAAGTGTATTTAATTCCACGGAATAGCAAACATAATACATGTATTAGCTATTTAGTATTTAATGATGAGAAATTCATGAATAGCTATGAATGCTGATTCACTGGATAGGCTTACTATGACCCACCGTTCTGAAGGTCAAAGGTCAGACAGTGTGACTTAGTTTGTCAGTAACCTTAGGCTATATAAACCAAACATCAGGGGGCCTTGCCCTGTGGGGCTCTGGGGCACTTTATCCCGCCCTTTGGGAGCCCCTGCTGAGAGTCATCTACATGCTTATGACCATTCATTGAGTCACCATGCTGAAACTAGGATCCATAAGAGTCCATCTTATTATGTGTCCGATTGCAGTGACTTTCAGGATTACTTTGAAATTAAAATATAATTCCACTTTAAATCCACAGCTTTCCCTTGGCATAGCTTTTCTGCATTGCTGTGGCAGTGCTCACTAATGCTTGTGGCGTGCTTTAAGGAAATTATAATAAAACTTGTTCCATCGAGATTCGGGTCCTCCACTTTTCAAAAAGGAAGGACTAAAGCAGCTGAGGGGAGGTGTGGTCATTTGGATTAGGGCCACAGTATTGGAGGAAGAGCTGTGTTAACCCCTTTCTCTTGTGCTGTTTCTCAAGCGCAGACCTCCCACAGCAGCTCCATGGGGGGAAGAAACATACAGGTATGTCCCCCCGCCCACAAGACTAATAGTGGATGGGTTACATGAGGCCAGGAGATGACATAATGCTCCCCCTCCAGTGCGGAGTAGAGAAGACGGCATGGGGTATGAAGCAGAAAGAGTGGAGCTCACATCTCTGTTCAGCCATGAAGCTCACTTAGGTGGCCTTGAGCTTCCTTTGACATGTTGCTGTGGGGATAAAATGGAACAAACGTGTCTGCCACACCCTGATCTCCTTACAAGGAGAAAGGGCAGGATGTAAATGTGGTAGATACGGACAGTTATGTGAACACTGCTGTTCTTTTTAACAATCTTTTCTCTTGCACGGGGGTTTGGCTGGACTTGGAAAGAGCATTGCTCTACAGTACCATCTAGAGGTACCATGTGAGCACTGCACCTCAGACCCATCCCTTCGCTGCTATCAGCTGTTACTCGGTGTACTTACGTTTTCCTTCAGTTACATTTCCAGATGTTTTCAAGGACTTCTTCTCCAGAAGCCTCTCATTGCCTTTCACTGTTCCATTATCAATGGCTATTTTAAGGTCATGATTGCTACACAACCACATCACTTGCTTCAGAAAGTTTTTTGCCTAGTTATTCTGTTTTTATCCCACAGTCCTTCAAGCAGCTCAGGGCACCACATTCAGTTTTCCCTTCCACATCTTAGTTTTACAACAACACTGTGAGGTAGGTTAGTCTGAGAGAAAATGACTGCTCCAAGTTCCCCCCTCCACAAGCTTCATGGCAAAATGAGGATTTGAACCCAGGTCTCTCTGGTCTTAAATCGATATTCTAACCACTGTACCACACTAAACTCTACAAGGTTATGTTAGCTTGTTTTTACCAGGGTCAGCTACCACAGTTTGTTTTGCATTGCCATAGTGTCCAGGTATATAGTGAAGCTGGTTTACCAAAAACACTCGGGGGGGGGGGGGAGAAAAAGAAAAGGAGAGACTGAGATCTTACTAAAAAGAAATGGAGGAGATATTAACTCTACACAGACATTATGTATAATGTTATGGCTATTTTACAGGCTAAAGACAAATCTTTCTTCAGTTTTAATCATACAATAAGCAGATATCAAGGAAAAATTTACCTCTTTCTCTGAGTACTCCTAAACTCATCAAACAGGACTAAGGGCCTGCTTCACAACAAACTCTACAATGGCTGTGCCCCAGTGATAGAGGAATTATGTCAGAAGCTAAAAACACTGATTATTATCTGGTTATCTGATTTGTTTGAAAAAGGTTTATAGCAGTAAACACTCACCACAAAATAGATTGGACTATGTGCTCCCTGTAGAATTGCCAGATCAACATTTGCAAAAATAAGGACCCGCTACATCAAAGCACGGTTCTCAGAAGAGCTGGAGCAACAGAGGAGGGGACAGCAATGATGTAAGAAGTAGCTGTCTGTCTCCTACTCCCCAAATGATGTCCAGTGACCAACAATAAAACTTTCTTCAAATACATTAGAAGCAGGAGACCAGCCAGGGAGGCAGTGGGGCCCATGGATGACCAAGGGGTAAAAGGAGTACTGAAGGATGATAGGGAAATGGCTGAGAAGCTGAATGCATTTTTGCCTCTGTCTTCACTGTGGAAGATGAAAGGTGCTTGCCCACTCCAGAACCGCTGATTTCGGGAGGGGTGTTGAAAGACCTGAGTCAGATTGAGGTGATGAGAGAGGAGGTCTTATGACTGATAGACAACTTAAAAACTGATAAATCACCAGGCCCGGGTGGCATACATCCAAAAGTTCTGAAAGAACTCAAATGTGAACTTGTGGATCTCCTGACAAAAATATGTAACCTTTCATTAAAATCTGCCTCCATTCCTGAGGACTGGAACGTAGCTAATGTCACTCCCATCTTTAAAAACGGTTCCAGAGGAGATCCGGGAAATTACAGACCAGTCAGTCTGACATCAATACCGGGTAAGTTGGTGGAAACTTATTAAGGAAAGAATTAGTAGGCACATTGATGAACAAAAACTATTGAGGCAGACTCAGCATGGGTTCTGTAAGGGAAGATTTTGTCTCACTAACCTGTTAGTGTTTTCTGAGGGAGTGAACAAACATGTGGACAAGGGGGAGCCAATGGATGTTGTTTACCTTGACTTCCAGAAAGCTTTTGATAAAGTTCCTCATCAAAGGCTCCTAAGTAAGCTCAATAGTCATGGGATGAAAGGATCTCTTGTGGGTCAAAAGCTGGCTAGTTAATAGGAAACAGAGAGTGAGTGTAAATAGGCAACTTTTACAGTGGAGGGTGGTAAGCAGTGGGGTACTGCAGGTATCAGTACTTGGTCCGATGCTTTTTAACTTGTTCATTAATGATTTGGAGTTGGGAGTAAGCAGTGGAGTGACTAAATTTGCAGATGACACAAAATTGTTCAGGGTGATGAAAACCAGGGAGGCACTCCAAAGAGATCTGTTGAGGATGGGTGAGTGGCTGTCAGCATGGCAAATGGGGTTTAATGTGGCCAACTGCAAAGTGATGCACACTGGGGCCAAAAATCCTAACTATAAATACACATTGATGGGATCCAAACTGGCAGACACTGACCAAGAGAGAGATCTTGGAGTCATAGTAGATAACTCACTGAAAATCTCAAGACAGTGTGCAACTGCAATAAAGAAGAAGAAGAAGAAGAGAAGAAGAGATTGGATTTATACCCTGCCTTTCAGTACCCAAAGGTGTCTCAGAGCGACTTACAAACTCCTTTCCCTTCCTCTCCCCACAACAGACACCCTGTGAGGTAGATGGGGCTGAGAGAGCTCTTGACAGAAACCGCTCT
>NW_015173675.1:742568-827779 GCF_001447785.1 Gekko japonicus
TCTTTTTCAAAAACAGCTCTTATCAGAACTATGGCTTGCCCAAGGTCATCCAACCAGGTGCAAGTGGAAGAGTGGGGAATCAAACCCGGTTCTCCCAGATTAGTCTGTGCATTTAACCACTACACCAAAAAGGCCAATGCTATGGTGGGGGTTATTAGGAAGGGAATTGAAAACAAATCAGCCAGTATCATAATGCCCCTGTATAAACTGATGGTGTGACTTCGTTTGGAATACTGTGTACAATTCTGGTCACCACACCTCAAAAAGGATAGTATAGCATTGGAAAAAGTGCAGAAAATGGCAACTAGAATGATAAAAGGGTTGGAACACTTTCCCTATGAAGAAAGGTTAAAGCACTTGAGGCTCTTAAGCTTGGAGAAATGATGACTGAGGGGTGACATAATCAAGGTTTATAAGATTATGCATGGGATAGCGCAGGTAGAGAAAGAAATACTGTTCTTCCTTTCTCACAATACAAGAACTCATGGGCATTCAATGAAATTGCTGAGCAGTTGGGTTAGAATGGATAAAAGGAAGTATTTCTTCACCCAAAGAGTGATTAACACATGGAATTCACTGCCACAGGAGGTGGTGGCAGCTACAAGCATGGGCGGCTTCAAGAGGGAATTGGATAAACATATGGAACAGAGGTCCATCATTATTATTAGCCACAATGTATAGATACCCTGTTTCCCCGAAAATAAGACCTACCCAAAAAATAAGCCCTAGTAGGATTTCTATGCATTTGTGGTATAAGCCCTAGTGTGTCTTCTTCAGAAAAAATAAACATAAGACGGTGTCTTATTTTGGGGGAAACACGGTAGGAACTCTCAGTCTGGGGCAAGTGATGCTCTGTATTCTTGGTGCTTGGGGGGAGGCTACAGTGGGAGGGCTTCTAGTGTCCTGGCCCCACTGGTAGATATCCTGATGGCACCTGGTATTTTTGGCCACTGTGTGACAGTGTTGGACTGGATGGGCCATTGGCCTGATCCAACATTAGCTTCTCTTATGTTCTTACACGTGACAGGCAAACATCAAGGGAAATTTCCATGTCAGTGCAACCAGCCACCCAGAATGTGCCTGGCCACTATGGGAACTTTCCATATGATCCTATTAATCAAGCATTTCCAGAACAGCATGAGGCCCAGCCGCATAAGGAAACTGCTCCAATACTACACTAGTTCCATATGAATCAGGCCTCAGTCTCCCTGCACATTCAGTTGCTGGACTTGACAAGGCCAAGATGCAGAAGAGACTTTGATGCAAGGACTTGTAGAAGGGGGTGGCAGAATCCAAGGCTGCCTGTTGAAGTTGCGCTTTGGCTTCTTAGGGGCGACTCCTCTGCCTTCTGATCAAGTCATTCACCAAATACTGGCAGCTGTTTTTCATCATAGACCCAAACTGGGATAAACAATGAGATCATTTTCTCCTCTCTGACAGCATTCAAAAAAACAACCCCAAACCCACACATGGGGAATTAGCTGTATTCTTAACTAAGCAGAAGGGATATCAAAGCGCAGGGAGGCCCTTGTTCTGACCACCCAGAATTTTTCCAAGAGCTCTTGAGACTTGTTTAATAAAATAAAAAATTATTTTAAAAAATACTTGTCTCGCTACTGGTCAGGTTTTTAAATATTTTTTTTATTATAAGTGTAAGATGCACCTCAAGCATTTCTATCGTTAAGTAGGTAAGATACACACAATTTTCTAAAGATCTTCTCTACTGTATACTTGCATGAAGTTATATCATATGCATTATTGTAACTCTTTAAATACTTAGAGATTTTTGCAATCCACCTGAATTTATAACAACAGGTTTGCAGAACAAGCAATTATGAGTAACAAGTTCCTTAATGCCTAACATTTTCAGAACACACTATGGATTTTAGGGTACCACCAAGGGTCAGCAAATTCTAAATCATTTTGTTTACTGTTATATATTTCCCAGTGGAGAGGGCACAATATGGATTGTCTGCAAAGGAACATTCAAAAGTGGAATCCAGTCCATTCTATCACCTCATTCTCTGGCATATGAAAACTAAGCCACAGAATTGATTTCTGTACTTCTTAGAGATCTAGAGAAGTCAGAGGTTTGTTGGGTGACCGTGGGCCAGTCACTTTCAGCCTAACCTACCATAAACAGAGGAGAGAATTATATAGGCTGCTTTGGGTCCCATTGGGTAGAAAGGTGGCGTATAAATGATGTAGTTTTGTCCACCTTAGTGCCTAATAAAGGGGAGAGGAAGAGGATGAGACTAAAAACTGGGGTTGAAAATAACAATGCTGCCCTTTTAATTTTTTTTTTAAACTTAATTTAGCTTGAGACTTATACCGGTATCTACACAAACCATTTTATTATTCTTTTTGCAATTTTAAGAGTCCTGGTCAGGAAATGAAATGGTAGAGAAATAGGAAAAGGAACATTCATCCATTTTGAGATTCTTACGCCATCATGAAGTACCTGACCGTCAATACATTCTCTTATCATGTGCCAAAGCACTGCCTCGCCATTTCCTAGGCAATCATTAACTATTCTTGTGCCCCCTCCAGCATGCTTGAGTGTTCGTTTTCACTGAGCGAAGGGGGGGAACTGCAAGAGATTAAGGCCCTTGTTTCTTTTGCAAGGAGTTTTGCATCTGAAAACATGGAAGTTGGTATGTCTCAGTATCCAGTTGATTCATGCATTACCACTCTCTCCAAACTCCTAACATTTCGATTGTGCCGTCAAAGTGCCGTTCTCCCTGTTTCTGAAATGGACATGCGTCATACAGAAGCTTTAATTAGAATCTAATTTCACAAGATACAGAAACAATGGTGAGATAATACTTTTAATAGCCAATATTCACTGGTGAAAAAGAATGCATGCTTTTAAAGCATAACTTCATATTAACCCATAACGTACAGTAAAATAAAACCATGTCTATTGCTGAGCCAAGTAATGTTCAACATGTAGGATGCAGCCTTTCCAAGTTACACAGAACTCTATAGGCAATAGCTGGTCAGAAAAAAACAAAGAAGGGAAAACTAAAGGAAAAGAAAGAGACTGAAAGATCTAGGCTGATGCTATCCTAGTGGAATTAAGAGTTCCTCAATACAAAGGGGTGGGTTGGTTTGAATTTGGAGATAAATTAGAGTCCCATGAAACAAGAAAGGGAGAACATATTTAATGAACTAACAGATCTCTTCATCAAGAGAAAATTCTGAGAACTTTGAACACTTTCATTCCTTTGTGAGCAAAAAAATCCACTCAGGATAATTAATGTCCTAGTACTTTACTAATATAAATGCTCTTCTTTATTCTTTTTCCCCCCAAGCTTGAAATCACAAACATCCCCCTCCTCAAATTTATTCTAGTTAGTCCATCTCAGTCACACAAATGGCAGATAATTTTGTGAAGTGATGTACTTTGCAGTCTTTGCTACCTACCAGCCATACTCAGTTTTGAACCCACACTTTACATGAGAGTCAGTGTGGCCTAGCAGCTGGAGTGCCAGACTAGGATCTGGGAGACCCAGGTTCAAATCCCCACTCTGGGATGGGAGGGCAATCAGGCTGCGACATGTCACCCCATTGATCACCAGGCTTGATTTGGCTAATCTGGCTAGCTAGGTGGGTGTCCCCGCCTTCCCTTCCTCCCCGTTCCTTGTGTGTGTCCCTCCCGAAGCTGCATGCTCGGTCGAAGAGGACGACCATCCCAGATAGGAGTGTACCGTTCTTCGGTCAAGGGTTTATGAAATCCCCACTCTGCCATGGAGGCTTGCTCAGTGACCTTGGGCCAGTCACACACTCTCAGCCTAACCTATCTCACAAGATCATGAGGATAAAATAAAGGAAGGGGGAACAATGTAAGCCCATCTGTATTCCTCATTAAGGAGGAAGGTCGAGCATAAGTGAAGTAAATAATTTAATTTCTTCCACGTAGCACCCACTGGACACTGACCAACACTGAAAGGTGTAAGTAGATTCAGGAGACTCAAAGCAACGCAGGATTGGATAGAGAGGGCTACCAGAGCTCCAGGCTAGCCCTCTCCTGTCCTCTTGGATTTCATTACCTGGCCCATGTTTCCACATTGAGAGCAGAGGAGGAGGAGGTGTCAGAACCAATTTCGTGGCACCCCCATTACCCAGGATCTCCCAGAGACTTTTGCTTGAAGACTTACTCTCCCGAGATCTACCTTACATTAAAACAATGCTCACTGTGGTGGATGAGGGCTTGTGTACCCTGGTGGGAGAGGAGGGGGCCAAACGGCTACAGGTGGCGGCATCCAGTCCCTTATTTCCACAAGCTCCACCATAAGTTGAGGCACAGCCCTTGTCTGTCTGCGTGTGCCGTTTCTAGGCCTCCCCAGCAAAGCTTTTAATCTCTTCAGAGGCTTCAGGAGAAAGAGGGCTGAAGGGCAAATGCACCCCAGGAGCCAAGAACAGATACTTGGCCATCATGAGGACGCAAACTATAAAGATACAATTTACATAAGCCTGCTGATTGTTTCTTTTGGGTTGCTGCTGCCGTTGTCAACAACTTGTCTGCTGAACTTCTGCAGAGAGGAAGGAAAAGGGAAAGGCCTTGCTCTGCATCAGTGTTGCTAAGCAACAGGTCACAAAGTCAGCAGCATTCTAAACATCACAAAAAGGAAGGCAAAAGGGCAAAAATAAAAAGGAGTTAAAGGAGTTAAAGGTGTAACCTACCTTTAGTGGGAACTAGTGCCTCATCTCTCTCTCTCTAGTGGGTTTTCCCCCCCGGCTTCTCCAGTCTGTAACCTTCATACGTTCTTAAATGCTTTGTATGTATTCCCAATTACATGCTGACAATTAATACTACTAATTTTACTTCCATTTTATCAGGTTCCGATGCCAATATTTCTATGGCTTGTCAACACCTCACTACCAGCACCTTATCCTAACTGAATTTACAGCGGCCTATTGGTACTTTTCTATTGTTGCCTTTCTTGGGGAACTAAGTTTTAACATTCTTTTATGTCCAACATATTTTTATAATATGTTTTATAATATGAAATATTTTCTTATCCATACAGATGTTCTGGATTCAACACTTTTTTTGTACAGGTTTAAATATGCCTGGCAAAATATAATTTTGACTTAAGAGTGCAGTATTCAAATGCACTGATAATCAGCTCATTCAGAGCCGCTCACCCTTGTGGCTTCTAGATAATTAGTTTTGGGTCATCACCACCATGACCACACCCGTTCCCTACTCAGGCAGCGCAATCCAGACTGCAGTCAATGGACTTAAGAGAAGTCTGTGTCTGCTCAGGGCAGCATCGTCAGCCAGTCACATCAGCCTACATCTCCACTTCACATCCCAAAGGCATATGCCCTGAGAAATTGGGAGAACACTGGACCATTCCTCATAAATCTTAATTATTAACAGGATGGAGAAATTAAAGATCATTAGTGGGGCAATTAGCCTTTTCAGAGGTTGGCAGGAAAGGCAGACCACCTTTGCCTTTTAGTCTTAAACCTCAGAACTCAAAAACGTTTAAGGATGTCATTAGGAAAGTCATGTGGGTGAACAGATGATCATCAGCGACATGAAAAGTGTTCCATAGTAAACGGCACATGTGGAGAACAGCAGCAAACCTGAACTGCTAAGTTAGGGTCCGTTTGTTTAGTACCTAAAGAAAGGGCTTGACTTCACTGTGCACAGGCAGTAAATGGAACCAAATAAGATCCTCTAATTTAAGTTTTATTTTAAGGAACTTTGATATCCATTTGTATTGTAGCAGTGTCTGTACGGCCCTAAAGAGAAACCCCAATGTCAGGAATAGGTGCCAGTTAGGGCATATGGGCAACCAAAAAGGTGCAGAACAAACCAGTTGAAACAAGGAAATCATCATATGAGGTAGAGAAGAACCATGTCTACTGCCCCAGTTTGTGACAGAAGGGTGGGAGTATATATATATCTACTGGGTTATATTTTCATAGAAATGTTCTGCTGCACTACTTTTTAGTTTAAAAAAAAAAACAGAGAAAAAAATAAGCACCCTTATAACTCATTTGCAAAACAGCAAGACCCAAAAAAATTAAGATCAAGGTTGATTTAAAAAAATAAATAAAGTTGCTTGCTTATTTTAGTGCAGAACTAGAAAAAGAGCCATGCCAAATCGGGATAACTGCGCCAAACAAGACTGACTTCCCGGGCAATTAGAAAGGAAAAAGGAGCATATACACGGCAGTCCTACAGAAATCAGGAAGCCACAGGCAGAAGGGCGAGACATATTAAAGGCTACACAAGCTTGTATTACAGGAAGTAATGGAGTTACAAAGGACCAGTGCAGATTAGATATACAGGGGAGACAAACTTCCTAATGAGGCAAATCACTGACATTGTAACAGCCAGACAACATCAGGTCATTCAAGCAGCCTGATTTGAAGGAGAAAATCATATCTGAGGGGAGCAGGCTTGTCTACAGGGTGGCCAGCGCTGTACTCCTAAGCAGAGTCCTAAATCAACGGGCTTAGAAGGGGGTTAAGCTCTGCTTAGCTGCAAGTGGACTATATGTAATGCAGCAATAGCATATGATGTCAGGGGCATGGGGGTACTTAAAGTCTGTTAGCCAAATTGCTCTATTTCTTAATAATGGATTGGGGAATTATGATATTAAAAGGCAATTTGCAAATAGGGAACAATAACCTTTGTATACAGGAGTCCCACTTATTCCAGTAATTCCAGAAATTAGATGCAGAGACCAGATCTTAAAGAAATGGTTTCTTTGCTGGGGGATTTGCACGCATACAAATAAACACAATCACACACTCAACAATACAGAACTAGGAAAAATAGACTGAAAAGATACAGAGACATTCACATTAGCAGGAGTTCGTTGGTTGGGCAATACTGACCTGTCTGACGTGATGAAGTGAGCCTTGCAGCGGAAAAATAGGGGACATTATAAGGGGGAAAGGGTCGTATTCTGAACCAGCAGAACATGTGGAGAGACTCTGGGCAGAGCATCTGCTTTGCCTGTATAAGGTCCCAGGTTCAATCCCCGGTATCTCCAGTTAAAAGATCTGACAGTAGGCAATGTGAAAGTCCTTGGAGAGCTTCTGCCAGTCTGAGTAGACAATACTGACTTTGAAGGAACAAGGGTCTGATTCAATATAAGGCAGCTTCATGTGTACTCCTGTTAAAGCATCCACATTGTGATGTCTTCTGTCCCTAATCTTTGAAATCTTTTCTTCTTGCCGTTAAACTGAGTCACTCTCTCCAATGTTGCCTATGAAGTTTCCGAACAGCTATTTGGCATTAATTCTGTGTCAGGGACACTACAGATGTTGCAAGAATCAGAGCCAACAGTTACGGACCAATCCTGTGCCTGTCTATGCAGAAGCAAGTCTCCACTAGGGATGTGCATTCGGTTCGTCCGAACCGAGGCGCTGTAGCGTATACACTCATACTCCAGCACAAGCTGAGCCTGCCCACACAATCTGTGGCAGAAGGAACGAAGTGAGGCCTATTCACATACAGTCGAAACAGGGGTCTGGATCCAACAGAAGAGGTAATGGAAGGAGCTGCAGTGCATCCTTCCTCACTCCTCCCTTCCACAAGCAGCCTTCTGTTACTGGTCCCCAAAACTCCTCTCTGAGGATCAAGGCATCTTCATAGGCAAAACGACCCACTGACAGGCCATGTGGGCTGCAGGGATAATGGGGAACATAATAATGGGGAATGAAGTAACATCATCCCTACCCCTGCTTCCATCTGCAGCTTGAATCAGCAGAAGAGAGGGAATTTTGCTTGAATCCCCATCGCTGCTGTGGCTCCTTTGCCCTGTGGCACATTTTGTTTATGAGGCTCTCCTAGGCCTCAGACAGAAATTGTGGGACAAAATGGCAGGTTGCTTGAGGAAAGGGCAGGCGGGTAAAGATCCTCCCCACTAACACCTTCTGTGAACTTTTCTGGTAGCTCCAACTCACAGCTTAATAGCTTGGGACATGAGCTAGGGCTCATTTAAAACAACATCCACAGGATCAGGGACTGCTACTGTTTTGAAGCAGTGGTACAATAACTCTGCTACCACAAAATAATTTTGCTTCTATTGTCTAGAAAAACCAATGTGCAATTTACTCTACCACATTAATAGTAAATTATAATTGTACAAACAGCTGGAGGGTTCTAACAGAAAAAACTGCATAGTGCCAGTTGTCAGTCTAGGGCAAAAATTTACATACTGCAATGCATGTCTGACCCTATTGTCTCTGGTATCCCCCCTGCACATTAGCAACAAATTCCAACCAGAAATGGAACAGCTCCATAAAGCCCTGTATTGTGCGATGTAAATAATTCCTGTGTACTTAAGCCACATTTTCAGATCACTTTATCAGGCAAAGTGTAAGTTTACTGAAGTATAAAACAAGATGCCAAACAACAACAAAATATATTTATATATTTGATGTCAGTGTTAGGCTCTCCCTTGAAAAGCTTTCAGCAATAGGTCTGCAGCCAGCCCTGGGGACAGGAGCCCGCTGACGACCTTCTCCTCCAGAAGCGGAATCTGATCTCTCACTGCCGAGTGACTCCGGAAATGGTCCAGCATATTTTCTTGGATTACATTCCACATCCACACTTTTTGCTGTCTCCGCCGTTTGGTGATCAGTTCACCACCTGCAAGCATAAGGTCTCGGAATTCTGTCATCTTATCCCACATGTCGGAGATGCCTTCTCCAGTCCTGGCAGAGATCCGCATGACCTATTAGATTCAGAACAGACTTCTTAAGAGATACAAGACAAAAATTAAGCTATTAGGCTGAAATGATTTGACCATAAGCATCTCTGAAGAAACCATAGATAGCTCAGCTATTAAGCTGAGATATTCAAAGATACTAGAGATACTTTTGGGGAGGGGCTGTGGTTCAGTGATACAGCATACACTTTTCATGCTGAGTGTCCTAGGTTCGGTCCCTGGCATCTCCAGCTAAAAGGATCGAGTACTAGGTGATGTGAAAAGACGTCTTCTTAAGATACTGGAGAGCCACTGCCAGTCAGAGGAGACAATACTGACCGTGACAGACCCATGTTCTGACTCAGCCTAAGGCAGCTTCATGTGACTATAGAGACTCTGACACCACAAATGCTAAGTATCTGGGAAAGGCTCCCCAATAAAGGGCATGCCTTATCGGTCCACCCTCCCCATATACTGGAGCCATTTTTAAAAAATTATGTGGGGCTGTGTTTAAAGATGGCTTGGAAACTTTAATTAAGTCAGGATTCAGCTGTTACAAGAGTCTGGGACTGTGAAATGGAATGAATGAAGACCAACAAACTAAAGTTCAACCCAAACAACCCCTAAGTACTACTGGTTGTCAACAAAAAGACTGAGGAGTGGATGGTGTAGCACTCGCCCTAGAAGAGCAGGTTTTCTGCTTGGGGATGCTATTAGACTGGTACCTACTAATGAAGGTTCAGGTCTCCACCATGGCTTGCAGTATATCTTTATTCAATTTCAGTTGGCATGCCAGATACAGACCTTGAGAGGCACAATCTGGCCGCCTATTGATCACATCCAGTCAGATTACTGCAATGTGTTCTGTGTAGGGCTGCCTTTGAAAACTGCTAGAAGCTTCAATAGATACCGAACACAGCAGCAAGAATACTGGCTAGTGCAAGCTGCAGGGAATCTCTCTCCCCAGTTTTTAAAAGGGCTACACTGTCTACTAATTCATTTTCAGACACAAAGTGCTGGTTCATTAATAACCGTCAGAGCCCTGAACAGGCTGGGACCAGGGTACTCAAAGGACTGCCAGCACCTATGTGCCTGACCAGCAGATGAGCTCTTTACTTTGGTCTCACCACTGCAGTCTGTTTGATTTGAGAATTTTAGGTGAGTAAACTTTTTCATCCCATTTTAAAATGTTCAAGTACATTTACTGGTTTTTGTTTTCTTTTATTGAAAGACAGTATACAAATACTATATATGAATAAAATTAGATTTTAACAATTGTGCTTTCAAACTGGTGCATGTCAACTTTATGTCCAGCTTATAACTTTTAAAGAGGCTTATAGTTAAGATTCCGGTAATTTAAGATTTTCCAAATGCATACACTTAAAGAATTATGTATATCACCATCACATGATAATGTGGAAAGCACTATTAGAAGAGACCTGGAGAACCATGTGGGTTCTGAAGTATTAAAATCAATACCCTTTCACCTAAATCTTATATTTTCCCCCAACAGCAAGGAAGAGGGAAGAAGTTTGTTTTGTATGTACCAACCTTTGGGCTCCAAACTTTAGAGCGCTTACGGAGCAATTTCAGCGCACTGACGTATTCTGCTTGAATTCTCCGCGCTGGCACAATTAAATCTCCATCAGCTTTCGTTACGGCAACGAGATCTGCCATCTCAATGATCCCCCGTTTGATGCCCTGAAAAAAGAAGTGGAACCCTCAGGAACATTATTGTAATCAATAATTATCTCCTTAAGCAGACCCAGAGCGATGCTGAAATCAGGCAGGAAGACTTTTTGCTGCCTTTTTTCTTCACCTTAGAAATTACATTGCCAAATCGTTGCTGAGGTGTAGTTCACTATCTTTTAAAAGGAAATCTTAGTTCCTTGGACCACTGTGTTGAGAAGGCCTATATGAAACCTTCAGGCATACATAGGAACAGCTGGCATCTTATCCGACTGCTGCAAGATTAAGAGCCCCGTGATGAAGGCATCTTAGCAAACAGCTTTTAAGGAAGAGCCAGATTTGAGTCCAGCAGCACCTTAAGAGACGAACAAGATTTTCAGGGTATGAGCTTTCAAGCACCAAATGTTTCCCCACATAGGGAACTTTGACTTTTAAAAACTTATACACTAGAAATCTCTCTGTGTTAAGTGCCATAAAGTCACTTACAACTTATGGCGACCCTATGAATTAATGTTCTCCAAAACGTCCTATTCTTAGCTGCCATTCTCAGATCTTGCAAACTGAGGCCGTGGCTTCTTTTATTGAGTCAATCCCTCTCATGTTGGGTCTTCCTTTGTTCCCGCTGTCTTCAACGTTTCCTAGCATTGATGTCTTTTCCAGTGTTATTTTCTCATAATGTGACCAAAGTATAACCTCAGTTAAGCCATTTTAGATTCTAGGGAGAGTTCAGGCTTGATTTGATCTAGAATCCACTTTTTTGTCTTTTCGGCAGTACATGGTATCTCTAAAATTCTCCTCCAACACCACATTTTAACGGAATCTACTTTCTCCCTGCCAGCTTTCTCCACTGTCCAACTTTCACATCCATACTTAGTCATGGGGAATACTATATGGTATGAATTAACTTGACCTTGGTTGCCAGCAACACATCCTTACATTTAAGGATCTTTTCTAGCTCCTTCATGGCTGCCCTCCTCAGTTTCAATTTCCATCTGACCTCTTGGGTGACCTCTCCCTTTTGGTCAATGACGGAGCCAAGAAACAGAAAATCCTGAACAACTTCAATTTCTCATCACCAACCTTAAAAGTGTAATTCCCCAGTAGTCATTACTTTTGTCTTCTTGATGTTCAGCCTATAATCCTCCTTTGGCAGTTTCCGTAGTCGTTTCAAGTCTTCACGGTTTTCTGCCAAGAATGTTGTGTCATCTGCAATATCTCAAATTGTTAATGTTCTTTCCACCAATCGTCACTTCACCTTCAACTAAATCTAATCCACCTTTCCTTATGATGCGATGTGTTTTGCATACAGATTGAAGAGACAGGGCAATAAAATTAATTGTGGTCTAACACCTTTGCCAATTAGAAGCCATTCTGTTTCCCCCTATTCTGTCCTAACAGTGGCCCCTATGGACGAGTATAGATTGTGCATCAAAACAATAAAATGCTGTGGCACACCCATTTCCTTTAAAGCCAACCATAGCTTTTCATGATCCACACAGTCAAAAGCTTTGCTGTACATGAAATACTTGCTGATTTTCTTCTGAAATTATCTCATATGTGTTAATTTGCAATATGATCTCTAGTGCCTTTTTCTTTTCTGAATCCAGCTTGAACATCTGACATTTCTCACTCCATATATGGTAACAGTCTTTGTTGTAAGATTTTGAGCATCACTTTACTTGAATGAGAATTTAATGCAATGGTGTGACAACTGCTGCAGTCTTTGACATCTCCTTTTTTTGGAATTGGGATATAAATTGAGCATTTCCAGTCTGTTGGCCATTGTTTTGTCTTCCATATTTGTTAGCACAATCTTGTTAAGATTTTTATGGACTCAGTTTCTGTAGCTTCGAATAATTCTATTGATATCCCATCTAATCTTGGTGACTTGTTTCTTCCGATTGCTCTTAGTGCAGCTGTCACGTCACTGTCTAGAACTGTAGATTCTTCTTCAAAAGATGCTTCTTGAAAGGAATCTGTCATCCTTTCATCTCTTTTGTTCAGTTCTTCAGTGTATTGTTCTCATCTTTTCTTTATTTTGTCCTGTTCAGTTAATATATTTCCATGTTGATCTTTCAGCATACCTATGATTTAAATTTCCCTTTGATTTCTTGGATCTTGTGGAACAGTTATCCTGTTCTTCCTTTTATGTTGTTCTTTTCTATTTTTTACAATGGTCATTATAAAAGTTCTTTGTCTCTATGTGTTGAGTCACTTTGTGCTCAGCTCTTCCCTAGTAGCTGACTGAGAGCTATCCAACCTGGAGGTTCCATCTTCCAGCATTGTATCTTTTTTCATTTTGTATTGTCTCATCATAGGGTTTTTGAGATAAGAGTTGTTCAGAAGTGGTTTACCATTGCCTTCTTCTGTGCTGTACTAACCAGAGTTAGCTCTAGCATCCACTGCCATTGTCTATGAAAGGTACTCCAGCAGTGTCACCTTCTGCTACTTCTGTTGCCCAGTAGCTACCCTTCGAGGATTCCTCTGCCCCCATCACCACTGGAACTGTCCATTCTCTTCTATTGATCTGTGCTGTTGATCCCCAAAGGGGGTGGATGCATCTTACGCCATTTCCGCACTGTCATTTTTGTCACTTGTTTGTTCCTATTGCTTCAGAGTTTTTTCTTCAATGTGTTTTGCTTTCTCTAGTAGTCACAGAGGGAGCAAAACACATGTTGGGGGGGGGCAAAGCAACAGGAAAAAACGAAAGTGACAGTGCAGAAGTGGCCTTCGTCTGGCATCTTAGCTTTAAGTGATATTCCACCTTGAGTAACTCTGCTAGAACTTTAGACCCCTTAGGTATTGGTCTTAGCTTCGCTGACACACACAAACCCCCTCACCGCATTAAGGTGTGCATCGAAGCGGGGCTACTGGACTCAGATCTACTACAGACCAACATGGCAAACCTCTGAAACTAAGGAAGAGCCACGGTCATCTTTTTCAAATTTGGACTTAGTCAAATCCTGGATGCAGATGCAGATAAAAATAGCTCAACAACATAGCAGTCAGTGTCTCTGAGCCACAAATGCAATAAATGCTGTAGCGGACACTGTATACTAAAAATCTATGTTAAAAGTCATTGTTAAAAGTCAAAATGGGCAATAAATTCTACTGTATTATGGTAGCTTAGGGAAGACATAACAAGACAAACAGCAGTACAACCCACCCTCTTGGAAACAGTAAATACTGTCAAAATTAACACCATATTTTGTTGCGAGGAGAAAGCTGAATATTTAGGAAAACCTGATATTCTCATATTTGCTTCTTGCAAAACTAAAAACAATCAATACCTGCAATTCATCACCTCCTGCTGGTGGCAACAGCAACACAAACATATCAACCATATCAGCAACAGCAAACTCTGATTGCCCCACACCTAAGAATGGAAAGCAGAAATTAATCACTCACTTTGGAAAGAAGAAGGAGGAGGAGGAGGAGATTGGATTTATACCCCGCCCTTCACTACCCAAAGGAGTCTCAGAGTGGCTTACAAACTCCCCACAACAGACTCCCTGTGAGGTAGGTGGGGCTGAGAGAGCTCTGACAGAAACTGCTCTTTTTCAAGAACAGCTCTTATCAGAACTATGGCTTGCCCAAGGCCATCCAGCAGGTGCAAATGGAGGAGTGGGGAATCAAACCCGATTCTCCCAGATTAGAGTCTGCGCATTTAACCACTACACCAAACTGGCAACATCATAAGGCCATATTTTTTTAAGAACAGGCTACTGTAAGAAGGGCTTAGTGTGTGGGGATGACTGAAGAAAATGTTGATGCAGAGTAAAAAACAAAAAGGCAAACAAGATGAATCCAAAAAGCTCCACCAGAACAAGGAACCCAAGAAAGTCACTGCACATTAACATAGCCCAGTTTTATAGCCTTCCGTATGCTTGGGCTGAACAGTTATGGAGCCACCAAGAAAAATACCCAAGTGGCAAACAACTTATACCTAAAGCAGGCAAGACACCCTCTCTTCCTGCATCCTCCCTTCAGAAACACTAATACAAAATTAGTTGCATTGTATTGTGTCTAAGGGGCACTACATTACCTACATGAACACATGTGAAGCTGCATTGTAATGAATCAGACCCTTGGTCCATCAAAGTCAGTACTGTCTACTCAAAACCAGCAGCAGCTCTTCAAGATCTTAAGCAGAGGCCTTTCAGATGACCTCCTAAAGGATCTTGGGTTTTTTTGTTTGTTTGTTCATTTGTTTTCAAAGACAGGGATGACATATTTTCTCTGGCAACGTTTGAGCAAAGGGTAGCACTGACTCAGCCACACATGAGACTCGGGATCTCTTTCTTTTCTAAGCCTCAGCAAGCCAGAGGATGATGCAGAGCTACTCAGCTATGCCATAAGAGACCACAATGTGGTCAGCATACACCCAAGGAAGGCTTTCACTGACCTACTGTTTCTATAAGAACAATGTCATAGCCTCCTCCTTCACACAGTAGAATGACTTCATTTGTGGTCCGTGTCACACCACCCAGCGTTCCTCTGGTTGGAGACGGCCTGATGTAAGCATTCATATCTCTTGACAACTCAGTCATTCGAGTTTTGTCACCCAAGAGAGATCCTTCAAACATTGAACAAAGATAATATTACAACATATATAGCAAACTTTGTCCCAAGATTCAAGTCAATGCAGGCTTATTCAGCTAAACGGAGAACCAGATAGTAAACAAAACTTACTGCATGCATCTCAAGCATTTTCATTGCAAACAAGAATATTTAGGAAACCCAGAGTGCTTTAACTATGTAAAGACAAGGTGGCTACCCATATGGGACGAAAGCACATGCCGTTAAAGTCTTGGCAATTCCATATCCCCCCAGAAGTGAAAACAGTGCAGCTATCTCAGCTGATCATAAAAGTTCATGAAATCAGACACATATACCTAAGTATACTATAACTATGAAACCCCATATTTTGGAAACACACCAAAATCCAAAGGTGAGCACCATTTAGAAATTGTTTCTATTTGGAGGTGGGCCAGGTAGGCAAAATTTAAGCAGATTAGTTGGCAAATTTAGTATTTGATACTTCAGTGAATATAGCTGGTGTTGGTTACCACTCTCAAAGTGTTCGGTATGGGCTATCCCAGTGGGACTCACTCGGTGGCTTGCAGAGAACTGCATTCCCAATGGCCATCAACCAAAAGTGCCACATTTACTTCCATCACTGGCATGAGGCCTGCACCTCAAGTTGACCTGCAGCTTACCTGTTGCTCTAGCGGTACACGTTTCAAGGTGGGAACCAGATGCCAACCACAAGCCCCACTGTGGAGGGCCTTGCCCACATTCCTGAAACACTGAGCAGATACCACATTAGGGAATTGTGGCCTGAAGCACCACAGGTGGCATGTCGAAGAGCTACATGTGGCTCCTGAGCCACTGAGTGACTATCACTGGGCTATACCATGCATAAATAAATTTAATCAAAATAACTACATTGATTTCCCTAAACAAGTAGAAGAGATGATTAATGTTTTCACAGACATACTCACCACCACTTGTACTAGAGGAAGGGTCCACTGCCAGCACAGATACTTTGTGCCCTCTTTCTGTAAGCATTTTCCCAAAGCATTCAATAAAAGTTGATTTCCCAGCACCAGGGGGGCCGGATAATCCTAGGTATCAATAGAAACATCTGTGAGTCCAGGGCAATGTGTAATCCCATTAGAATTGCAGTACAATGCAACCAGCATGCTATGCAAAACTGCCAGGTAAGCATCTCTTGCATGAACACAGTGTCTTCATAATTTAAAGCTGAGAAAAAAGAAGCTCTGAACTAAACCAAATTAATGTATAGCTATCAATATTCTTCCGTCCCCTTGTCTTAGTTGTGTAACCACTGCCCTTTTCTCCCAAAGTTACAAAATTCATAATCTTGAGTCTTTTCTTAAATGCATTTTTTTTCTTTCCCCCAGTGCATGCATGCAGGTACACATGACTTGTGTTGCCTAACAAATCACACATTTAACCATCTTCTCTAAAAGGATTACTTTTCCTAAATCAGATCAAATTTGACTTCTGTTTTTCCCCCTTCCCCATTACCAGATCATATTATATGTAAACAAGTTTTATGCAAATTAATTACATCATTTACTGGATTTTTGTATGAGCATATTAAAGAACACACAGAGGATATTTAGAGAAGAGCTCATGGGAAGGATTTGAGTGGCACTTAAAATTAACCAGATACTAGGGAAGGTTTTCTTTTGAGTAGGCAGGTTTCATGGGGGAAACTGCTCCTACATAGCAATACAGAAATACAACTCTACTGAGAGGTACAACAACCCATCATAATGGGTTACAACTCCTTTGTAAGTTTCAGGAGTTAAATAAAAACATTTTGTTAAAGCTGTGGCGAATCAAATTGCATTAGATCATAGAAACAATTGTGCAAACAAAAAAGGACTGACCCACTCTAAAGGCTAGTGGCTTTCCTTTATTTAACTGTTCTTGTTCTCTGTGGTAGGATAGTACCTTCTGAAGGAGCACCTGCGCAATCTCCTTTTTCCTGCTGTGGGTGGATTCTACGAGAGTAATGGCTTCGGCCAAGCAGGCCCTCTGGCCACGGACAAGTCCATTGTACAGTTTATCTAAAATTCTTTGTTCCTTAGCAGAGAGTTCCTGCATTTGCTTTTCTGCTGTTGCTGGACAACACCAGCCAGTCTTCAAGCCCTTTGAAGATACCATCATTCGCCTTACAAAATGGGGCTGTAGCAAATCAGCCTGTTGGCCATATGGAAAAGCAGATCCTGGAAGGAACCTCAAACAAAAGCTATTCAAAGAACTTTTCCTAATAGTCTTTAAAAAACGGTAAGGAGGAAATTGTAGCAGCAATGATGATGCATTCATTTTGCCTTAAATCAGGGGGATCCGTTTTTAGACAGCCTAATAAAGGAAGAAGAAAAATCCCTAGTACTTCCATTTCTCTGCAACGTAAATTTTCATTATAAAAAGCAGCACAAGAACATACTACGCAGTCCATCTGCTAGATGTTAAGCAAGGTGACACTACATTCATGAGCAACAAAAGCCTGAAGGTGGGGGTAGTTGGAGCATGTGGGGAAACGGTTAATCAAAAACACAGCTACCCAACTGTTTCCCATCACACAGGCCATATAACATGTACAGTAAAAGTGCAGCTCACCAGCCAAGGTAGCACCTCCCCTCCTTCCAATGTCTGCAACCTAAAACAGAGAAAGCCCACCGTCCGGCCCAGTCCCCAATGGGGTGGCCTTGAGAGGGCAGAAATAGCAAGCAGGGGTAGTGCAGGCTGTGGATCCCAGCCTGGTCCTGGGCATGGCCACCACTCACTCTCGACACAAGGCTTTGTTAACCATCATATTTAATTAACAGGCTACCCCCACTCCGGACGGGAACAAAGCTCTTACTGAGGCTAGCCCCTACAAGAAATGTCAGAAGAATACCAGTGACAGATTTCCATTCGACAATTGTTATTTTTCTACTCCTTTGCAATTTCTATCAACCTAACCCATATGTGCAAAACAGAAATGTTCAAGGGGGCATTTTTATAAAGGGATTAGAACTGTAATATAATTGTAGGCATTTTACTCTACATGAGAGCTTTACATTGGTCAGTCACTGCTTTCCACACTGGAATGAACAGAATAAAAAGCCCACATATACGAAGTACATCATGGTATATGGAATTTCTATCATAAACATGTGGCACAGTTATACACTCTAGAGGCTCTAGGCTACATTCACTTGTGGTAAATGTATAAATACTAGTCCCTTTATTTTGGATACTAGGATTATAATGTACGGATACTAGGATTATGCCTTTAAAAGGTCATAAGTCCCTCCCTCCCACAATCACTCTGAATGTATTACTCCCATTGATATCAACAAATATATTTGGGATTGGATAGAAAGAATTCTAAACCACAATGAAACATTCCAATGGGAATATTGATACATACAGTTCTCTATCTGCCTACAGACACGGAATCCTTATGCTCCTTGGATGCTTTGTAAAAGTAAAGGGGCATGATCTAAATATCCTAAGTAAATAATAATAGAAAACTGTAAATCAGTTAGTTCAGTTATTCATACTTCTATAAAGTCAAACAAAAAAACATGGACCAGCGTACTAGTGAAAATGGGACATTTATTATTCCCAGGACCTGAGCACATGGACTTTAAAAAAAGTTGAATTTGAGTTACCCTACCCTACAGTTTAATGTGCTGAAGATTCTACTCATAGCATGCATTCCTTAGCAAGCAGACATGTCCACCAGCATCTGAATGAATAGTGGTTCTAGGCAAAGTCCCCTGCTATGGGCCAGTGCACAGAGATCTATTAAAAAAGAACACTGAAGGGGAGACTGAAAAGCAGGGCAATATTCAAAACAGAGATAAAAACAACATGGGAGCCCCCTCAAGAAAAGAAACTCGACATTAGCTAGATACTGCACATCTCTCCTTATAATATATAATTGAATAGTGGGTGCCAAAGTGGGTGCCAAAGTTCTAATTCTAAAATGCACTCCCTTAGTGTATGGCTGATGGCACTGCTCCTCAGCATATATCGCCACCAATCAGAAGGCAAAGTCCGGGTCCCGCCCACACCACAACTGCTGCGACAACCTGGTCTTTTGCATATGGAAGCTGATTGGACTTCAGTCCATTCCACACCTCAAACTCCCCCCCCCCGCAAGGCAGTTGGAATTTTCAGTTGCATAACATACCTCATAGGGGAGAGGAGAATGGGTAACAATGGTTACCACTCTCCAGGTGAGGGCTACAGATAACTCAAACATACAAATGCTCTTCAGGTAGCAGAGATCAGTCCCTTGGGAGAAAACCGTGGACTCTGTCATTAAACCCTGCTGAGGTCGCCACAGGAAACTGACACTGTTTGCCCAAAGCCAGAGCACTCTCCCAGAGCCTCTTTCTAGATCCCGTTGTATTTATTTCCACAACGGGCATTATTTCTAGTTATTAATAATACTGTATTGCAGTATCTACAATACACAGATCTCAGGCATATAAATATGTTTTTTACAACTATGTTTCAAGTGCACAATTCGCGCTATGCTTAACTCAGCCCCATGGGGTTTACAGTAAAGTTGAAAAAATTACAGTTTAACGTGAAAAGGACTAACCCCAGGTGACCGTGCCTTGGGACGTTACACCATACTTATCTACAGCCATACTGCCTATTGCATTAACGTCTGTTTTTGACACTCAGTGGAGCATTTTTTACCAATACTTAAAGCGATTAAAGGGACAGAGAGCAGTACTCCATTTGCAATACAGCAATATAAAAGCAGCCCGAACAACCAGGAGAACAAACCCTACCACCGTACCGCCCCCCCGCTCCCCCCACCCCGTGCTGACAGGGAACCTTGGGAAAGCAACACTACGTCCCCTCCCCCCCGCCTCGACTGACAAGTTGGGGGATCAAGGAAATGACCTGAACTGCTGCGAATCTTTTACATCCGGGACACGTCAGTGAATACCACTCAGACCACAGCCTGCTCTTGTTCCGACCCCCGCCTACTTGCTCGGTGACAATGACGTTGCGCCTGCGTAGAAGACAGTTGCCGTGGGCGGAGGCAGCAACTCTCCGCGCAGGCTCAGTTAGAAGCACGGTGTCTTTTGTCGTTTGTAGGTGGCTCTAGAGGAGAGGGTTGGAGCTTTTGAGTTCTTTTGTCTGCGAGAGGGATCGCTTCTCCCTCCCCGCTTTCCCCCCTTTCAATCCTTGGCTCTGTGTTGTTAGAATGGTGATGAGAGTCACAGCTGTTCCTAAGATGCAGAAATTCAGCAGTTTGCCGTTGCAGTGATTTGGCACCTACCTACCCCCCAGAAATACACACTTTCAAACTTTTGTCTTCATTTGGAGGGAAATGGGTTGGCGTGTTTAAAGAAATTTTAAAATCGCCTTGGCAATGCTTTGTATGCTAGAAAAAGGGGAATACATTTTCCTGTAATATTCCCCGCCACCCGTCGAAGTTGAGACAGCCCTGCAGTACAGTCAGTGTTTCTCCCATACTCTGGGTTGCTCACCTGTGTGTAGGGTTTCCAGCTCTGGGTTGGAAAATACCTGAACATTTGGGGGACAGCCTGAGGGAGGCAGGATTTAGAGAGGGGAGGGTCTTCAGTGGGGTATAATGCCAGAGTCCACCTTCCAAAGGGGCCATTTTCTCTAGGTGAACTGATCTCCATCGTCTGGAGATCACTTGGAATACTGGGAGCCACCACCTGGAGGTTGGCAACATACCTGTATGTGTGAGCCTGCCTGACCCTTTTTTTAAAAAAAGAACAACAACCCTGTAATGTGGTCCACTTTATTGCAGGTTTTTGAAGGGGAAGAGGAGGGTTTTAAATATCCTGTACAATAATCTTAAACATTTCATATGAGGGCTAAAATTGATCATTGTCAGGGATAGATTAATGCCCTGAGTGAACACAAAATGTATGTATTGTGACCCAAATGTGAGACCTGACTATGGCCTCTACACACACAACAGACTGAGGTGGTAGAGCAGACTGTGCCACTTCAGAATGTAGGAGAGACAATTCCCCTGTATTAAGAATTCACCCCAGGGGGGAACTAGTACTGCATGCTGAGGACGAAGACAGAACCTTTTTGGCGCTGGCCCCAGCCTCATAGAACACTCTCCCAGGAGAGATCAGGGCCCTACGGGATTTGGTACAATTCCGCAGGGCCTGCAAAACAGAGTTGTTCTGCCGGGCCTATGATTGAGGGCACCGACCTGCTCCTTGCTGATAGACTTATCTAGTTATATATATATAACTAGATTTATATATAATATAGGGTCTTTCCTACTGAAACGCCCGGCGAAAAAGCTCCGTTTTCACACCCCTGCTGAATTGCTGGTGGTCCTGCAAGGCTCTGATCTTTTGTTATATAAAAAGATAACAAATTTTTGGATATATGATTCTTTCTATGTGATACTGTTTATGTGATAATTAATATAATGGTGAATAATTTATAAGAAAAAATTAAAAATATATAAAATGAAAATATAAATAAAATAAATTCTTCCTGATGCACTATTTTCTTTTTTAATTTGCAAGGAATTTTTACATGGAGAAGCATTACAAACATGATTGTCCCTGCCTGGAGAAAATGGCTGCTTTTGGAGGCTGGACTCCAGGGCATATAACACTCCACTGGGGTCCCTCCCCTCCCCAAACTCCTCCCACCCCAGTTGCCTTCCCCAAAAATCTCCAGGAATTTCCTAACCCAGAATTGGCAAGCCTAATTAAAGGTGCTGAATTTTAGCAGAATCCTGAAGTGCCTAGTAGACAAGCTCCCAATATCTATAGAACGTTTGTTCAAAACACATGCATTCCTAAGGTCCATAAGATGGTTCACAGCCATGCTCTTCTCCAGATACTAGCAAACAAGGGATGAAGAGGGTTGTGGCAAAACAGTGGAGCACAAGTTTTGCTATCAGGTCACATGTTCAACCCTCAGCTTCTCCAATAGAGGGTGTCACAGCTTTACCTGACAACACCGGGAGTTCTGTGCTTGGCGCTCCTAACCAATTTTTTAAAACTTAATTTTCAGGCACATGGGAGAACAATAAAAATTGGGAATGTGGCACATAGAGAAGGGGAGTTTAAGGCTTTCTCCCCATATCCACTGCAGGTCAAAAGAATGGCGCAGGGGGGAGGCTTAAACCCCCTTTCTCCGCACAACGTGGTCCTGATCCACATCAGACTCCTGTATACCTGAAAATTAAGTTGGGGGGTGGGAATGTTGAGCTCTCCACACATGGACCTCCAAACATACATCTGGTAAGGACCTTGGGTATTTAAATGTTAGGGAAGCCATTTCTCTGCTGTCGAGGTCGATGATTCAGCCTCGTATATGTTTATTCTGTGCGCTGTCTATACAGCACAGTAGAGTCTATAGCAGATGTAGACATTTTTTGTTACACATTTACTTTCTTGTGACATCAAGCCATAGATGAGCATAAGACACCTCAGATTTATGTACACCTGAAATATTCTGCATAGTCTGCTGTGCCTGTCTAACATATATTCAATAACAAAGCCAACTACATGTTGTCAGTATGATAAAAACTTGCTCAGGCAATGCCCCTTCTCCTCATGCAGAAACTGTGTAGTGTAGTGTTAGCAGGGACAGCCCTCTGCTTCCCAGCCAAATCAGCTTGGAAATAACAAGGAACATTGGTCTATATTTGTCTGTTAGTGAGCTGTATTATTTTTTAGGTTTTCCTTTTCAACAGTACACATTACAATTAACCTCTTTTTTTGTAATGCAGAAGCTCAATTTCTAAGAATTTTAAATCAAATTATCTCATGAGTTGCACTCCCCATAGTGTGGGTGGGAAATCTCATCATACTGTTCATGTAGACTGAAGTAAAATGCAAAGCACCAGCAGTTGCCTTTTGTCTGAAAGCACACTGGGAAGAGGACAGAAACCTGATGATTCTAAAACACAATTATTTAGCCTGTGGCACAATTCAATATTTATTAGTTTGTTTTCAATTTGTTATACAGGAATCGAAAGAAATTACAGCTCTCGCATTCATGATTCCTGTTCCATTGTATGTGGTTAAAAGGCCATCGCCCTTGAAAACCCACATTCATCTCCACTTACATTGATGCCTGTAGGTTTTAGTAGCAGCAGACACCAACTAAACTGTTGAGTAGCTTTTGTTGATCAAATATCCTATTTTAGCTTGTCAGCATTAAGCAGAAATGTCTATTTGGTTGAAATAATCTATTTGCAATGTTAGCTTGTTTTTCTGCTGATACTGTGTTGTGTAACACTCTTGCTGTCAGATATGAAAAACAGTTTTCCCACTTTTGAACTTTTCTCTCTCTCTTGTACTGTGTATATCACACAGAGAGATTTGGCAAGTTCTCAGAAGACTCTTGGTTACTTTACCTGTGCCAGTTAAGCTGAAGAGCCCATGAATTTTTGCCAAGGGACAAGCTGATTCCAGCAATCTTATTTTGAACTCAGGGTTGTTCAAAGCAACCAGCTGAGCCAAGCCTAGAACAAACCACAAGAAAATAGTACTTCATACAACACGTAACCACCCAATTGAATTGTTTCAGGTTATTGTGAGAGCTACTGCCAATGGCTTAAAGAAAAATCAGCTGCATTCAAGAGGAACAGGTCTACCTCTTGTGGATCAGGAGCTGGATAAAGAACAACAAGAAGAGGACAGGATGTGGGGTTTGCAGGTCTCCCCACCACCACCACCACTGGCAGGGTTGCGAGCCCCAGGTTGGGAAACTCCTGGATATTTGGGGGTGGAGCCTGGGGAGGACAGGAACCTCAGTGGGGTACAATGCCATAGAGTCCACCCTCCAAAGCATCCATTTTCTCCAGAGGGACTGATCTCTGGTTTGGACATGAGCTGTAATTCCAGGGTATCCCCAGGTCCCACTTGGAGACAGGAGTAAGCATAGTCCTCACAGTAGAGGGAAGAAAGCATCAGGGTCCCCCAAGGGCCTATTTTAGGACTAGTGTTGTTTATATTCTGTGGCAATTTCGTTACGTTACCTGGATTCGGGTGTGATAGCAACTGTGAATGACCCTGCACAGAGGAGGAGGAAGAGGAGGAGGAGATTGGATTTATATCCTGCCCTTCACTCAGAGAGTCTCAGAGCGGCTTACAATCTCCTTCTTTTCCTCTCCCCACAACAGATACCCTGTGAGGTATGTGGGGCTGAGAGAACTGCTGTGAAGTGCCTAGGGTGACCCAAGGTCACCCAAGCTGGCTGCATGTGGAGGAGTGGGGAATCAAACCCAGTTCTCCAGGTTAGAGTCCACCGCTCTTAGCCACTATACCAAACTGGCTCGGGGGGGGGGGGTTAAGACTGCAAAGAGCTTCAGAAGGATCTCTACAAACTGGGCAAAACAGCATGGCATAAGACACTTGGCTGAAGTCTAAAGTGACAAAAGGGTTGTTTTTTTAACTAATGTCACATGGTAGGTAGTTCAATGAAAGTGTTTGGTCAGCACACAGCAGTGATGAAACACACAAATTTCTTTCTAGGAATTATTAAGAGGGGCATTGAAAATATTACTGGCAGTATTGTAATGCCTTAATATAACTACAGTGCAGCTGCTTTTGGAACAATATTCATAATTCTGGTCTCCCACATACAACCATACTATAAGGCTGGAAAAGGTGCAGAGAGGATAACCAACATTTGTCAGTAGGCTGAAACACCTTCCTTACCATGAAAGGTTAAAGTCTAGGTGCGCACATGGTCAAGCGCACTAGCGAAGCTTCACGACCCAAAACAATAGACTCGTAGGATCCTAAAACAGACCAATAGGTTAGCCCAGATCCGCAAAGGAACCTAAGGTTATTGGTGGACTGTAAATAAACCTACCACGGGTGTGGGGGGTGTTTGTTGAGTGTGGCTTGGACCAACATCTAAGCAGACCCCCGGGTCCTGCTTCCTCGTCTCAGTTTTGCCTACTAATAAATTATGCGCTGAAATCACTCGACTATGCATCTTGAACCCAGTACATTATAGAAGTTTATAAAATTATGCGTAGCGCAGAGAAAGTGGATTGGGTGGCTTTTTTTCCTTTTCTTTTCTCTCTCTCATAATGCAAGACTTCAGTAAGCCAATGGAATTGATAGGCACTACTTTCAGAACAGCCGAAAGAACATATAATGACCTTAAGGAACCCGTGGCACCAGGTGATGGCCTTTGGTTTAGAAGGGACTGAGGAGGCCAGACAAATTTATGGAGTCTAGGTCAATCACTGTTTGCCATAATGGCCATCTGTGATGTGTATGTTCAGAAGGCAACGTTGTTTTTAAGAGAATGTAAGAATGATTATTAGCTAAAAAGTTGGAAAAAATTCTCCAGGTTTAGAGCAATCTTTTTCACTCCCTAGATACTGAAAATATTAAGCCTATGGCTGTCGTATCTTCATGGACAGGGTATCTAAGTGGCCAGCATCTGAGGCGTCATGTTTGTCTAGATGACACATTGTCAGGCTGAACTGTACCAATTCTTACACCATAAGACAAGGGTGTCAAATATGCAGCCCGGAGGCCGGAGGAGGCCCCTGGAGGGCTTCTATCAGGCCCACAGTAGAACTGTCTGTCTTCTGTTTCTTCTTCCAGTGCTGCTGCTGCTGCGTCATTGTAGGTCACAGCTTACAGATACACACCTGAACAGCATACTCAAGATTGCAACAGCACAGACATTTTGATGCAATAATTCAGAGCAAGAGGTGTCAGTTATCAGACACTGTTAAATTAACAAAATATTGCAAGAGTGCTAATGTTTTAAGCATGTGTTTATTTTAAGTAAAAAAAACCTCTTTGTGTTTATATCTCCGCTACTTGGCATTACATTTTTTGACACACATGGCCTGGCCCAACAAGATCTCATTTATGTCAGATCCAGCCCTCATAACAAATGAGTTCAACACCCCTGCCCTAAGGCATTTTGATAAGAGCACCAAGTTCTATAGCTGCCATTACATACCTCCACTGCCAGCATGTTTGGATATGAAGTTAAACTTTAAAATGCTGAAAACACTGAATGCTTGAGAAAGTTCTCAGACTTTTTCATGCTATATATTTTGGAATGAGTTAAATGCTTCTTAAGCCAAGGTTTTTCTGAAAAAGAGAATGTTTTGTAGGGTGGGGTTTTTTTTAAGCATTCCCCCAAATTTCCCATTTTTTCTGCTGGGAAAACCTCAGGAAATAAAAGTTCGGTAGGCCTTCACATCTCTATACAAAACCTAGACTTCCAGTATTCAATTGCAAACTCTCTAGCTATGGAACATAGTATGAAAATCATTCCAATATTATAGCTAAATAGCTAGGGTGATTATTTGAACTGAACGCTCTTGATGCCACTCAGCCAGAACTTCTAATGGTGAACTATTGCCTCCCCATGACCAATCAATCAGCAGGTTTTCTGACTAGTGCTTTGAGGTGATCTGGAAACTAGTTGACTACAGCTTCCTCCCTTTAAAAACAGGAGAAAGCTGATTCCATTCCCTTTACCTATGGTAGAGTCCCTGCCACTATTCCTAGAAATCCAAGAGAGCTCCATTTTCTCATTAGTCAGATTGGTGTGATAAGGGGTCACCATCTATTCTTATAGAGGATCTGTCACGGCTCAGGTGGGGTGTCACCTGACACTGCCACCTCTCTGGTTTTAGGATCCCTTGAGAACGACCATTGGTCACTTACCATGAAGGGTCCTTCTCCTCTGAGGACAGGAGGACATCTCCATGGGTTAGTCCCACCGTGCCTTTAGGGAGGCAGGAAATAGTTTTTTCCCCTTCCTGTTGGCGCTTCTGGAATAGCCCATTTCCAGTTCTGGGACTCCGAAAGCAGTGCCTGTAGCCTGAAATAACTGGCCTTGCCCTATAAAATATAACTTTGAACATTAACCTCAACATGTAACAACCCAACTCTGCAGGATAGAGAAACCCCAGAGTAAGAGTAATAAAGTGCGAGAGAAGAAATCAGCACAGAGAAATAAAAGCAGAGAAAGATGACAGTGGGAGGGCCGAGATGTCCTCCTGTCCTCAGAGGAAAAGGACCCTTCATGGTAAGTGACCAATGGTTGCTCTCCCTCTGAGGTGGAGGACATCTCCATGGGACCTCCCCAAGCAGTGTCCCTCATTCGGGTGGGTCATCATCTTCCTCCAATGCCACGGCGTGCTGAAGAACTCTTCTCCCGAACGCTGCATCTGTAGATGCCACACTGTGGGTCTTGTAGTGTCTTGTAAAAGTAGAGATGGAGGACCATGTCGCAGCTCTACAGACTTCCTCCACTGATGCCCTGTTAGACAATGCTGCATTGGTCGCTGCACTTCTCAGAGAATGTGCCGTGATGCCACTGGGGGGGATCATGGCCTGAAGCCCGGTAAGCCTCCACGATGCAGGACTTCAGAACTGAGCTGATAGTTGATCTAGACATCTTTTCCCCTTTGCGTGGTGGGGAAATACCTATGAACAGAGATTCAGTCTTTCTCCAAGACGCCGTCCTTGCAATGTATATTTTGAGAGCTCTTTTAACTTCTAAGGTATGCCAGAGATGTTCCTTAGGGTGTTTGGGATGAGAACAGAAGGTGGGTAGACATATTTCTTGTGACCGGTGAAATCTGGAATCAACCTTGGGTTGGAATGTAGGATCCGTAAAAAGCACCACCTTGTCCTTGTGGAACATGCAGCAGGATGATTTCACTGACAATGCTCAAAGTTCAGAAACTCTCCTTGCCGATGTGATGACAATGAGAAAAAAGATCTTCATTCTCAGCCATTTCAGACCTCCCTCCCTGAGAGGTCCAAATGGCGCTTTCATGAAAGCATCAAGCACAATGTTCAATCTCCACGTAGGGAAACAATGTGTTTGTGGAGGAGATTTGGCCACAGCCCCCTGCAAAAATAAATGAATATGGGGGTGCTTGGTAATCTTGAAACCCACCCGAGGAAGGTAGGACTGTTGACAACGCTGCTAGTTGTCTATGGAGAGTGGAGGCTTGGAGACCTGCATCCAATCCGTCCTGCAAGAACGACAGAAGCGAAGCTACAGATGGAGATAGCGGAGTTACTTTTTTGCACCTGCACCATCTGATGAAGGCCTTCCAGGTAGTGTTGTATATACGAGTCGTGGATTTCCATCTGGAAGCCATGATGGTGTCCATGACCTGGGTAGAGAATCCCAACTCTGCTAAGCTGCGCCGCTCAATCTCCACGCAGTCAGACATAACCAGGCTGGATCCGGATGCCACACTGGCCTCTGGGAGAGCATGTCTGGAGACACTGGTAGGACCAATGGTGGAAGGATCGACATCTTCTGCAGTGCCAAAAACCATGGACATCTCGTCCACCTCGGAGCCACCAAGATGACCTCTGCCTCGAGTTCCCTGATTCTGCAGAGAGTCCTGGATATCAGGATGAACGGCAGGAACATGTACAGCAAGCCTTGAGGCCACCTCATTGTGAGGGCATCCATTGCCTCCGCATCCTGATAGAAGTACCTGGTGAAACATCTCGGCAGCTTGTGGTTCTTTGGTGACGCAAACAAGTCCAGAATCAGTTGCCCGAATTGGATTACTAACCTGTCGAAGAGGCTTGGATAGAGAGCCCATTATCCCTCCTGTAATGTCTCCCTGTTGAGCCAGTCTGCCTGGATGTTCCCGATCCCTCTTATGTGTTCTGTCCTCAAGGACGCAACACTCCTCTCCGGCCATATAAGAATCTTCATTGCCTCCTTGTGCAGTTGGCAGGATCATGAGCCTCCCTGCTTGTTGAGATGAGCTTTGGCAGAAATGTTGTCCGTTCTCACCAAAACGTATTGTCCCCGCAGCCGGGAAGCGAAGTAGACCAGAGCTAAACAAATCGCCCTTATTTCCAGAAGATTGATCAGAAGAGACCTCTTGGTTGGTGACCAGATCCCTTGGACTGGAACACCCTCTAGCGTCGCCCCCCAGCCCTGGAGACTGGTGTCAGTGAACAGCTCCATGCTGTGACAGACGTAGTAGTTCTTCCCAGTGGTAAGGTTGTTCATGTCTGTCCACCAACGCAGGCTTTCCTTGACCTTGAGGAAGACCTGCAGGTTGATAGTCCTCTTTTGCATGATGTCTAGCTGATGGAGACGAAGAAACGTTTGCAATGGTCTGGCATGCATACAGCCCCATTGAATCATGTCGATGCTGGCAATCATGAGACCCAGAAGACTGGCCAACTTCATCAAGGCTGAAGATCTGCAGCAGTAGATCTGCGTAGCGAGGGTCTTGATCTTCTGCGCCTTGGACCTTGGCAGAAACAGGGCAGTAGGCGTGGTGTCGATCACTGCTCCCAGATGTTCTACTCACTGACACGGAGTTAGAGAGCTCTTCTCAAGATTGATTAGAAATCCGTGACTGCACAGACACTGTAGTGTCTTTTCGGTAATTTGTATGGACTCCGACCGTGTGCTGGCCCGGACCAACAAATCGTCGAAGTACAGATGTACATGAATCCCCTGGCTCTTGAGATGACTCACAGGATTGATAATCAGTTTGGTGAACAGCCTGGGCACTGTGGAAAGACCGAAGGGGAGAGCTTTGTACTGGAAGTGCTGACCGTAGATGCAAAATCGGAGATACCGTTTGTGAGCAGAGTGGATTGGCACATGGAGGTATGTCTCCGTAAGTTCTATGGACGTCAAATACTCGTTGGGGGATAAGGAGTCCACTACCGCTCTCAAAGTTCCCATGCGGAAATGGCACAGACGAATGAATCTGTTTAAGAACTTGAGATCCAGAATCGCCCTTCAGTCTCCGTTCTTTTTGGGGACCATGAACAATATAGAGTAGACTCCCCGACCTCTCTCACAATATGGAACTGGTTTGATGGCTCTGATGCTCTGATGCTCAGAATATGTTGTATGGCCTTGTCAACAATAGATCTCTTGCTCACAGATTAGCTTGCAGGTAATTGCAGGAATCTCTCTGGAGGCTGATGAAGAAATGTTATTGAGTATCCCTGGGACACGACTTCCACTGCCTAGGCATCCAAGTCCTGGCGAAATGGAGAAGTCGTGCCCCTACCGGCAGTAAGGCATAGTCAATTCTGTTTGGGCTTGGCCTCTCTGTCTCCTCTATCGTTCCTGTTGAACTGGGTCCTGTGGAATCGAAGACTGAATGAACCACGCTTGCTGGACTGTTTGTTCGAGTCCCATGAAGGCTTTTTGATGTCCTGACAAAAACGTGGCAGGGAGTGATGGGAACGAAAGGATTGAGGGTTGCGTCTGTCCGTGCGTCTCAGGGATCTAGGCATGGCTTTTTTCTTATCCCTGGTTTCCACCAGAATGTTGTCTAGTGCCTCACCAAACAGATGATCCCCCTGGAAGGGATAGGTGGTAATGATGGATTTGGAGAGTGCGTCCACCTGCCAAGCATGCAGCCAAAGCATTCTCCTGGCTACAGCCGTAGAAGTCAGGCCCCTGGAAGCAAAGGAAATAATGTCCAAGGTAGCATCAGCTGTGAAGGAATCAGACTTGAGAGTGTGGGAAATTCCTTCCAGTAATGCCCGGTTGTTTTCTGGGATGAGCTGAACAAGTTTCCTCAGCTAGACTATGGATGCCCTGGCAGCGATGGAAGCTGTAGATGCCGCTCTGACCATCATGGCAATGGACTCGTGAATTCTACAAAGAGTTGCTTCAAGCTTCTTATCAGTATCTTCCTTGAGGTTGCCTAGTCCATCCTCAGAGACTAAGCCCGCAGTCTGGAGTGCAGCTACAGGAGCATCCACAGGCGAAACCTGTAACAAATCAGCATAATTAGGCATAGCATACAATTTTTTGGTGAAAGCGGGAAGCTGCTTGTTAACCACAGGCTTGTCCCAACCAGATCTTAATTGGTGTTCGAAGTACTCTGGAAAGGGAAGCCCCTTCTCCATGCACTCCTCAGGAGGAAAGAACTCCCGGTTGCCACCTGATTTGGATTTAAACTTAGCTCTGGCTGCCTTCTGATATTCAGAAGCAGGTACATCATGCAGCTCTAGAGCCTTAACCGCCTTAGATAAGAGGTATTGATAGTCCTCAAATTTAAAAAATCTACTGGACTGTTCAGGAAGCTTCAGTTCCTCGTCCTCGCCCTCAGATAAAAACTCACCCTCTTCCCTATCTTCAATGGAAGAGGCATTGGATTCTAACTCCTCCCCCCATTGTTCCTCTGCAGGTCTCTTAGGGGGGGGGAGCCTTTTTTGCTGCCTTGGTGGGCTAGCCGGAGGGGAAAGTCACTGGAGGACTCGGATGCTGAGCCTCCTCCTGTAGTGGAACCTTGGGTCTGGTATTTAATTGGGCCATTTCCTGATGGATAGACTGCCTAATAAACTCCATCAGCTCAGAGGAATCAATCAAGACCCCCTGTTCCTGGGGCTTACCCGTCTGTGCGCTGCCTTGATCTAGCTGCAACAGGACTGGAGAGGTGGAGAGACGTCCTCCTTCAGTCCGTGTGGCTCCCAAGATCGCCCCGGCAGAGGTCTGAGGCTCGAAGCCAGATCCCCAAGATGGCCGCCAAAGGCGCACATGTAAAATGGCGGGCTCATCCTCTTCAGGCTGCCGATGGTGCTCTTCAGGCTGGGCACTCTGTGCTGCCACCGCCACTCCACCAGCCAATGTTGGGGGCGCACGATCAAACCGCGAAGGCTGATCGGCCCCAACGTCTTCCCGCGCTGCCACCGTCGTGGCACGCGCCTCTCCCTCGTCGCCTGAGGGAAAAACCTCGGGAAGCTCTTTTGCCACCATAGTGGCTGGTAAACTTCTCTTCAGGTCAACAGACCCCTGAAGTCTTCACTCCAAGATCGGAGCAGAAGAGAAGAGGAAGGAGAGTAGAGGAAGAAGAGGTGAAACAGGCAAGTCAAAGGCTTTGAAAAAAGAGAAAATTAAGATAGGTTCTTTAGAGTACAGCTAGGACTAGCTAGACTGTGCTGCTTCTCCCTAGTGAGGCAGGAACAGAACTGGAGATGGGCTATTCTGGAGGCACCAACAGGAAGGGGAAAAACTATTTCCTGCCTCCCTAAAGGCACGGTGGGAATAACCTGTGGAGATGTCCTCCACCTCAGAGGGAGAAGGCCCAGAGCACTCTCCCAAGACCTTCAGACCTCCCTTATTTGGCCAAATAATAGGTGTGAGGACCAGGCAGAGTAAACAACAAATAAAAGGTTTATTTTTATAAGAGGTCAGCCCAATATGGGAAACAAACAAGGTGCAAGAACAATAGCAATAAGTGGGTGAAAAGAAACCAAATGCCTTAACATGACTAGACTCACAGTCCTTAGCTCACTGTCTCAGTTGGACCTTCCTCTCAGGGTGAGGGTCTCTCCCAGCAGCAGCCTTCCCTCTGGACCTGCTCTCTTGGAAGAAAGAACAGCTCTTCCTCTGTAAGGTAAAGGTTTCCCTTGCTCGAAAGCCAGTTGAATCTGACTCTAGGGTTGTGGTGCTCATCTCCGTTTCCAAGCCAAAAAGCCAGCACTGTCCAAAGACGTTTCCATGGTCATGAGGCCGGCATGACTAAATGCCGGTCTTTTATTGTAAGTCCCTTTTCTCTGTGATTGGCTAAACTTGGCGCCAAAACCTCTCAGGGACTTCTGGGAGTTGTAATCCTGGCCTCCCCCCACTGCTACTCAGGGTTCCTGGGCCTGCTAGGCCTTTACTTGCACAGCCTAGATCATGACAGGATCACTGGCAGTGTGCTCAAAAAACCCAGTTTGAGAAACACTGGTCCAGCAGAATAGTTTACAAATTCAATGTTAGGCTTCATTTGATTTGGATATAATGGATGTACATCTAGTAGATAATAGCATTTTTAAGAGTTATCCAAAATAGGACTTTGGAATTTGGATGTGAGGGTGATCTGGCTGCAACATCTGTCACCCCCACTGATTGCTAGGGTTGACTCGGCTGATCTGGCTGGCTAGGCAGGTGTCCCCTACCTCCCTCACCGCTCCATGTGCATCCCTCCTGAAGCTGCATGCTCAGTCAAAGAGGATGATCATCCCAGATAGGAGTGTACCATTCTTCGGTCAAGAGTATACCACTTTGGAATTTAAGGTGGTTTCATATCATATTTCTTCCAAAATTCCCATCTATCCTAGAAACATACAAACCCAGTATGTGGATAATGATCAGCTCCATCTTGCGCTTCCAGCAGATCCCAAGAAGGCTGTTTGAAACCGTGAACAGGTGCCTGGAGGCCAACAAGGGCTGACAAGCTGAAACTTAATCCTGACACAATGAAGGTGCTATGCTGGAGTTGGGAGTTGATGTATATCTTGTTCTAGATGGAGTTGTACTCCCCCCATAAAGTAGGTTCATAGCCTTGGCTTCTAGGCCCAGTTCAAGGTGCTTTAAAACCCTATACTGCTTGGGGCCAGCGTACCTGGGAAGGGCCATGGCTCAGTGTAGAGTATCTGCTTGGCATGCTGGCTTCTAGTTTAATCCTCGGCATCCCCAATTACAGATAAGATAGGTGATGTTTAAGACCTCCACCTGAAACCCTGGAGAGTCACTGCCAGTCTGAGTAGCCAATGCTATGATGCGCTCATGTGTACCTGACAGACCCACCTACTCCCATATGAATCTACCCAACTACTCCTGCCATCTTTGGAAGCCCTGCTTCAGGTGCCCCTATCAGCTGATCCTGGATGAGCGGCAACCTGAAGAAGGGCCTTCTTGGTTGGGATGTGAAAACTTTGGAGCTCCCTCCCAAGGGAGATTTGTCTGTCTCCCTCTGTTGTTGTCTTCTGCCAGTGGGTGAAGACTTTTTTTGGTGCTCCCTCACTAACTTATTAGCCCTCCTCTCTGTTTGTGTGTGTTTTATTTTTTAATTTAAAGATTTTATGTATATACACACATTTTAAATGCTTTTCATTGTCTCCAATGTTTTAGTGTTTGCTGCCTTAGACCCTGAATTGAGTGTGAAGCCGGTATAGAAATGTTTTAAATTAAAAAGCAATTCTTCACAAGAAGGATAAAACATACATTAAGAAAGTAAGTTCTGAGAATCTGATGTATTCCTATAGGGAGGTGTATCTGCCAGATGCCTTGAGATATACATTTAAGGTAGTACCATCAACTCCAGCCAACCCTGAGCTATTGCATCTATTTGATTAAGAGGATGATTGTATTTTTATAAGATGGAAACATGTGGAAATGAATGAAGAACATACTTCCCCTTCACTGCTCTGAGAGCAGATAAGTTACTGAACACACACTTAATTTATAGCAGGTAACTTGGGGCCACAGAGCTGCAAGCCCTTCCACACCATGTGCTAGAAAGAATGTGATTTGAGAAAATGAACACAAGTAACAGCTCTGGGAAATGTTTAGAGATCCATTTCCCAATAAACTCATCAATATTAGATAGAGCACCTGTGGTTTTTAAGGGGAAAAGAGAGTGTTTGGCATTGCTCTATCTTCCATACTGATGGAAGATTGTACGTTAGTCATGACTGAATAAGGCCCATGTCCTTAAGGTGACTATGAATAAGTGGCTTTAAAAGAGTGTTAGATTCATAGAGGAAAGGCCCATCAATGACTACTAGCTACTACTACTAGGCTTTAATGGTTGGTGAAGGGGACCACATGCAGTGAATTCTGAATACCAGTGCTAGGAGGCAATATAAAGGAAGGAAGGCCTTGGCCTCCTGTATGTTGGCCTTTCAGGGCAACTGGTTAGCCACTGTGTGAAACAGGAGGCTGGACCAGATGATCTGTTCCAGCAAGGTTCTTTTTATGCACCTTGTTAGAAATTCTCTCCCTCCCATAGAAATATTTACCAAAAATCCATCCTGTCTCCAACAAGTATTTTTACAAATTCTTACAAAATCTGGCTGGCAAGAAATTCACAAGATACAGTTTTAATCAAAGTAAGCAATATGTTTATTTGAACTTCCAGTAGAGATGAACCACTAAGTTTTGGAATTAAAAAATACTGAAAAAGTACTACAGCTTGAATGAATATAAAACATTAGCAGAAAGAAAACAATTAAAATGGTAAAAAATTAACCTTTACGTCTGAAACACTTGAATAGGTTTGTATTTTTTTAAGTCCTCCCAGCATGTGCCAACATCTGCTATGCTGGCAAAACACAAAGCTCTTACAAAATGAAACAGCTACTTTTGTTATGCAAACTGCATATGACTGCCCAATCCCAAAAGGCTGTACAGCTTGTCTTGAAATATACAGACCTTGCGGTACATGACTAAGATTTATTTACTTGCCCCTGATCTAAGAAGCTGTGCATGGGCAGAAATAGATCAGTTAGTAAGGTGAAGCCACTATAAAAATGAAATGCACACAGCAAAGACTTGGACTTGTTTAACAAGCTATGCTTACAGTATTATTCTACCGGTCCTTGTCAGCTCCCCTGCCCACCCACCTCCCTCAACTATCTACCTACTTTCTTTAGGCTACCCCATCTCTAACTTCCAAATACACTGTACATACATTTAGCAAAGAGCATACCCAAAAATTCTTGCAGCAGTATGGTCAGTACACAATTTCAGAAGATTACACAGAAGCCTTAAATCTTTCAGAGGACAGCAACTATTACCTAAACCAGTGAGTTTCAAATAGTGTAGAAAGCTTCTTAGAAAAGAGTAACTTTGTACTCATTCTAGAATACATACACACAATATCACAGATGTCCACCATAAAGTGGAATCATTGTGTGTGCACATATGAGCTTGAGAACAGTGCGTAGATTACACTGACTTGGTCATCCCTAACTATTACACGCTGCCCTGCAGAAAAGATCTGCAAGAGAATTATTACTATGTAAACTAAAAATCTTGATACCAACAACTTATTATCGGCATTTTTTTCCTGATCTAACAGTTGGTCACAGACGTCAAGTATGATAAAGGCTGCTGCCAGTTTTGTACATGTGTCTGACTCATACATCCTTCAAGTACATGCAAGGCTCAATAGTTTCCAGAGTGTAGCTGCTCAGAATCCTTTAAGACACAGAAGAGATTGGGTTATGAGGAGAGCCCATCTGGGTAAGGACTTTATCCAGCCACTGAAGGGGACCATGCAAATGTATCTCAATCCAGCAGGGTGTACTTGTGACATCTTGCCGGTGATATTCTGCTCCCCAACCCTAAAAAACAGAGAAGACCATATCTGATTTAATTATTTCTAGCCTGCCTTCCTCCCCATGCCACAGTGGGCCCAGAGCAGCTTAAAAAGAACACGCACACACACACAAAGCACATCATCAACAGACAAAAACACCACAAAATTGACTCCAGCTGCCATTAACCATAAAATTTTCTTTTAAAAGCACCACCTCGCAGGCTTTTCTAAAAGCAGCAAGGGTGGCAATGTTCCTGACCTGCAAGGCAGGTCATGTTACATCTACGCATCTTGCCACATGTGCCTCATTTCCTGTATAAGTGTAAAGGCAATTACAGGTTGATCAAATTCAGACAATCCTGTGCTAGAAAATTTAATGCTTGGAAGTGGACAGCCTCCTTTATCTATGCCCAAGTAAAATCCAGATCTGACTATGGCAATATGCTCTCCGTGGGGCTATTTTGGAAGACCTTCTTAGGAACAACAACTGGGCTAGAACATGGCAGATTAAGTAACTGGAAGATAGTGCTTAAGTACATAGTTTGCCAGTTTGGCTTCCACTCTGTTTCCAGGTGAAATTCCCCATGAGAGATAGCAGCAAAGCTGCCCAAGGACCACCACAAAGTTTTCTGATGTCTCCCTAACCCCAAGTCTTTCAGCAAAGCCGCTAATAGGAGCAGTTTCTGCTGCTTGGCACCCCAGTTTTCCTGTATTTAAAACAAGAAAGAATGACAAAAACAAACAATAAACCACCTTTTAAACTTAGTAGGTTTTTGGATGCCAATTATCTTGTACTGTGAACTCCCAAGGAATTTTTATATTAACATTTCAAATCTGTACATACAATAGTGGGTGGAAAGGTTGAGTACAAAATACCCCATTCAAATTGTTCTTTGATCAATAAAGCCGGAAAGAGTTTGGTGACAGGCCTATGAAGGAATGAATTTCAGAGGCCCTTCTCTGGGGTGATTACTTTGGACAGACTTTTGGGGATCCCTAGTTCATTTTTCAGGAAGTTCTTTTGCCTGAATTTTACCTATGAGTCACTTTTATGGTAAATAATAGGGATGGGCATGAACCAGGTCATGAGCCAAAATCCGGCACCGGTTCAGAGTCTTCCAGAAACATTTGCCAAGCTTTTGCCCAATTCAGTTTGGCTTTCCGGGCCATTTAAAACCGCCCGCTGTTAAGTTTAAATGCCTGCAAGTCATTTCAGCGATCCATTTAGGCCCACCCCCCCCCCCCGCTTTGAAGCAGGGGGAAGCGAAACAGCAGAGGGGTGTACCAGCCTCCACCATTCTCTTGCTCTGGCCAGGAAAAAGGGAGACCTAAACAGGCCAGTTTGGTTTGGGCATTTTTTGTTCGGTTTGGGGTTTGGTTCGGGACTGCCTCAAACCAGATTTTTTTGGTTCGTCCCAATCCCTAGTTAGTGACCCACTCCAATGCATACTAATAGAAAGGCCAGAAATGCAACGCAGTCAACTGAAACCACTCATTTGATCCTTTGCATATAGCAAAGGAGGACACCTACATGAAGAAGTCTCACTTACTTTTACAAAGCTCATACGAATAGTGCACATCTTTGTGAGTTCATACACTGTTTCAAAGCCATGATTCACTGACTGGGCCAGAAGTTGAGCAAACTCTTGATTGTTGAAGATTTTCAAACTGCAGCCACTTGGAATTTTACAAACTGTGGTTGGGTGGAAGCCATGGTGGTAATTGCAGTTTCGACTTTGCACAAAAATACTGCTGTCACTAAGGCACTCTGCATAAACTTCTCCACCAACATAATACAGGTGAACACCTACAGAAGACAGAAGATTTGTTAGCCTTATGATGGTGAGGTACCTTGTTGGGGTGGAAAGGGAAGCAGAGTTCAAATCAGCAACGAACCAAGTGGCCATACTTCTGGTGCAATAGGCTAAGGAGGAAAGTCTGTCTTCCCTGCAGTGATGGGTAAATGTCATTTTACCTGAACAGCTAACATGAGTCAGTTATGTACAAGCTGCAATGTTAGACTTCAGGAATTTTCAGTGTTAATATGATTTCTGTTTTTGGGGATGCAATTGTTTCTGCATCTGATGTCCACCTGTGATAGCCAAGAAGGTAGGAGCCACATCCGCATAAATCTCATAAAGTCTATTTGACCCAAATACCTACTGGCTAGGGCCAAGGAAAACACATACAGAGCAATTTCCTTCTTCCTGTAGCCTAATTTTTCAGCTCTGCCTTAAATCTTCTGAGGCGGTACTGAAGAATTTGTTTGGAATAGTTAAATGAGTGCCACACTTATTTCGAAAACAATGAAGCAACGCACAATAACCATATTTAAAATAAAGGTGTCTTTGTGCAAGGAAACTGAGCATACTGCATATCTAAATGTCTTATCCATTACATGGTGCTACAAACTGAAGCTCTACTAGAAATACATTATGTGCACTGAAAGAGTTTAGTGTCCTGAAAGCACCATCTGTAGATGGTTCCTCCATTTTTATTTTGTACACACCCCAGGAAGAATAACTGTTCTTTGCAGTGAAAACTGCCATCATATCCTGGAAACAGATAGGTGTTCTTCCTTGCTCATACCTGGCTCCTAAAAATAAAACTGTACTACAGGGTGATCGGAAGCAACTTTGGTTCTCAAATAGGTATGTTTTTAAAGTGGAAGCAGCCAGCGAACTTTTGAACACCAAGATATTTGGTTTGGAAAGATAGTGGCTATACTTGCCACCCATCTCCATAAAGTGAGGAACACAGGACATCCCCATTGCCAGACAATTGCCAATGACTTAAATCTTTAATATAGGGGCCAGCACCATGACTCTGGCAATTCAGATGAAACCTCCTTGCTTATTCCAAATTTCAGTGGTTTTTTTTTAAATTTGGGATTAGTTGTAACTAAGGCAGTGGGAGATTCCAACTTTCCTCCTTCACAAAAGGAGGGAGGAAAGGCTTCCTGCTATTTCCCAAGCTACATTCATATTCCTGTAATTATGTTAAGGCCAATAATTAATTTAACCCTAAATGTTCTGCAGTCTACTTCCTGGACCATAAATGAGTCCTTTTCAAGAATACTTTAAAGATACTACTCAGTTTGAAGCTCTATAGCAAGCCATGCTCCTAACTATTAGCCTAGTACTTGGCAGCTATAAACAGCAATTTCTTGCAGAAGGTAGACAGGCACTCAGATTGAGTACTTTGTTTCTCAATAAATGCAATGAACTGGCAATAAACCCAACCTACACCCCCTACACCCTCCGCAGTCAAATGTAAACGAAACCAACAGTACCTTTGCCAATATGCCTTCTGGTGTTCTCGATAGTAGAATTCCGGTTAACATTAGAAAGCAGCCCTAGGCAAAACCTGTTCTTGTTGTTGGAAGGATCAGTGAAGCCATCCACCAGCACACTTGTAGAAGAGGCATGAAATGCTTCTCCAACACGATTGTTGAGCTCATAGTAGACAATAGAGCACCAGTGTTTTGGCTCTTCATAAGCCACTGCCTGAACATCTGCAAAGGAGGAAAAACAGAACCAGTGACAATGGGATTAATGAGTTCCTGAGCTTTAAAGCTTTTATTTATTTATTTTCCATGTGTAGGTTTTGGCTTCAGATCACTGAAGGAGAAAAAACTCGCTATGCAGCTGCTAATTAGAAGTCATTTTCCCACAATGACCTTTTATACTGTATGTTTGAGCCTCCTCGGATGAATCCAGTCAAGGCCCTAGAAGCCAGGAGAACAGAAAGAGGGGTGGCTGGTATCTGGGCAAACAGTGTACAGATTGTCTGTACTTAATTGATTAAACAGGTCCACCAAAAAGTATGTAACTGGTAACCTGATAGTGCTACATTGAGTATATCAGATCAAAAGAACCAAGTCCCATCCGATTTGGAAAAGACTTCTTTGCCTGGTCACCCAAAGGCAATATTTCACAAAACAGTAGCTGTACCAATGGACCAGAAAACTAGACTTGCTATAAATGAGCTATACCAGTTATGCTGACTATGGAAGCAACCCTGTGTGCTAAAGGACTGCTTAGAACAGGTCTTTCTTATCTTCCTCATCCTCCTACAGCCCACTATCATCCCCAAAATGCTACCTCTGGAGGTTAAGGGGTTTTCAGGAATGCTACAGAAAGACAAAGGGGACAGTAGGATGGGGGAGTCAATGAAAACTGCCCCCCCAAGTAAAGGTAAAGGTTTCCCTTGCTCGAGAGCCAGTCGAATCCAACTCTAGGGATGCAGTGCTCATCTCCGTTCCCAAGCTGAAGAGCCAGCGCTGTCCAAAGACGTTTCCGTGGTTATGTGGCTGGCATGACTAGACGCTGAGGCACATGGAACGCTATTACCTTCCCACTGAAGTGGTACCTATTTATCTACTTGCAATGTCTTGCTTCCGAACTGCTAAATTGGTAGGAGCTGGGACCAGAGATGGGAGCTCACTCCGTCATGTGGTACTCGGGTCTCGAACTGCTGAACTACTGACCTTCCGATCTGCAGTTCAGCATCTTAACCACTTGAGCCACCCCTCTCTACAGAAGGGTAATTTTGCAGGTGGAAGAACTTCAGACCTCATGCCATAGTTTAATGGATACATTACTCTAGCAATGGCTACCTACAAGACTTTTACAGAAGTGTCCATCAAGAGTTGCCCAGCTTGCCAAGGCTACATGTCCATATAGGCCAGCACTATTGTCTAAATGCAACCAGCTGGATAACTGGGCAATCACCAAACTAGCCATGATACTGATTTATAACTGAATAGGGAATGGCAAAATAATTGCTAAACTTTTCTGTCAAATAATCCAATAATCCAGTATATTCATTTATACAACTAGCCATTTCAAAGCTCTTGTAGCAATGAATTTCACATGTTCTTCCTATTAGTTCTGAATTTGTTAGCTGTGAAACTGATAGCTATGTTAAGTTCTATGGCTTCCGGAAGACAACCACTCCCCCCAATTTAGGGTCTACCCCTTCCGCTTTCAGGAAGCCAGAGGCATATAACACTGAGTCTTCAAACAGCAAATAGCCAGCATCCAAAAACGGGAGAGAATGACAACCAAGATAGGGATGAAACACTTTCTCCATGGAAGTTTAACATTTCCCCCCCAGTTAGGGTATCAACTCTATTAAGGGAATGATCCTAAGCTTGGAGTAAGATACTCCTGAAGGAGATTTTATTTTTAAATGAGGATTTAAGATGGTCATGAGTGGAAGCATGGCATGAGCTGCTCAAAATGATTTTCCCTAGTTGATTACAGAGGTGTTTTCATTAGTGGTTTCCATTTGTTTAAATGGTACCTCAAATGTTTCAAAACAAGAACATTAAGCAAAAAAGCTTTTTTGAAGCCAGCCAGCAATTTCTGTCATTTTAGGTATCTGTAGACAATGCGTTTTTTGTCCTCAGCGCCTTGCATCACTTTGTGTTAGCCATAACGTTCAGGAAAGGTATAATCTGCAAACTGACATAGCCCTTCAAGCTGCACACGTTTGATTCGTACCAACTTATGTACACTAGGAATTCCCCACCCTGTGCTGCCCTCTCTAAATATTATGATAAAACTCAAACAGCAGCACTCCTAAGCAGTGAGGTCAAAAGGAATGGGCAGGGACATTCCATTCTAGGCTATGTCTTTAGGTCACAGTATGGTACAAGAGCCAGCATGGTGCAGTAGTTCCAGTGTTAGATCTGGGAGGAGAACCAGGTTCGATTCCACATCCTGCCATGAAAACTTGCAGGGTGACCTTGGGCCAGTTACACACTCTCAGTCTAACCCACGTCACAGGGTTGCTGTTGTGAGGATAAAATGGAGGAGAGGAAAAACAATATTGTAGTCCGCTTTTGGATCCCCATTTGGGGGAAGACTGGACTATAAATGATTAAAAACAAATTCACTGAAGTCAGAAATTCTATTTATTTATGTATTATTCAATTTTATCTCGCCCTCCCCACCGCAGGCAGGCTCTGTATTCCCACTTTAATAAGCTAGAGGATCTCTCACTATATTTATTAAATGGCTAAAAAATGGGTCTCCACCCCCCCCAGTTATTTCCATGTCTAGAAGATGCTACCTCCCTTTCTCATAACTGTGTCTACACAGGCCAATCAAAAGGGAATAGTGATTAAACAAAAGGCTGCAATAAGAATTTACTTATACAAGAAATTGCAACTTATGACAAGTCATTAGCCACAGGAAACTGACTAAAGATTAGATGGCAGTCCACATGGAGTTAAGGAGGGGGGGGACAGAACAAAAACCCACTCTGTTTGTCCAAGTCCAGTTCACCGATTCTCAGCAAAATGCCAAGAAGTGCTGATGGAAACAAGCCACAGCATTTTTTAATCCTTTCAAGTCACTGTAAGGCAGCCTGTAATTGTTAGTTAGTGGGTGCACTCTTCACACCAAGATGCCAGTCACTATTAAAGCTACAGCTCTGCCCCAGTTCTCAAACTCAGGAAGAAATCCTCCCAGCTGGCCATTCCTACAGAGTGAAATCATCTCTCTCTCACACACAGATCTCATACGAACTTCCTCACATTTGCCTTAAGTCATGCCGAGCAGGTGCGTTTCGTCTCTCCATTCCCAGCAGGAGCCAACAATAGGAGTTACCCAACTTCACTGACAGGATGCAGCTTGTTAAGTCAAATCTCTTAAGACTAACAAATCTCCACAAAGAACAGGCCTCTTAAAGGTCTGCAGCAGAGCGTTTGAGCCTGCACCAACTCCCCGTGCCCTTCCTCAACGTGAACTGCAGCAGACCTTGGGGGATGGCTATTAAACAAAGGATATGACCGTACATAACAGGTAGAGAGGTAGAGCAGAAAAATGAGCTCACAGAATTAAGGGAAACAGGTGTGGGTAAACAATATGAATGTAAGGAAATAAACATATGTTAGTCTTCTTTTTACTAGAGAGGCAGAGTATTAAAATTAAACTGAAGAAGGGAAAAGAATTAGATACTTAAGAGTTATCAGATAAGAACATAAGAACATAAGAACATAAGAGATGCCAATGTTGGATCAGGCCAAAGGCCCATCCAGTCCAACACTCTGTATCACACAGTGGCCAGAAATACCAGGTGCCATCAGGAGGTCCACCAGTGGGGCCAGGACATTAGAAGCCATCCCACTGTTGACCCCCCCAAGCACCAAGATGACAGAGCATCACTTGCCCCAGAGTCCCTATCTATACCTTATGGCTAATAGCCACTGATGGACCTCTGCTCCAGATCCAGATGGAGCTTCCGTCACGTTTAATGTTACATGTTTACTGTTGCACAGTGACTGGCAAACTGTTACATCTTTCCCCACTCCTGTAATCATAATTCCAATCAAGTGCCCTGCACACAATCTATGCCTTGCCTCCAGTTGAAATACCCAACATAAAATCTAATTGGGGGGGGGGGGGAGGAGAGACCAAGGAGGCTGCCATTGCAAGCACAGAGGTGGGTAAATACTGCAAGCACTGATATGCCCAGTAACAACACAACTTGTAAAGTAACAGAAGCCTCGCTGAACACATGCATCTGCCTTATGTCTAGTCAGACCATTGGTCTACCAGGGTTAAGTATCACCTGATTGTCAGTGGCTCTCTTAAGGTCTCAGGCTGAGGTCTTTCACATCACCTACAACCTCAACTTTTTAGCTAAAGACTGGATCTTGGACCTTCTATATGCAAAGCAGATACTCTGCCCCCAAGCTACAGCCCTTCCCTTGGGTTATTCAAGATCTGGCACCCTTGCTTTCAGATGTGTCTGTTGTGACTGTGGTCCAGTTGATATAGAACACAGCATGGCATTGCACTGGGAGATTGATGGTCATGGTAGTATATACCCATAGTCAGCCTATGCAACCTGGAGCAAATTCAAGAGTAACCCAACACGGAGGACACCATTAAATGCATACTTCCCCACACCCCAATTTGTTGCACCCAGAAGAATCCTTAAACAGTGATGCATTAAAAGAAGGTGTCCCTTTTAGCTCTAAGTATACATCTATGCCATACAGAACTTCCAGGACAAAGACACAGTGCGTTTGCAAAAACAAAAGACATGCAGGAATCTGCAGAGATAAGCGTAAACATTCATAAATTTGCTTTCTGCTTTCATCAGCTGCAAGGACTACCTCCAGCAAAGAGATCAGCAAAACCACCAAAAGATTGTGTTTATCATTGTGTATCAACTGCAATCCCAGTTCAAAAGAAGAATAGGTTACATTACTGATGTTATGATCTGCCTTTGTGCTGTCACACACTTTGACAGTACAAATTCAGTTCAACAACAGCTAAATTATCTAGGTGGCTGCATATCTAAGCCTTCTGAACAAGCGTGAGGACAGAGACAGGACACCCTCTGAATGCCAGTGTCCAAATCCCTGATTTGTTCTGTAGGTATCACTTTTAAAGTCTCCGCTGAAATGATGCCATTTGGATGCATTTAATACCATGCAAGAAGTATGAACAATTCCTATCAGAATGAACAATTTTACCTCCTCTGTTTACTTCTGGAGGAATCGAAGGTGCCATCATATTGGTGTCCATTGGCTGTGAACCATCCTGCGTCATCTGATCTTCTGGAGGCAGGTAAGCAGGAGGGGGTGTATCCGCTGAGAATGCACACAGAGAAATGACTTCAGCCTTTGCTTTGTATATTCACATTAAATGAAATGGTGAATTGAATTAGTCTATATGCTCATGACTATCATGTTATTCTTGCCCTCTTGAATGCTTTTCTAACTTAGAACAAAGTCAGTGTCTTACGTCCTGACAAACAGAGCCAGGACTCCTTCCTGAACCAACACACTACTGTACAATTTTTATGGATGACAATAATCTTCCTTTTGTCCTCAGATTCAGTTTCTGGGACTTCCTGAATTAAAGTACTATTCTTAAATGCAACAGGAACAGCAGGAGGAAAGAAGTATATCCCCCTTCAAGTTATGATCCAGCAACCATCACTTAGGACTTCAGTTACGGGGTCAGCCTGTAACACACTCTACACGGGAATGCCCTCATGACTCTGGAACTTGATGGTCTACTTTCTAAGGATGGCCAGCAGCATACTGTTCCCAATGTTCCAGCATATGTAACTGGTTTCCCATCATACATGAGACACAATTAGAGAAGCCGGTTTTGATTATGCATGGAACAGCTTGGCTACACTGTAGCCAAGAAAACGCCCCATCTCTCTATGCTTTCAAAAGCAGCCTCTTCATCCTAGTTCACCATTGTAAAGGTAAAGGTTTCCCCTGCTCAAAAGCCAGTCAAATCCGACTCTAGGGATGTGGTGCTCATCTCTGTTTCCAAGCCAAAGAGCCAATGCTGTCCGAAGATGTTTCTGTGGTCCTGTGGCCGGCATGACTAAACGCCGAGGTGCACGGAACGCTGTTACTTTCCCACTGAAGCGGTACCTATTTATCTACTTGCAATTTCTTGCTTTCGAACTGCTAGGTTGGCAGGAGCTGGGGCCAGAGATGGGAGGTCACTCTATCACACAGTAGTCTTTCAACCAGACTTTTGCTCCGGGATACATTAAACTTGTTCAGAGGCTAGAAATGTGAAGGCCCAGAAAAAGGGGTATATGCAGAAAGTTTGCTTTTCATGTTTGTGGTTTTCAGTGGGATAGAGTCCCCCCCCCCCCCCCTGAATTCTATCAGAGCTTGAAACAGCATTGGCAATAAAACCTTTAACACACAACTCCAAATGTTTACTGGGCAAAACACTGCAGGCATTACACTATCATTCCAAAGATCCCATAGTAAAAAGCTTTTGTTTCCAATACTGATGCAAAGTGTGGTTATATTTCAACACCACAAAAAGCCTTTAAAGACCCAAATTCAATCACTGGAACACATGCTAACAAAATAATTATCAACTTTTCCAGCTGCTGCCTCAAGCTTTTGAATCTGGCCCAAACAGGCTGCCTGGGCCTCGACCTCTCTTACCTGGCATCTGAAAGGGACTTCCTGGGTCCGAACTGGCAGGTGAGTGAGGATAGGTGCCACTACTGCTTCCAGGGGAATTTGGGTAGCTGCTGTTTGGTGAGTGAGGGAATGGGTGACTGTTGGGTTGCTGGAAGGAATCTGGAAAAGTCGCATTGTGTGGCATGTGAGGTTCATTTTGCCCCAAGTTGCGAAACTGAGCCAGGAGACTGTGCTGAGGGTTGTACTCGCTGTGTCTTGGAACAAGCACTGGTGGAAGAACTAGAAAGAAAACAAAGGGGGAAAAAAGATTGAAGACTTCACTCCCAAAGCCCCATCCGCAGAACAAAGGCAAAGTTGTCCTGTACACGTCTAAATGAGACCATCACCTTCTGGAACAAGAGGGTCTATCCAAGAACTCTTCCTTATATCCAATTACTACATAACTTAAATTCATAGTAGACACAGTGACTGCCAGGCTCCCAAAGTCAGCTCAGTTTTCATGGCAGCTGAAGAGGGAGGGGGGAAGAGAAGGTGGTCTGGTGTGGGGGGAGAAAGGGAACTTGCTGGGTGTCCATCTTGATCAGAAAACACAGGCCAGTATTTTCTAAAGTAAAGCTGAACATCTACCCTTTTTGTGCCTTTGGTATCTCGCTAACTACATAATGGTATGCAACTGAAAACTTTGCTAATGAAGACATTCTTCTGAAGACAATGATAATAGTATGCAGGCTGTGGAAAGAGCTAGGAGACAACAGCTGAAAGTTTATTTTTAGCTTAAGCAATGTGCTAAAGGTTAATATTAAAACATTACTCATTTAACTCTACCCCTGTTTGCTTTATTCGTGGAAGGTGTTCGAGCACTATGCACTGCTTTGCTGGAGTGAGCACATAAGCAGCATGTTACACCTTGGAGACATTACAGCCTCAGAACTCAGGGCTTGCCTGACCCCAGCCTGGAGTGTCTATTCTCCTGGGACAATCACGTCATTAAAATAAACCACAAAAAAAGAAGCAGCAAAAGGTCTGGAAACCCAAGACTCACACAGGTGCATTTTCATTTGGAAGCTAGGTCCCACTGATTTCAGCAAGTCTTGCTTTCAGGTGTGCAGTTGACAGGTAACCACTTCCACATCTCTGCCTGCTGCCGCAATACACTTGTCACAAAACCCTGTTTGCTGAGCCATAGTGTAAAAAGGGGGAGCTTGAGCTTCTTCCCTTTGTAGTGTGGGAGCTGCAGCAGCACAGCCACAGCTTCTTCCTGCACCATAAAAGCACTACTGGAAGCTTCTCTGGCAACACTAGAATACCAAGAGCCACAGAGTAGGAGCCTCCCACAAGCCCTAGAGCTTCTGAGGTTACTTCTGGGTTGTGGATGGAACCCGCTAGAGCTGCACAAGTAGCAAAACAGGAGCAGGAGCTGAGTCAGGGTGACCTTCAGATGCATTCTGAATGTACAGATTTACTAGATTAAAAACACATTCATATGTCCGTCAAGCACAAATTGCACAAGAAACAGCTCAAGACTGGATTTTCCCCTCCACTCAAGGCCACCCTGCAAAGTAGCTTCCACTGAGATAAGAAGTTTGCCAGGAGCCATCCACTGAGCTTCATAACTGTACAGCAACAGGAAACTGGATTTCTGCACTTACTCATTTAAAATATCTTCCTTCCTTGCCCATATTTTAAGGCCTTAATGCTGTACCTTCATTTCCTCTGAAGACATCAAGCCCAAAATAGCTCACATGCCCTAATTACTGAAACAAATCAGATCTCTCCCACCCTCTCTCATATTTACACAATGGCATATGAAACACTGTTGCCTCCCATGCAATTGATTGTCTCCAACACCCCCCAACAGCTAGAAGAGAAACTTCAAGCAATCTGAAAGTGGATGTTTTCCAAGGGCATGTATATAAGCAATGGATTTTCCAAGCAGATAAAAGGGCAGGGAGTAGAAGAGAAGGTGTCACATCAAGTACAAACTTACCCTTAACTGCTCATACACACTGTGCACTAATCTGAAACTCTCCCATATTGCTCAGCTATGCAGAGCTGTGCATCTGGAATTTTCCTTTCCATTTGCAACTGGCTGAGAAGAGCCTCTTACAGACTACTATGAAGGGTGTGTTTAGGAACAGAGAACCAACACTCGCTTAAAGCCCACAACTGCTAAGAGGCCTCAGTGTGGATGTATCCTTGTAGTTACACGTTACCCTTGTTACCAGTTAAACCAGAAGCTGCTGGCTGTCCTTACATTCTTACCAGTACATCTAGTGATTGGGAGCTCTTCCCGGGCCAGTCTCAGTCCAAGAGCCGCATAGAAGGGATGGCTCTGTGAGGCACAGCATCTCACATTAATAGCCCTGGAAAACTAAAGCTATTTTGTCCTCCTGTGGAGCTATTTCAGAAGGTACAAGAGTCCCACAGATGACTTGGGTCTTATGATACCATCCTTAGGAGATGCTGTAAGACCCTCAGAGCTTCCAATGAAAACCCTGCCTTTAGCTGCACAAATAATTATTCAGCCTATTTTTTAATTAAAAAATCCTAATTTGATCAGGTTAGACATGTCCACTGTATAAAACAAATTGCTAAGATTAGACACAGCAGGGGAGGAGGCTGATCTCAGAAGTAGCTGCCAGCCCAGGAGAAGAGGCATAATTGAAGAGGCAGCATGAGACTTGTGCTGTGTTGAGCCAAGAACACCTGTTGCTATGAAATAATCAAGAGGCATAGATCTTTGTGCTGTGAAAAGGCTGCAAGGCCCTGAAGGATACAGCTGCACAGATAACAGTAACCCTTCCCTTTTATTGCATTGAAGGGAGTCTTCTCCTTCTTTGTTAGGAATGTTCGGAACTGGATAGCATCTCTATAAATCTCTGCTGGTCGTGTCTGCCTTGTTAATCTATTCAAAATAATGCACCAAACATTTTTGGTACAAGTCTACAGCTGAGCCAAGCATCTCAAATCTTCCAACAAACAGATATCAACCGTTTGTGGCCATCTCATTCTCTCCACGGGGAGGGGCCATGGCTCAGCCGTAGAGTATCTGTGCTTGGCACACAGAAGGTCCCAGGTTCAATCCCTGGCTTCTACAGTTAAAAAGGATCAGGTAGTGGGTGATGTGAAAGACCTCTGCCTTGAAGCCCTACAGAGCTGCTGCCACTCTGAATAGCAAATACTAACCTTCGATGAACCAAAGGTCTGATTCAGTCTAAGACAGCTTTATGTGTGTCCTCTTTCATTACACTTGGGTAGCAGCCACACTGTGTAAAACATCCTCACGTTAGGGCATGCCCCAAGCATGAATCGTAAGCATGGATCATCATGTCTCATCTCACGTAAACAATGAAACAGACAAGCCTACACAGAGGAAACACAGTATATATTACTGGTTTAAGATTAAACTGGTACAAACTCTTTTAGAAACTTTAAAAGTGCGATCCTAAACAGAATCACACCCTTCTAAATCCAATGACTTCAGTGTAGTTTAGTAGATTATAGAACTCTGTTTAGGATTGCACTGTTAAACAGCTTGGGTGTGGGACATTACGGGTTGGACTCATCAGGGACTCTTACATCCTTCCTTCACGCATGAAGCTCCTATACTTTCAACATCTAGAGACAGACACAAAAATGCTCAGGGGCTCCCTTGGCTACCAGTGTCAGCCCCTCATATTATCATCTGTGAAAGACTAACAGTTCCTATCTGTCCTTGCTCAGCTTAGCTTTACCACACACACAAACAAATCAGCTCCAAGTCCTTCAGGTTAGTCTTCTTTGTGTTTGATAATCCTAGCCAAAAACAATGCCATTCCACCTGTTGTTGCACTATGAAGCTCCATGCCAGGGTTTTGGTGGGTTTTTTTTTTAATTTACTGAAATGGTGGTAACCAGAGATTCTCTAGATCAGAAAGAAGCAGCCAAGCAGTAAGACTTCCTTCACATAAATAGGAATACATCCATATGACACAAATCCTCTTTTTGTTCCATTCCCCTCAGTCCTCCTACTTGATCACACCTCATTTCTACCACCTAAGGTTTTTGTTCCCAAGGTTTAGGTTACACTAGGATAAGTTCTCTGACCCGGACAGCCCAGGCTAGCCTGATCTGATCAGATCACAGAAGCTAAGCAGGGTCAGTCCTGGTTAACATTTGGATGAGAAACCTCCAAGGAAATCCAGGGTCGATATGCTGAGTCAGGCAATGGCAAGCCACCTTTGAATGTCTCTTGCCTGGGAAACCCCACAAGGTCACAGTAAGTCAGCTGTGACTTGACAACAACAAAAAATGACAAGTTTCTAATGACTGAAGGTAAGATTGGGAATAAAAATGAGAAGGGGAGGAGAAGTATTTTAGAATCTATGCCCTATACTTCAGCTTTGTACATGGCTAAATGTCATGCAACTAAAGAACACAGAAGTGACATTGCCTTTTCAGCATTCAGGCCTAAAAAAATGGTATTAGATCCACTGGGTTCCCTGCCCACAACATTGGATCATAAGGTAGCCCAATTCATAAATGTTCTTGTGGGGAACAGGAAAAAAAAAATCAGGAACATGATATGGCTGCTATAGCAAAGCTGTGCAACAAAAGCACAGAATATGCGGAAGGACCAGCAACCAGTGATGTGGGGCAGAAATTTTCTGATGCTGTAATTTATATACAGTAGTTTACCTATAATTGTCAGGGTTGTTGTGCTACAAGTCAATCATGTTAAATGGGCTAAATGTGGGATATGAGGTATGGGCAAACTTCAGTGTTTGTACACGGTCCAGGCTTGTACATGGTTTACTTGCCTTATTTTGCTAGCATTATGAGCAAATTGTTAACATATTTGTTTAAATTGGAATCAGGCTGTTTTCCCTGAAAACCCACACCACTGCCAAGAACACAACCAGGCAAACTGTAAAGAATCCCACAATATCTTAGGCCACTTATAACATACTTCAGAAGCAGAAGAGTCAAATATTTGGGCCATTTGCTTTGTTACTCTTATGACTTGAAATCCAATGATGTTTCTGGGTAGCTATTAAGTCAAGTGTTCCAGACAACCGCTCAAGAAGGCAACCCATACTGTGTTTGATTACGGTTCTCCACTGCAGGTAAAGCAAGTGGCACAACACAGGAGCAGAACTCACACCTTAGCTAGCATTGTTACGCTACATTCCAATACTCATCCTAGAACTAGGACCGTAACAATATTTGCAAGTCATTTCAGTTCTCACCCACTCTTCAAAGTATGTTTCAAATTGCCATAAAGTTTTAGCAACAACTGGATCACATTTTTTATCCCCTATCTAAGCAGCCCCAGGCTCACTGCAGGTGTTAAGACAGGGCAATGATATTGGAGGTGCTTCTTGCAGAAAGGCAAGAAACCAAAGGAAAAATCTCCATTAAATGGGCACGCAGCCATCCAGCTATGGGAGGCAGTAACAGTAGGGTGGAATGAAGGCACCGCTGTCAAACTTCTAAATCAATGTCCTTTCTCTCCTTGCTTTTTCCCACTCTCCATGAGCCCAGCATTAGTAAGATATACCGTCATGGATATGGTCCATTTTAATCCTTCTATTATAACATAAATATACTGCATTGTTAACACTACACTTAGTCAAGATGCTTAAGTCAGTTTCCAGCAGAACGCACTGTACAGCAGTATATATTTTTGTCCCTCAACATGTACTTAGAAGCAAGAGGTGGTACAAACAAGAGATTAAGAGCAAAAACACATTATTCTGGGGACAAGAGAATGTTTTAAAACCAGATTTTTAAAAAGGCATTCTGAATTTGATACCAGAATGTTAAAACCTACCCATAATTTCTTAAATATGAATCTACTGCATAAAAAGCCATGTAAGAGAGAACCGTGAGGGGTAAAATTGACTTCTAATGTTAAGCATTATAACTGACAAAATAAGCCCAAGGCATGGCTGGGGATGGGGGGGGCGAACACATGACAGAGCAACCTTGCTGAAGCTAAAATAGGTCTGGATTTGGCCAATGCCTAAACAGGAAACCTTCCGGCAACCTTATGAATGCTGACTTCATAAATTCATTATGTGGATGGTACAGCACTATGCCTGGCCTCAATAAGGCCTGCTACTAGTTAGTTCACTACAGGAAGTAGTTGTCCCACCATGAAGGTGTATTTATACTGTTCATTTTACTAAGCTATTTCATCCGAACTGGTCTATGACCACCCCAGCTGGATTGTTTGCTTTTCACTCACCTGCCCAATGCAACTGCCCTGGTGGACGACATGCACGGGAGATGGGGAGGGAGTAACCCTGTTAATTCTTATGGACCTCTTGACAGCTTTCGATACCATCAGTCTCAGTGTCTTTTGAGACGCCTCTGAGGTTGGTGCTGGGAGGCACTGTTCTGTGGTGGTTCTGGTCCTATCACAATGGTTTCGTGCTGGGGAACTGCTGCTCTAACCCTTGGTCTCTGGCCTACAAGGTTCTGCAAGGTTCTATTGTGTCCTGCATGCTTTTCAGCACCTAAAGCTGCTGTGAGGGACTATCCAGAGAACTGGGCTGAGCTGCCACAAATATGAGGATGATGCTGAGCTCTATTTCACGCTTCCAGTATAGGGGTGTCAAGCTAATTTGTTATGAGGGGCATCTCTGACACAAATATTAGTTTGTCAGGCTGGGCGATGTATTCCATAAAATGTAATGCTGGGTACTGGAGATATAAACTTTATAAAGGACACAGGCAAATTCAATTAACAATATGTGTTTTACTGAAAATAAAAGCAATTGATTCCTAGCAGTGATACAATTGATTTACTGGGGAATCTAAAAAAGCCCCAATAAATTTATTTAATCATATGGAAGATATGTCCCCCCCCCCAGGGGATACCATAAAAGGAGATATCTTACACTTCCATACAAATTAGCTACTTTTTGTGTATATAGCACTTTTAGGAGATGAGTCTTCATTTTTGAAAGTCAATAAGGTAGTTTTTCAGCACCCCCCCCCAATGCCCAGCCTCAGCAGCTGAACATGGCTACAATTCATCTCTCGCTCTTTGTTTCCTCTCTTCCCTCATTCTGCCTCTGAAGATCTCAAGGAGGCACACTCTTATCCCTCTTGCGTTTCCCACAGAAGCAGTGAGTCCTGACCAGTGTTCCCTCTAAGCTGAGTTAGTGTGAGCTAGCTCATAGGTTTTTAGCCTCCGGCTCACACATTTTTGTCTTAGCTCAGGAAGGATGGCTCCAGAGCAAACTAATTTATGCAGTAGCCAAATTGCTCACTCACAACTTTAATGCCAGTAGCTCATAAAGTAGAATTTTTGCTCACAAGACTCCACAGCTTAGAGGAAGCATAGGTCCTGACAGAGAGTGCTTCCAAAACCTCCAGGGGGTGCTTTTTGTCCTCCCATGACCCCTTTCCCCTTATGGGCTGAAAACAAGCACCCCTATGCGACTGTTCAGACATGCAGCGGTGATATCAGCACCCCTATTTCCCTTCACTCTTCCACTTGCTTCTGAGGCCAGGTCTTTTCCACTCAGAGGAATGCACAAGACAGCACCCCCCCCCCATCCACATGCCAGCCCTCCTCCTTCTCTCTTCCCAGCTGGCCTTGTCACTTCATCAGCTAACTGCCTCCCCATGTGCCCACTCTTGACAACTCCCCTCATGGTCACTATTTGAAAAAACGTGAAGCCTGTTGGTGCAGTGGTGACAGTGCCAGCTGCTCAGCTCCGACCCCCATGTACTGGCTTCTCCAGTCCTCGCTGAGCCATGGTCACAGAAGGCAGAAAGGGAAAAAAACACAACTCCTCTTTCTCAGCCTTGGGTGCCATTCCCCCCACATTATTTTAACTTAGTCTCTTAGCCCCACCCTCTAGGCATTACCTTCTATTTCTTGACAACTTCAACCACACACACACACGTCTCACCTCCTGCGCCTGCTTGCCCCAACAAGCAGCCTCCTGCCTCCCTCCGCCACACCAGTGGCTTGAGGGCCAGGTATTTTTTTTTTAATAAAATGCTTTTTGAGGGAAAAAAAATCTATCTAGTTTTCTGTTTAAGATACATTATAGTCCAAAGGTTATTAATCATGAAATAGGGATTCGTTTTTAATTATGTAGCATAAGGCTGTAGATTCATGCAATGTTTAATTTTTTTGGTTAATGAATTCCATTAATCCATTCACAATGCCATGCTTTTCCAGAGGTTTCTGTTAAGATTATTGGGCAATTTTTCTATCTAGAAGGGTTAGTCAGAGACAGAGGGTGGCACTTGGCGAGAGGATCTCCTTCTGTCACCCACTTGAATGTGGTGTGCCACATGGGGCAATCCTCTCACCAATGTTGTTTAACATCTACATGAGCCTCCTCACTCAGTTGCTCTCGGGGTTTGGGTTGGGGTATCACCAATATGTGGATGACACCCAACTCTATCTGCTATTGGACATCTGCCCAGACTCCGCCCCAGAGATTCTGACTGGGACACTGGAGGCTGTGGCTGGCTGGGTGGTTGCAGCTGAGCTGGTTGAAACTCAATCCAATGAAGACAGAGGTCCTGTACCTGAGTCAGTAGGGGGGTTAGATTGGGGATTGGGCTGCCCACCCTGGAAGGTGTGCCAGTTGTGCCGGCCCAGAAAACGAGGAGCCTAGGGTTATCCCGGATGCTTCACTTTTTATGGAGCCCCATGTCACCATAGTTGCCAGATCTGCCATTTTCCATCTCCAGCAACTGGCCCCTTACCTCTCCCCCTAGGACTTGGCTACAGTGACCCATGCAATGGTCACTTCCAGGCTTAATTATTGCAACTCACTTTACGCAGGCTTGCCCCTGAGACTGATCCAAAAACTCCAAGTAGTCCAGAATGCAGCGGCATGCCTGCTGACGGAATCACCTGTGCAGGCATGCATTTGGCCGGTATTGTGCCATTTGGACTGGCTACCAATTGAGTACCGGGTCCATTTCAAGGTGTTGCTACTAACCTTCAAAGCCTTACATGGCCTGGGACCAACATATCTGAAGGACCACCTCTTCCCACATGTGCCCCAAAGAGCCTTGTGTTCACAGGACTGACATTTACTGGTTACCCACGGCCCTAAGGACATCCGTGTAGCCTCAACCGGGGCCAGGTGGAATCAGCTCCCACTGGAGATCAGGGCACTGAAGGACCTTTCATCATTCTACAAGGCCTTCAAAATGGAACTGTTCTGCCAGGCCTTTGGTTGAGGTGGCGGGCGTCCACCTCAGTTGGTCTCCTCGCTTTACTTCCCAACTTGTTGAAAGGGCCCATCTGATTTCACCTTGTGGCCGCAACTGATTTATAGTGCTGGCACCAAATTTATTGTTTATTGTTTTTATTATTTTAATATGATTTTATTGTAACAAATCTTTGACTTGATTTGTTGTGATCCGCCCTGAGGCCATTTGAGGAGTGTGGACTAACCCCCCCCCAAAAAAAATTTTTTTTATCACAGATGCTTGGTTGGGAGTGGAATAGATCTGCACAAGAAGCTAAGTGTAAGGAGGGATGGCAAGCACTAAAAATGAAAGTGAAACCTTTTGAGCAGAACACTCTTTGGATCTTTGTGTGTATAGCCTAAAGGTTTATCATATTATTCTTTCCCTGAAGCAGAAAACCTACAATGGCAGCAGGTTGTAAAAGAAAATCAGTTTTGGAATATTTTAATGACGTTCCTCTGGGTAAGGCAGGCATGTGTACAAAATGCAAACACTGCAACAAAGAAATGTAAGGACTGGTGGCCCAACTGAAATAACATCATGAGAAGTGCTATGATGGAAACAAAAGGAACATGTCTGAACAGGCAGGATCTTCAGCTTGGTGAACATTTCCATAATATTTCTTAAAGACTGCCTTGAGGAACTGTCATGTTTGAGCAAAATTATATTTGTATTATTATTACTGGATGTTACTGTCATTTTGATACAGTTGTTATTAAGAAATAAAGAATTGAAACAAGCAAATATTCCTCTTTTCGGGCAGTACTGAGTGGCAGTGAATACAATAAAACTAAATAAGCAGAAACTGTATAAATAATAAAACAGCATTGACTTTTTTGTTTAGGGGAATCCATCATCAACATAAAGGATTCTGGAAACTATCCACCTCCGAAATCACCATCCTCCTGTTATCTGTCCATGAAAGTGTTTCAGTCACATCATATACATCACACATCCACAGTGTATCACCTAAAAGAAAGAAAAAAGCCAACCATCCAGGACCAGGAACCACCATAGACAAAGTTTGTGATTAAAACCAGCAGATAAGAAAAAGAGTTAATTGATGGAAAAGTTGCCCAGTTTGTTTACGTGACAAACTCTTTTTTCCGTCTGATCGAAAACCCACACTTCCTTAATTATGGTTCAGTCACTGAGACCAGGATACAGTCCACCCAGCAGAGCAGATGTTGCAGAGAAACTGCTGGATAAAGTTTATGACAGAGAAATGAAGAAATGTGCAACAGCTCTAGAGAGTAAAATTGTTAACCGAAGTCTTGATGGGTGGCGTAATGTCCACAATGATCCTGTTGTATGTGTTTGTATAAAAACAGAAGGGAATGTCTTCCTTGCAGAAACAATTGATACATCAGGAAATGTACTCACAGCAGAATACTTACAAGAAGTGGCAGCAAAAGCTATAACATATGAACAAAAATTCAAATGTCTAGTATGCAGTAAGGGAATACAGAGCTAATAGCATATGGCTGCAGTGCTCATTTGCTGCACCGCCTAAGCCAAAGACTCCAATGTTCCAGAAATAAAGACTAATGTCATTGAAATGGCTAAATTACTAAACTGCTAAATACTCCCGTAACAATAATTTTGCAGCAGCTCTGAAAAGAATGGGTGGAACCAAGCTAACGCTCCCACAAGATGTTAGATGGAACTCTGTAGTGGACTATTTTGAGTAGTATATCAAGAACTGGCCTATTCTGATGACAGTTTGTGAACAAAATCGAGAGAAAATAGGTAGCACTGTCATAGCCAAAATCCTCAACACTGTGCTTAAGAAAAATGTTGACCATATGCTGAGCATTCTGAAACTCAAGGAGGAACTATTCAAAAATATGTTTGCTGATGATGTTTAAAAGAAAGTCACACCAGTGAACTGGAAGTCACTTAAGCATTTGACTTTAGAGACTGTTGAAGTAATGTTTTCACTTTTTAACAGCAGTAGCTGCTTCTGCTGGTGTATAGAGAATATTCTCTCCATTTGAACTCATTCATTCTAAATTGAGAAATTGTCTGGGATCCGATAGAGCAGGAAAGCTTGTTTTTCTTTTCCAGATTATGAACAAACAAGAAGATGGCATGAGCTACAGAGGACAGTATTTTCATAGAGTCATAGAGTTGGAAGGGACCTCCAGGGTCAGCTAGTCCAACTCCCTGCACAATGCAGGAAATTCACAAATACTTCCCCCCCCCCATCCTGAGTGACTGCTGTTTCACACCCAGAAGATTAAAAAAACAAAACTTCAGGATCCCCAGCCAAACTGGCCTGGAGAAAAATTGGGGCCTGACCCCAAAGTGGCGATCCGCATTTCCCTGGGCTTGTAAGAAAGTTTAAGTTTTCCATGTGTGGACCAGGTTGGTAATCTAAGATTTGTTTTTTTAAAAAGATAATTTGTTTAACCACATCAGTTAGCATAGATGTTTAAGCAAATACAAGAATACATATGTAATGTTATTGTTTTAGTTAAATAAAACTATTTATATTGTTATTATTAAAGTAATGGTTATTTTTCTCCTTCCAATGAAGTACAGCAGAAAAGCTGTCCAAATATCAATTAACCTATTAAACCGGAGACAGACAATTATGAAATTATTACAAGGTGAACTATCTATGATGTGTTTCTAATAGTATAACCAAATCAGTAATTTTTGATATAACTATAAAACTTATCTGAAAAGTTGTTATTCTAAAAATGAAACCTTCATCTGGTTTGTAAATATTAAGATTATACCAGCAAGAATGAGTCTTTATGTAGAAAACCATGAGCCCGCTTGCAGGGAGGGTGGGGTATAAATATCAGGGGTCATTTGGGGGGGGATGCGGGGGGACGCCATCCCCCCGGGTGAGGTGCGGGACGGCGGGGCCTGGAGCTCCCTGCTGGTGCCCGCTGGAGGTCGCTGCCGGCTGTGGGGAGGACACACTTCCGGTGATGTCAGGGGGTGTGGCATATGCTAATGAGTTATGCTAATGAGTCCCCCTAGCTCTTTTTCTACGAAATGACCCCTGATAAATATAATAAATAAATAAATAAATCTAGTGTTACTGACTAGTGATTTAAATAAAATCTACCCTGCTGGAGTGGGATCACAGGGACCATTATCATTCCAGTCTTGCTCCAGCTACACTTCCAATTTGCTTCCAGACTCGATTCAGGGTGCAGGTATTGACCCTCAGAGCCCTCTATGGCTTGCAGCCAACTTTTCCAATGTGAACCTACCCAATCCATTCCAGTCATCTTCAGGGGCCCTGCTTCAGGTACCCCTGCCATCTGAGGCTAGGCAGCTAGTCACCTAAGAAAGTGTCTCCTCAGCAGTAGGACAAAAACTCTGGAAATCCTTCACCCAAGGGGATTCATCTGTGTCTCCCTCTATCAGTGTCTGCCAGGGAGTGAAGAATTTTTTGTTCTGTTTGGCATACCCCCTAGTATTGGCCTCCTCCCTGGTTTTTGGTGTTGTGTGTTTTGATCGAATTACTGTATATATACTTTATGTTTTCAAGACTGAAATGTTTCATTGTTTGGTGTTCACTGCCTTGGGGACTCTATTTGTGTGGAAAGGCGCCACAGAAATGTTTCAAAGAAATAAGTAAAATCTAACAGAACAGCCCTATTCTGGCTGCCATTTGTACACGTTACCCAAATGCAGTGTCATGCGTCTTACAGAGCTTACTGCAAATCCTACAGAACACTAACATTTTGCCCTGTAACTACCAGCTGTTGTTTCTAGAAAGTTCTGAACATAGCCTTACTCTTATGTCTAGATGGTAATAAATCCTACTTTATTCAATGGGTCATATTTATAAGTAAATATGCATAGAATGGAGGGTCAGCCTTCAAATAAGTGATCCTACCTCTGTACAGAGAACACCAAACTGAGCATTTGTCTGAGAATTTCAGAAAGGGAAACTTAATTAAGGCAATCATCTTCTGCCTTGGTTATTTTAAAAATCAGCCTACCAAACAACGTAAAGCGGTCCAGACCAACCCATGTAACTAGTAATTAATTCTTCCTAAATTAGGGAATTCTCACCAAATATTTTAAGGCTACCAGTTTTAAAGCGGAGGTCTTCTTTGGCCTGCCATTCGTTGCAGAGGCTCTTCCACTTCAGTTTGGGCACTACAGGTATCTTGTTCTGCCCTTTTCCTTCATTGTATCGTCCTGTTTATCTCCCACTAGGTCTACTGCTGTCCAGCATTCCCTTCCAAAAATAATGCTGGCAGAGTACGAGACTAGATCACAGCTGGCCTATTCTGCTCCCTCTGGGCTTTAAGTACAGCCTTGCCCTCTGGTCAAACACAAACCAGGGAATGTTCATCACAATTCTTCCAGGTGCAGAAGCAGATGATGGCGTGTATATTAGCCAGGCTGCATACAAGGAGATTTTGTTGCTGAAGGCATTCAACATTTTCTTCACCAACTTCTAATTCTACTAGGATTTTGGGGGGGGGGGGGGGGGGGGGGGGGGGGGGGAGATGTTAACTTCTTCACCAGATCTGAAAGCTACATTATTGTAACCAAGGATCTAATCTTGACACGACTGAGCTGAAGTGTAGCAGGAAAATTGAGAAGTTAGGGAAAATACACCCTGTATTTAAGCAAAGGCTGTTTACCTCAGAAATAATGTCACATGCTAATCACCCTGGTGTCTTTGCACTCAGTGCTCATTCAGATGTACATTTATTCCCAACCTTGTAATGTTGTAGCCAATTAAGTAGAATGCAGCCTGCATTCTAAAAAGGCTTCCCTGCACCCATTGCCCTGCATGCCACAGGAAAGTCAGGAAATGACCCAGCCGTAGCACAGCACAGCTTGTTATCAAAAGACATCAGGCACAAAGTACACCAGCCACCTACTGAACATGCTACTAGAGGACAAGTTTTTCTAAAAAAAAAAAAATCAGGAAAATGGAAATTTCTTCACGCCCTCATTGTACCTTGAGTTATTTAATCTGAAGCAATATAACACTGTGTGCAAGTGACAGAACTTGTGCAAACAGTGCACTTAATGGACTGGGGGGCGCTAGAGAGAGGCATTTTTTTTGAAGATTTGCGGATTCTTCGGTTTCAAAAATGCTACTTTGCAATAGCACAGGTAGTTTTAAATTAAACTAGACTACTACTTGGGGAACAACAAACACAAACGCCTGTTCATATCTCAGCAGAGCAAGACATTTCCTATTCTGTATTTGCTTAACAGTTCAAGGATAAGCTACTACTGAAGACAGACTGTGCTTCCCATCAAAAACACTCAGTCAGGTCTTTAAACTGGACTCACTTGTGTCACCCTCTCAGTATCACAAAACTACAGTTCGCAGACACCAGTCCTTAAAGATGGCATCAGTGCCCACCCTCCCATTGTTCAGAGGATGTATGTGCAAAAGTGTAACAGCGTGCAAGAGTATGTAAAAGACATAAATGGACTTAGAAGGGTGCAATCCTGCTTATGGTCCCACTGTTATCAAGTTATCCATCCCAATGTATTATAAATGTGATGTTCAACGAAGCCAGAAATGAGCTGTGACAGCTACATGTTTGAAGATATGATCAGCCAAGTATTCTGGAATCCCAAGTTAATAGAATGCCAAAATTTTAAGAACTGAGGGTATCACTACTAGTGGTTATCACACTTTAGATTTTATTTAAAAAGCACTTTTCTCTACTTTTGCATTGAACAAAACTGGCCCTCAAAGTAGAGTGGGTGTGTACCTATGTGCATGTGTATCAAATCAGCACAAATATAAAGCTTTAAAAAATCAGAACGGAAGCATGAAACATGATGAAAATAACTGAAAGAAACATATTGGTTTAAACAGCCTCATTCAACTGGAGACACTGCAGTTTAAAAATTGTTAAGCCCATTGTGAAAGAAACATCCTCCAACACACAAATAAGAGAGCCATCAGTCTGTATAGAATGCAGAAATCTCTACTATCGCATCTTGCTTCTCTGCCTAGATTTTTGCATGTGTGTAGCCTACACTTTGCCACCACCTTCCAAGGTGGTGAGAACAGCCACAGTTAAAAGTTGTCTGTCAACATTTGTCCCAGTGGTCCCAGTACTATGACTGGGTTGCCCTGGAAGTCAGGAGGAGGTCATCCCTTTCTGCCTTTGGAAGGCACAGATGGACACACTTCTTAAGAACCGATTAGTTAGAAGCTAAAAAAGCAGCTGTATCATAAGGATGTCTCTGACTGGGATTTTATATATACATATTTTATACAGCTTATTACTGTATTGAGTGTTGATGCAAGTGACCTTGCCTCCCTCCTGGGGAAGAGCTGCTGAACCCAATTAACAAGCAGTGTTCCATCAAGTTTAACTTTACTTGTTTTTCCAATTTGTTACGTTTCTTCCCATTCCATTCCAAGGTGCAAAGAAGTTCTCTTCTGGGTACCTTAAGAACCCAAAGGGAGGGAGTATATGCTTATATTACCTTTTCAATTAACTTTGGTTTTTTTAAAATTTAAAAACTAATTTAAAAAAACCTGCAGACACCAAAGAGGTGGCTACAACCCCAAGCACATGCAGCAGAATTTCGAATAAACATTGAGGAGGCATTTGTAAAAATTAAAAATTTGTCCTATATCTTAGAGGGTGAAAGATGGCCAAGTGATAACTGGGAAATCTTTGATATGTAGCACAAAGGACAGCCAGCACTCTACTCCAGAAAGAGGCAGAGAATGACTGCGCTCCCTACTGCATCACCATGCTTGGAAAAACCATTCATCTGTTTTACTAGAACCCGATAAGCAGAACAGTCTTACATCAGATTCGAAAGACATGTTTAACATTTATCCAGAGTCAGCAATCTATATTTGACAGTTTTTAAACTGCAATGCTATTGTGTACACAGCACAATGACAAATAGCTAACTGTTACCGATTACCCAGAGCCATTATGGGCATGCCAGCAGAAGGCACTTCTTTCCGACAATTGTGTCAGAGTGTTTGCCAGATGATGAAAAAGTTTCCCCCAGCACGTCGTCCTCCTCTGACCACCACATGTATGCAGTAGTCTAAACAAAGCCTGGATTCTCCGAGTTCTGAACTGCTGATTAAGTTACTTCTGCCCTTCCTCCACAGCCAAGTATTCTCATTCTACATCCCACTTTTGATTAAAGGATCTTCTGACACTATTAAGGCGGTTTCCACATGGGGAGGGAAAAAACTATTTCCTGCCTCCCTAAAGGCACGGTGGGAATAACCCATAGAGATGTCCTCCACCTCAGAGGGAGAAGGTCAAAGATAAGCTGGGGAAACCTTAGCACCATGACGCTGTGGGGAAGCAGAAAACCCCCACTTCACAACTGCATTGACCAGGAGCAGATAACTCATGCAGAAATGGCCTAAAACGTTTACTAGAGCATAAGTATGGATCTTGTCAATCTTCCTCTTCAGGTTTAGGGCAGAATTGTTCTACTAAGCAACTCCCTAAAAAAACCTTAAATGGCTGGTTCCATGGAGAGTAGAATTTGCATATAGCTACTTCCCTCTTCTTCAAGAGTAGCATTTTCTTTTTCATCACATATTTTCCAACAGAGCACAACTATGGAATTAATTCCCTCCCCATCTCCTATTTTGTAGGTTAATAACCACCAAGTGTGTACTAAAATCTAGAACCATGTAAATGTAAGAATGATCTGGTCCTTGCTCCATACAAGACTTCAGACCATCTTGTTTCAGAGCTGGCTTTCCCAAAAATGCGATAGGCAAGTATAGATGTTTGCTCTCTGCTGAAAAACTGACACACAAACTTTAACATGAGACATCCAGACACCAGTACTGACGCATGCTACATAGTTAATTATGTCATCCAAGATCTACATTTACTTCATGTCTCAGCAGAATGCACTGGTGGAGGGACATACACCACTGCATGTTTATTTTCATTTCCTCGCCCACAGGGAAATGCTCATTACTAACCAAATTAATTATTAAAAGGGAAATATGTAGCATTCAACCCGCATGCGAGATACATCCAACATGCAGTCTTGACCACATTTGTGGATATAGACAATGAAGTACAACAAAGTTTACCTTCCATGTACCTGAAGTTTACCTGAATTATTTGAGCAGATATAAGAGGAGTGAGCTATGGTCTTGTGACAGTTAATTAGCAGAACTAAGAAAAGGAAAATAAAAACTCTACTTACACACAACCAGTTTTACAGCTCACTGAATTATAGATCCAATTTTTTTTTTAGCAGTTCTGTCATCTTAAAAAATTACTGTAGCTCAGCTATTGGAAAAGATATGCATGGGCAGAAAAAAATCAAAATGGAAAAATATAATGACGGTACCTACCAGGACTTTCTACCCGCTTGTAATGATAGGGATTGATGCAGACTTCCTTCTGCTTTGAACCAAATGGAAACTCACAGCATTCCAGTGGTTTAAGTTCATGATGGCTCTGCAGGTCCGGCCAGCGCCACACACGGCAATAAATTACATGGGGTAGCCCCTTCCGATGAGAAACTTGAAGTCTGCCATCTAATGAACGAGGGATTGTAACACAGTTGCTGGGCTGACCCGGACAGCTTAATGCTTTCTCCAACTCTTCCATTGCTCCTTTTTTCTTCTTCAGTTTTTTAACCAGGGCATCAACAGCTTTCTCTGCCCATTTCTCCTCTTCATCTCCCTGCTTCCACCCTAGCAGCCTTTTAACAGCTGGGCTTGTGAAGGAAAACAAGCTTGTTACATTCATGGCGACTTGTCAGAAAAGGTACTCCCACACAAGTTCTAAAGGGTAAATCCTACTGGTACTTGCACCAACAGTCCTGCTCAAGTTTATAGGATTCCTTTAAGCTTTCTTATCCCAAGGTCTTGAGAAGCTGAAACTAACATGCCAGCTTGACAGCTGTGAGCTCTGGTCCTCTGGTTTCCGAATCCAAGCCAGGCATCTACAGAAGTACAAGGGTGCAGAGAAGCAGAGATACGTTATCTTTGAATAAATACAATTTAACATGCTAGTAAATCTATCTACAGGGCCCAGAGAATTCAAAATTTGTCAGGTCATCTTTGTTTATTGTGAAATTCCAAGAAGATGTCTTAGGTGTTTGTCTGGAAGAGCCACTTTTTAGTTCATTCATGAGTCAGAACAATTCCTGTTAAGATGAAGCCTGCTTCCCATGACCTACGTTTAGTAGAGAAGGCAGTAAAGGTTGCAAGATTTATTTTTCCACCCATCTTTACAGCCATTAAGAAACTGAACTTCATGAAGTGCCTGCATGCACATAACCAGCTCTTTCATATTCCCAGTTCTACAATCAGAATGTTACCATTAGAGTTTGAAACGTGCAACTGGAAGGAACAGGTCAGAACTATTAATTACGTGGAACATCACCTTTAACAAAATCCTTTCAGGTGGGGCAGTGGCTCAGTGGAAGGACATCTGTTTTGCATGAAGAAGGTCCCACGTTCAATCACCAGCACCTTCAGTTAAAAAAAAAAAGTAGTACAAGAGTTGGTTTTTATACCTTGCTTTTCTCTACCTTAAGGAGTCTCAAAGTGGCTTACAATCGCCTTCCCTTCCTCTCCCCTCAACAGGTACCTTGTGAGGTAGGTGGGGCTGAGAGAATTTGTCAAGAACAGGCACTTGCCCTGAGGTCACCCAGATGGCTTCATGTGGAGAGGAGTGGGGAATCAAACCTGGTTCTCCAGATTAGATTCCACCACTCTTAACCACTACACTGCCAGTCAGAGTAGACTATACTACTCTGGTATGATAGTTATGACCCCGGTATAAGACAGCTCCATGTGATCACCATTCCTGCTTAGAGGTCAAATCCCCACTGACAGTCAAGACAAGTTAATTTCATTATGATCATTCCATTAAAAAGCCTCAAAAACAGGTGTTCTTAAACATCTTCCAAGTAGTCCACAATTACTATCTCTAACTGCCACGATGTTAACAAATCAGGCAAGACAGCATCACTCCAAAACAAGTCTGCATATGCGCTGGGCAGTACTTTAGTAATTAAAATATTCGGAAACAGCACATTTAACAGTCAAATTATTGTTTCTAACTAGCTTAAGACATTGTCCACCTTCAGATTCACCTTCAGATTCAAAGGTCCTTCAGAATTCCCGGGCACAAGTGTTCCTTCTGTCCCCTCCTCCCTGCTTAGGACTCAGACTTGACTATTCACAGCAAGTCATAGTTGTCATTGTTCCCAGACCATAAACTATGTGGTTTTGAGTCCAGCCTGCAAACTAGGGTTCCAAAACAGACTATACTTTGGACCTGTGGCTTGAAGTTTGGGAACAATGGCAGAGCTGTTGTTTGTTGTGAATTAAGAAGTCTCCAAACTCTAAGCTGCAGGCAGAGAATAGGGAGTGTCTGCTCCCAAAGGACTTCCCGTAATGACAAACAAATGACAAACACCTGAATGCTAAAATTACTGGAGCTCATCCTCTTAGGATGCATTCAGATTTATCCACATAAGGCAAACCTGCAGAAAGCTCTAGAAAAAAATAAGCAGGTCTGAAAAGACAGACAGAAGAGGCCTCTGGTTTCAAGCAGAAGCTTCACATTAGCAGAGCAGCAAACTCACTTTGTCGACCAAAGCAAAGACTAGATTAGAAAGCAGATCAGGATTCCAAAACCCTAGAAGAGCTTCTTAGGAAGAAGATGACATCCACCCCTTTTTAGTAAAAATGTGGAAAAAGAGGGAAAGCAGGATAAACGTTTCAGAAGGAGCAGAGACACTTAACTTTGGTTCGGACAGCTGCAACTGAGCAGAAGAGAATCTAGCATATTTCCAATGTGTTCTGAAGAAAGAGTTGCCCAGGACTGTAGAAAAAGTTGTGGGAAGGAAGGCAATGCAAATAAGTGTGCAGGAAACACGCAGTTTAGTTAGAGAGCTGGATTAGGATCTTGGGAACCCAAGATCAACTCCCCAGTCCCCATGAAGCTACCTCCATAACTCAGGGCCAGTCACTCTCTCATCCTAACCCACCTTAAAGGGTTGTTAGGAAGATAAAAAGAGATCACAAAACAATGTGCACTATCCTGAGCTCCTTAAAGATATAAAGTGTATAAAATACAACCTTATTATTTAAAAAAGAAACATAAATACTAGTTGGTTTAATCATATCGCAGGAATCCAATCATCTACAAGAGTATCTATGTCAGTCGGGAAGCACAAAATAGGCCATAGTTTGCTGGTAGATCATATTGATCAGTTTCTGATGGACCATGCAGAGGTGTCAAACTCATTTGCTACAAGAGCCAGGTCTGAAATAAATGTCACTTTATCGGGCTGGGCCACATGTGCCATAAAATGTAACGCCAGGTACTGGAGGTATTTTACTACTGACCGTGACCCACACCCCTCCTCAACACCTAACTAACCATCCTTTGCTTAATATCATAAGAGGTTTTGCACAGCACAGAGAGCTACTGCCTGACAATCAAGGTGCAACAACCAGAGACAGGTGGCCAAGTGGCATTTATCAGGAGACCCCCAACAAGCCCTGCCTTAAAGAAACTGCTACAGTCAACAGGCTTTGGGGAGGGGGGCGAGGCAGCTGCACACTCCCACACCTCCCTCTGTCAAGGTCCCAAATTCATCAACAAGCTTCAACTGCAAGGGGAACTGCAATGCTCCCCAGCACCACAAGCAATCTTCAAGCACAACCACTCTCCAAAGATGCCAGCTTCACTTAATTGCCTTTTGCAGACTTCTATTTCCTGCCAGCACCACAGTATTATCCAACCACCCAAAATATTACTCCCCATGACTAAGTGCACAGATGCACATTCAGCGCCTCCCTCTGCAGTGTGCAAACTCAGCACCCTTTCCCAAATGCCTGCTCCCATCTCTAACCTTCGCCTCACCCCCCCGACCTCCACTTCCATTTAAACTGTTACATAAGGCAGACCTTGCGAGCAGGGAACCTGAGAAACATGCATGAGTTTCCGTTTCGCCTCTTATTTAATCCTCCCCATGCTGCCAAGTGAGGTAGGTAGGAGAGGAGCCGTGCGCATTTGGGTCAGCGAGTTAGCAGACTCTAGCTCACCCAACTTGGCAGGCCTCCTCTGCCCTGACCCTTGGCATTCTGCACGCGTTGCACCCCTTAACACAAGTGCCAGGCTTTTCTCTCTCGCCTGCGCTTGACTTCCAGAAAGCTTTTGATAAAGTTCCTCATCAAAGGCTCCTAAGTAAGCTCAATAGTCACGGGATAAAAGGACAAGTCCTCTTGTGGATCAAAAACTGGCTAATTAATAGGAAACAGAGTGTGAGTATAAATGGGAAATTTTCTCAGTGGAGGGTGGTAAGCGGTGGGGTACCACAGGGATCAGTACTGGGTCTGATGCTTTTTAACGTGTTTATTAATGATTTGGAGTTGGGAGTAAGCAGTGAAGTGGCTAAATTTGCAGATGACACGAAGTTGTTCAGGGTCGTGAGAACCAGGGAGGATTGTGAGGCACTGCAAAGGGCTCTGTCGAGGATGGGCGAGTGGGTGTCAATGTGGCAAATGGGGTTCAATGTGGCCAAATGCAAAGTGATGCACAATGGAGCCAAAAATTCTAACTATAAATACACATTGATGGGGTCGAAACTGGCAGAGACTGACCAAGAGAGAGATCTTGGAGTTGTGGTAGATAAGTCAATGAAAATGTCTAGACAGTGTGCGACTGCAATAAAAAAGGCCAACACTATGCTGGGGATTATTAGGAAGGGAATTGAAAACAAATCAGCCAGTATCATAATGGCCTTGTATAAATCAATGGTGCGACTTCATTTGGAGTACTGTGTACAGTTCTGGTCACCACACCTCAAAAAGGATATTATAGCATTGGAAAAAGTGCAGAAAAGGGCAACTAGAATGATAAAAGGGTTGGAACACTTTCCCTATGAAGAAAGGTTAAAGCACTTGGGGCTCTTTCGCTTGGAGAAATGATGGCTGAGGGGTGACATGATTGAGGTTTATAAGATTATGCATAGGATAGAGCAGGTAGAGGAAGTAGTACTTTTCTCCCTTTCTCACAATACAAGAACTCATGGGCATTCAATGAAATTGTTGAGCAGTCGGGTTAGAACAGATAAAAGGAAGTACTTCTTCATTCAAAGAGTGATTAACACATGGAATTCACTGCCACAGGTGGTGGCGGCGGCTACAAGCATGGACAGCTTCAAGAATCATAGAATATAGATGGGAACTCTTGGTCTGGGGCAAGTGATGTTCTGTCTTCTTGGTGCCTGGGGGGGGGCAATAGTGGGAGGGCTTCTAGTGTCCTGGCCCCACTGTTGGACCTCCTGGTGGCACCTGGTATTTTTGGCCACTGTGTGACAGAGTGTTGGACTAGATGGGCCATTGGCCTGATCCAACATTGGCTTCTCTTATGTTCTTACGCTGCACACAGCGTGCCTGGCCCCCTCTTACGGTAAATCTTTGATGGTCCCCAAATATAGAACATTGTTTTCCAAGGCAAGAGTAAATGTTTTGCCTCTTGGGGAATTAGTGGGCAGATTCCTAGGGGCTCCTTTTTCAGAACGACTTTGTAATTGTAATTCAGGTGATTTGGATACAATTTGGCATTTTTTCATTGATTGCAGAAAATAGGATATTGCTCGTGACAGATGGATCTCAGTGTCTATTCAAAAATGGAGCCCTGCTACTAATCAGGAACTTGTAGCTAATCTCTTAGTTGATACCGATCCAAATGTGACGTTGGCAGTGGCAAAGTTTTTATCTGTAACTCTGGGTGGTATTAAATGAATTGACTCTTTTAGACAGTTAATATACATTTGGTAACCAAATTGCTTAATTTTGTGAAATCGTAACCGTAATTGTAATGTACTGTATGTATATATGTTGTATTTTGTATTATACCCTGTCTATTTGTTTATGACTTATGGGTCTATGAGCAATAAAAATGAATAGAAATGGAATGGAAATGGAGCGTCCCTGACCCAGTGAGTTGCTCTGTCCACATACTTACATAAATGGGCACGTTTGGTGAATTTTCCCAGGTGACTGTGCCCACAGGCACTTTCCCCAGGCTACTTGCAGGTGAGAAGCCACTTGGCTGGGCTTGGGGAGGTGGCACCAAAGAGATTCTGCCTGCCACACACGAACGGCCAGCCATCTTCCCAGCAGCCCAGGCAGCAGAGGCAGCAGCCCAATGTCCTCTTGCCAGAGGAAGTATTAAATAGGCAGCTTTCATTTTCACAAAACTAAGAGGAAAATGTCCTTATTGGTTTATAAACTGATTGCCTGCTGCCTCCTTTTGTTTCTATATTTATTTCATTTATAGCCCTCGAGATTCAAGGCAGATTACAAAATTTAAACACAGTTAAATCAGATACCACAGACGGCCAATAAATAGTGTGGTAGGACTAAGATTATGTAACTGGAAAAATAAAAACAACTAGGTATGACCAGTGTTCTCTCTAAGCTGAGTTAGTGTGAGCTAGCTCACAGTTTTTTAGCCTCCAACTCACAGATTTCTGTCTTAGCTCAGGAATGATGGTTCCGGAGCAAACTAATTTATACAGTAGCTAAAATGCTTGCTCACAACTTTAATGCCAGTAGCTCACAAAGTAGAATTTTTGCTCACAAGACTTGACATGACACACCTTAATGGAGACAGTGGGTTAGAAGGGCAGGGGTTACGAAGGCAGAACACAAATACAGGAAGTGAAAGAAAGAAAGCTCAGTAACGGGGGAAACCTATTCCTGCTTCCACAGTCTGGCTAGCTTGGAAAAACTGACACACTCACTAATTAATGGGGAGCAGAACATGTGATTTAGGGATCTTTACCCGAATAGTGGGCAAGCAAACGCAAAGTGCCTCTAATAGGCTACCAGTAACCACAAAACAACCAGATCTCTTTTTTTAAAAAAAGGTTTGGAATTTATTCAGGGAAATATAGGGGTACAGGAACTGAAAATTTACTTAAGCAGAAGAACAGGGCAGTTATTATGTTCAGAAGAACAAGCATATGAAGAGTTCAGAAGAGCAACAAGCCTCTGGCTGAGTGGGAATTCTGTACCTGGGAATGGCCACAAAGGAAAAGTGAGAGAAGGATTTAAAGAAGGGAAAATGAGAGTTTAAGAGAGAGAAAAGTGAAGGAGTTTACCTATCCTCTGTCTGCTGAGCTGGGTAGAGCACATTGCCTGTGCAGACAATCCAGACATTCACTGTAGGAGAGAGACATGGTTGTATGGCAGGAAAATGTACCAAGGTCCCAGAGAAAGAAAAGCAGAACTGACAGTCTCTGAGCCAGTGGAAGGGCGAGACGGCACAATTTTGGCTGGTAGAACAGCAACACTTATAGGGGTCCACACAAAAGAATAGAAAAGAAGTAATTGTAAAGTCCAAGAATTCGGGGTGAGTCCAGGATGAGAATCTGTGGGTTTCTTGACTTTGGGGGGTGGGCGGCTTCCCAGAAAAATAACAAAAGGTGATTGCATCCAGGCAGGGAAGACAAAGGGGCTGGCAGGGTGGAGGCTTCAACCATGCTTGAGTAAGGTTGAGAAGATGGTAAAACTGATCAAGCCCACCTGGTTTTAATAGTAATTGCATTTTGTATTCAAGAAGGCTTGCCCTTGCTGATTAAATTATACTGACAAATCTGTGTGTGTATCTGGCTTTTCAAGCCCCTGGGGCAATGGATAGGTATGCAAATGTCCCATAAGTGAATCAGTATCCCACCCAAAGTTGAGCAGACAGGGCAGACAGCGCACAGTGGTCCCTGGTAACAAAGTCCAATGCTGCAGTACTAACTTTTAGAAAATTGCTGTAAAGCATTCTTATCAATAGGGCCTTGGTAGCCTTTAAACAGCATGGGCCAGACTTGGGGAATAATCTTGACATTTTGGTTCTTCATCCGCATTTTCTTCTAAGGTGTACAAATTAAGGGTGAAATACACTAAATTAATAAAGCTAATCATTAAACACCCTTTGATTTCTATATCAACTGGAATTATCCCCTTTTAAATTTCTCAGAAATCCCATTAGATATTTAATTTGGAAAGTAACTGGAAAATGTTATTGACAGCATGCTTCTTTTGACTGATTTATGTTCCAAGGTGAAGAGAATGGGACATGTAAGGAAGAATATTAAAGAGCTATTAAAACAAGATATCTGATACTATACTGGCATCAATACAGTAGGTGTTCCAAATAAATATCTAGAAAAAATAGATTGAGATGATGGCTGCTATCGATCTTTTACTTTTTTGTTCAGCAATGCAATTGCTCACACTTGCTGACATTAGGTTACCAGTTTATTGGTATTAGCTCCAACTCACCCCCCCACACTTATAAAGCACAATTTAAAGGCTGCAACCTGCGTGTCTCAGTTAACTAAATCTAAAGCATGTTACCTTATTGAAACTGTGACGAGAAACTCAGCATTGTCCCCTAGAGACTCATATTGGACTCCACCAAAAGTGGATTGCCAAAAGCACGACTAACAAGGCAACACCACGCTCCAAGCAGCATAAAAAGCCCTTTCCTGAATCCAAAGCAAGCAGTTGGCTCTTAACAAAGGAACTGGGTGGAGACCAAGTGCCTTAATGAAAAGACACAGGAAATGGCCAACACACTGAAGTCTACAACCCACAGCCATGAGGACTGTCTACAGACAAGATGCACCCAGAGATGATGGGAACCCTCCTGACATTGCATGTGCTCCCCATCCAAAAAGAGAGTTTGCTGTGGAAGATATGCCTCTGTCTTGAAACTTCTGGGCCTTTAGTCTCTCAAGAAAGAAATGCAATGAAAAAGAGTTGGGCTGTTAGCCTGCCAGCATTTCTGGGGTGGGATCAGACTAGCGCAAAACAGAAGAAAAAGCAGCACTGGATTTAAAAAAAAAAAGAGAGGGGGGAGAATATATTATGAAGTTACATGGCTTATAACCTCACAATGAACAAAGTTACCCTCGACATAAGCAGCATGTCATATAACATTTTCTAAAATTGATAACAGTTTTTAAATGAAATATGATCCTGCATTGAGCAGGGGGTTGGACTAGATGGCCTGTATGATCCCTTCCAACTCTGTGATTCTATACCTTACTAAAATAAATGCCCTATGCACTCGGAAATTAGCATGTTTTAATTTAATTAATTGTTTTCACAGGAAATCTATTCCATATCAACAACACACTTGATTCAAATCAACTATTTAAATCAGCCTCTTGGGGGGGGGGTGTTGAAATCATGATTTAAAGTTATGGATTTATAATCAACTCATCCTGGAAATTACTACACAGATGCATCATACCACTGCTTTATATGCAGCATTTTCCCTCTGCGAAGGTAGCTGTCATTTGTAGAAATCTTAACACACAGTGTAGCTAAACAGAAGTAGAACTTAAAACAGAAGTAGGGTTTAATTCAACAAAGAGGGATGGGGAATGAAAAGGACACCCACATACTAACTCAAACCTAGACAACACAACGGGGAGTTGGAACTAAAAAAATTGAGTCTTTTACTGTTTCTTTCGCTGGGGCTTTCTCAAAGTCTCTCACACTCTGCCTGCAGTGCCTTGGCTGCCTGTGGTGGTGGTGCTTTTGTGGTGCTGCAGATCTCTGAAAACTGCAGTTCTCTTGAGGTCCCTTCTCAGGTCACTCTCTTCTCTGCCCTTGGACCCAGATGGCTTCTCTCTCCACCTTTTCTCCTCGGAAACCTCTTTCCCCCCCTCAGAACTCCTTTTTCCTTCAGGATGTCCCCCCCCCTCTCAGGACTGTCCTATGGTTTCCCCACATGGACAAAAAACCTTTCCTTCCCAAACCCAGAGAGTTACACTTCTACTACCCCCACCGAACAGTATCCTACACATGGGATAAACTTACACTGTGCAGGAAGACAGTTGTTGTTGGCCATGAACCCTCAAACACAGGTAAGCTCTCACCAATGAAGGCAACAAACATTTGTGAATCAACCAACAGGTACACTTCACTCCAATCATTGCTACTGCAGTCCAAATATACTCATGGCTCCTTCCTTGCAGAATCAGAAGCTAGCCAAAAAGAAGCTACATGATAACTGAAGATACAGAACATCTGCAGCTTCTTATTTAGAAAGAGCCAGTACCATCCTACCAGGACAGAATAACCATAGCTATGATTATTTCTAAACATGTCTCTCTTCACATTTCTTCCAAAGCAAACTACAAGTGTGATTGAGTTCAATGGTGGGAACGTCTGTAATTTGTAGATTATACAAGCTTTCATAGTGATTTTATGTTGTGTGTGTGGCTAGTTTGTGTTTATGTTTGTGTTATGATTTTGAATCTATGTACACTTTGGATGCATGTTCTCTAGCTTTTATAGGATTTCATTTTTTTTAAGTTTCTATGAGCCTGACATTTTCTTTGTAATATTCTGAGATTATACTCTTCAACCAACAGTATTAAGTTAGAGAACTTGGTGAAACCTCATTTTCAAACATTCCATTTGCCTTTCTGCTACTTTTGGTTTCTGCAATACATCATTTCCTGTATTACTCTGTACATGAAGCACCCTTATCAGTTGGAAGTACAAACAACAATTAACACAAGTCTGCAGATGATACACTACTCCCCTTTTCCTCAATAAGTGCACTCTTCTGAGAAGAAAAATGCTTTTATACTTCTAACAAGTCAAGCTGAATCCCAAATTGGCATCAAAGGGTGCAGGTAATTCAAGGGAGTCATCAACCTTATTTCAACATATGATGCCAACTGCTACAGACTTTAAGACTTGGCTAATGAGAGAATTAGCCTGCATTCTCTCGAGCCCTATCAAGTTTAGATACATTTCAATAAGTATCACAACTTTGTCCTTTTCTTACCACCTGCATTAGGACACAAACTATTATCCTAAGAACAAGACTACTTAGAATTTTAAAAAAGGAGTTATTACATCATGGAATCACCAACCCGACTCTTAGTACAGCCCAGATCTGGTTATTACAGACACTAACAGTTACAGGGCATTTCCATTTATTTTATTTTACTCAATTTATATCCTGCCTTTCTTCCCCCATATCAGTCACCAAAGCGGCACCAAGGCAGCTAAAAAATTACAACATACATGATAAAAATCACATTTCAAAGCTATTAAAATCACCCTCCCAACTAAACAACTAAAAGCACAGCTAAAATGTGTACAAAAACATAAGCAAAGCAATTAAAACACTGCTCAGGAAGGAGGGATCATTGAGGGAATGCCAAATGAAACAAAAAAGTCTTCACCCTCTAGCAGATAATGACAATAGAAGGGGACCGACTAATCTCCCTGGGGAGAGAGTTCCAGAGCTTTGCTGCCACAACCAAGAAGGCCCCCTCCCTGGTTGCCACTTCACTAATCTCACAAGACAGGGACACCCGAAACAGGGTCTCCAAAGATAACAGTGGTTGGACAGGTTCATAAGGGAGTAGACAGTCCTTCAGGCATGTTGGTCCCAAGCAGAGGTCATTTCGTAGAAAAAGAGGTGCATGAGCTCATTAGCATAACTCATTTAGCATAACGTATTTGCATATGCCACACCCCCTGACATCACTGGAAGTGTGTCAGAAGGCAACACCCACTGCTCAGGCTCCACTGGACTGTTTTGGATTGCTAGCTATTGGGGGGGGGGGATGTGCATATCTGTCCTTGCAGAGGAAGGAGAGCTTGTACCTGAATAAAACTTGGTCTTAAAGGTGCCACTGGACTGTTTTGGGCTGGGGGGAGCTCTGCAACTTACCTGGCTGCTTCTTGCTCTGAGGGCTGCTGGGAGCAGGGGGTGGGGCTTGTTGCATGTGCCCGCCCCCTGGGCTCTTTACTGCCAGAGCTCCGCTTCTATGCGCCCTTTGCAGGAAATGACCCCTGGTCCCAAGCCATATAAGACTTTTCTAAGGTCCTGAATCAAAGGAGTTCCCTGGTGGAGAGGCTTGATATTCAGACTAAGAGTTCACCCTTTATTACTGTACTTCAAAAAGCACTTTAACCAGGGTTCTGAATGGGATTTAGGAGACTATCACATTTAGAAATGGCTTTTAAGTATAGATAATTTATGGTAATCTAGGCAAGTTTTTACTCAAGGTACTGAGAACTAGGTAGTATAAACATTTTTATATAAGACAATGTGCAATGATATCGTGATAATTCCTGAGCGTGCCAGTTTTTCAGTTTTGTCTAGTTTAATTAACCAAATCTACTGATAGTCCTCAATACTGTGACTATACGGAGATAGCTTTAAGCGTACGCAAACCTCCCTTTGTTTACAACATTTGTGGTTTCTATTTTCAATTTGTTTTTTTCTGCTTCTGAGATGGCAACCCCAGGATGTATGCACTTTGGTAACATACCGCACAGCAATCCGCAGCTCTCTCCATTGACTATACTAATAATTCTGCTTAACAAAAATTAAGGCAATCATATTTTTAAATTTTATGAATATGTCATATGGTATAATCTGATATACAAGTTATGAATGATGCATTTTATATTCTTAACAGTAAAATAAGCTTATGCTTAAAAGTGTCTTCATTTCTCCCTTCCTCCCAAAACAGTATAGAAACCCATCCACATCATACCTTCCAAGATTTCCAGGAAGGTTTTCTCTGTTTTTAAGAAAGAATATCCCACATTCACTATACTGGCAGAAAAACATATATAAATGTAGTTAACTGTAGAACAGAGACCCATAAGACTCCGCTGCTTTGCTTTTCCTTAGAGATCCAGCGCCACTCCCTACAATGACTGGTACAAACACCTGTTTTCTGAAGGCAGTTTTACGCACTGGGTGGGTGTGTTAACATACACAAAGGCAGGATAGCAGACTTTTCTGTCTATATTTAGTTCTGCCTGGTCAGCTGTAATTGCATAATTTCATCAGGATCTTCTGCAACGGAAATACATCCATATTCGTCACAGCAGGCATCAAAGGAAACATCTTTACAAGCCATATCCTTTTACAAACCAACACATGGTCCCATGCCACTCTCCCAATTGTTGAATTCCCCCTTTAGGAAGGGCAGGGAATTTTATTTCTTTATCAATTGCAAAGTCATTTCCCTTTACAGTTCACTGCACAACGAAGGTGGAGCTTCCTTCACAGGTGAGCAGGGAAGGGAGAAAATCATTTGTCACTAGTAACTCATCACAACTCTAGAAGTCTACTTTTGGAAGTTCAGAAAAGCAAAGCAGCAAGACTCCAAAATATTCACATCAGGCTGGCAGTACAAAACTTTATCTCGATCATGGAAAATTGTACTGCCAGCCTGATGTGAATATTTTGGAGTCTTGCTGCTTTGCTTTTCTGAACTTCCAAAAGTTCGAGGACAGCTTACACTGGCTTTCACAGACATAAAACTGATCAGATCTTTAAGTACCTCCACCCATATGTACAAATGAAGGATTATGTCCCGTTTCTAGGCAGAGCAAGGACTAAGTCTGATCCACATCCACCATCAGCCTCACGACGGCTGTGAGGATGGGGCAGGAGCTTGCTCCACCCTTCCCTCCAGTATCTGAGCACTCCACAACAGCTCTTCATAAGGCACACAGCTGTTGCAGGATGGCTCAGGCATCTTTCCCATGTGGAAGCCAGCTGGAATCCATGGTGAGCTTTTCCAGTAGAAGCATCTCCAATGGAAGCTTGTCTGTTTTCCTTCAAGCTGTTGGGTCTGAGTAGCCCTGCACAAGCTGACTTTCTCTTTAAGGAAATACTGTAGTCTCCTCATTCCTCTACCACAAGAGCTGTGTACCAGTGGACATATTATCTTCCTCATGAAGCACATGACTGCCATGGGGAAGGTTGTGAACACAGTCTAAGTGGAATGGGGTAACACAATTGAAGGAATGTTGAGGGAGGTTGGCATAGGCATGAACACAGTCTGCAGAGGCCACAGTAACAGGGAAAGGAACTGAGACAAAGTGTTATTTCAGGCAGTGATCTGTACTCTCTCATATCCCATTTTCGATATCAACTTTAGCTAAAGCATAATTGTGCTGCATATCAACCATTTTTGATTATCGGTTTAACTTTATTTTAGAGTCAAAATCTACCATAATTTAAATAGCCAATTTATGAAGATTTGAACCTCTTAGGCAGACATGCTCTGTTCCAAGTAAGAGGTCAACCAGCATTTAAAAAAAACCAACAACAAGCAGCGCACAGCTCCGCATTCAATAAAGGTGCAAAGGTTACTTTAAAAAAAGCAAGAAGCATATTTGTTAGCATCCAACAGACATAAGTTAATATTTCCTGAGAACTTTTATTCAGTACACAGAATGTCCCCCTGTCATATTAAGCTCTCACTTAAAATAGCAACAATTAAACCAGATTTCAAACGTTAGTAGCAGAAAGAGATACAAATACACAGATGCAACAGGTGGCATATGCCTCTTAAAAGAAACAGAAGAAAAAGGGGAAAATGCCAGGTGATCGGTGACGGATTCATTATACAAAGTCCCCACGCTTTTCGCCATGTAGGCTTCGTCAGGGGGAATCAGAACATTCACCTAGTGCTGTAACTGTTCACAGCAATTAAATTTAATTTCTGTGGACAGTTCCAGCACTAGGTGAATGTTCTGATTCCCCCGATGAAGCCTGCATGGCAAAATGTGTAGGGACTTTGTATAACAGACCAGACACTTACCACCTGGCATTTTTTCCTTTTTGTTCTGCTGGCACAATCCTGGGTGCAGCCCAGTTTTTCTTTATTCTTTAACTCTCTGTGGCTTTGCACAGGATTGTTTATGGACTCAGCTGTTGTTTGGCTGAAGAACTACAGTATGGAGCGATCAGTTTGCTAGGAATTGTTGACCAGAGCAGAGAACTTTCATCATATTCCTAGGAACCAAAGAGATGATGAAACCTGAGGATCAGCTTGGCACAGAAACAACAACAACAAAAATAATCATAGGTTCATTGTCCCAGGCACTGAAGCACCTGGAATTTTTCTAGCCCTGATGCGAGAACCATTTGTGCTAAATTTGATAAGATAAGGAAAATACTCCCCCTTGAGTTCTGACAATTCCGGGGGAGGGGAGCACTAAAAGGCGGGGGGAGGATTTGTTCACAAAGAGGAAGGAAATGTGCAGGATGAGATTGCACTATAGATCATATGGCACATGATCTTCCCTGTAGAAAAACAAGAAGGATGCTGGGAGGAAGAGGTGCCAACTAGGAGGGGCCTGCATCCACAGCACAATCTATAGATCAGAGGAAGAAGGGATTCTGCTGCAGAGGTCACCTGAGAGAACAATGGCTGCAAACAATACCCTGCCCCCCCCCCAAAAACAACAACAGTGAGAACCAAGGCATTTCAGAGAACCTTCTAGATCCCCCAAAAGCATACCATTTATCCCAAAATCTTTCTACGTTCAACAGAGCCCTAGCTACAAGGTCCCTGGGAAGAAACTAAAAAACATGTTGCTTACAGAGGGGAAATTGTTGTGTTTGATAGCAGAAGTCTGACTCTGTAAGAGCATTAAGTTAGACAGCAATACACCTTACAAGTTGGCACTGGACTAAACTTTGCCGTGACTTTTATTCTGCCAGAACTATATTAGCATGGAGACTGCATGTATTTTGCCCATGTAATTAACAAAGCATTTGTATAGATTTATACAGAGTTATTTCCACAGCAAAATGTTATTTTGCTTTGTAGTTATTCCATGAGCGTAAGGAAAGACATACAGCAAGGATGATCTATAATGATTAGACTCAATATTCTAGGTGGGAATCATCTTGTCCCAGATATGTGGAATGCTTTCAAGTGCTTGGCTGAATTTCTCTAAAGCAAGTACAAGCTGAATTTCTCTAAAGCAGAGTAGGTTAACTTCCCTTTATAGTGCCAAGGACTAAGGAACATAGAAAGACTTGTTTCAGTTTGCTTCAAAGATTTTTAGTTGCATTTTGGAAACCTAAGATTCCTTTTCATGAATACAGAAAGTGGAAGCAAGGTAAAACTTGTATATTCTACTCCTCATTAATCAAATTCACAGCACAAGTCCTCCAACTTAAATTTAGAGCACTTGCTGAACTAGAAGAGCACAGTTTCTCCATATCCTACCAGACTGACAAAGTTGTAAGACAGGCACAAAAACACAGTTTCAGTTAGACTCCAGCAAATACCTCTTCCTCTCATTCTCTCATACAGAGCTGCTATAAATGCAAGAAAGAATCTTAAGGCATGCTTCAGTTTCAAGGAGAAAATTGAAAATTAGTTCATGAATCAGTTTGCGGGATTGTATATAAGTTAGGTTCCAATAACAAGTTGATTTAATATTTGGTACAAAGGAAGAACTTAGAACTTCACACAGTTTCATATTTGAAATCATCCCTAGTTCTATTCTGGGTATACATCAATGGTAAAGGACATGATAACAGTTTACTATTCAAATTATCTCACACACTACAAAACGTTTATAGTTCTAAAACTTAGCAGATTCAAGTCAATGCTTAACCTTGTGCACCAAACATAAACCCAAACAAAAGATGTCTTACAATGCCATCAGCTGTCAGGCAACCACTAAGAACACCTTTTTATTCATTCTTCTGCATATGCTTGGTACATGATAGTCAAGACTTTCTCTATTCATACAGATGAGCCCCAATTTATTTAGGGAGTTATAGGGTCTAGACACCATACAAGGTACAGTTTTATCAGCACACCAGGGGATGCTACTGCATGTTCTTTAACACTGAGATACTATTTACAGTGGTGTCCCCCATCCTCAGATCATAAGGCCTGCCAAACATTATTTCCTCCAATCTTGACTGTATTTAGCTTCATGTATCTGGCACAGGTGTTATAGTAACAACATCCAAACCACATTATTCTAGGCATTCACTCTAAAACTCAGTCCATTGCAAAGGAAACACTGTGTTCTTAGAGGGTGTACAGAACTGGACCACTGTGTTAATTCAAGCATTTGGGTCATGTGTACAATCTCTTCTCCAGGATCAGGGGAAACTGATACTGGCAGATTACAACAGAATCTGACTAAACAAAACACTGATTAACTAGAACCTCTATGTTGTCACCAATGCCTCTCCCTAGAGCATCTGTCCTCTAAAAAGAGAGGTGCCAGTTGTACAATTATGGATTTTTAAAAATTCAGTAACAAAATAGACAGCATACCTGAATTATGGGAGGAGGGACAAAGCCAAGGGCTTAAATCAGGGTTGAACTGGAAGTACAGCTGTAAAGCTGGAGTGCAAAGAGAGCAGAGGGTTCCACTAAAGGAGAACTGCATTAACTTCTGTTTGAAGGTGCATTTGTAAGCATCCTCATTTACGGAGTGCCCTTTAACAGAAAGTGAGCAAAATGGAGAAGCGCTAAGCAGCCTTGAGAAAGTCAAAGTACATACTGAAATGGATTCTTATCTCTAATATCCAACCATACTTCTATGCACTGGTTTGTTCCAAGTTTGAATAGCAAGGTAATTATACAGCTATATCTTACTGATAAGTCAATTGAGACTTCTCAATAACGGTCTCTTGGAAGGTTTGCTGTCAGTCTCCATAAGCACCATCTGATCCTGTACAGGAGTAAATTCAGATTGTACATAAATTTGCATCAGATGTATAACACTGATGTTTTTCTATCTTTTCTTAACAGATTCTTACTTTTAGTTAATCAGTACTTCAAGATTGTACTTCCCTTATTCAACTGAATCTTTTTCATAGAAAAGCTATTGTCAAAATTCTAAGTGCTATTAATCGTAAACAGTTAACATCCATTTTATTTATTTAATTAATTAATATCCCGCCCTATCCCATGAGTGGGCTCAGGGTGGCTTACAACATAAAACCCCTAAACAATAAAACCATAAAACAATAGATGGCACAATTGACAGTAACAAAAACCCATGTCAGGCAGAAATAGGTACCCCAGGAAACTCCAGTGTCCAAATAGTATCCAAAGTAGCACGGCACTGGGAAAGGGCCATGAACAGGGGAGACAAGAATGGTTGAATGTCTGCCTCTTCAGCCAAAAGCCTGGCAGAACGGCTCCATTTCACGGGCCCTGGGGAACTGTAGTAAGACCCGCAGGACCCTGATCTCAAATGGGAGCACGTTCCCACTAGGTTGGGGCAAGGGCCAGGAAAGCCCTTGCCCTGGTTGAGGCTAAATGGATCTCCCTCTACTTTTGACGTACCTCTGCATTTCCTACTACAGACCTAAAACTCTTTTTTATGAAAATACCTTCTCATTGTATATTTCACAGTATGCCTTGGATTCTACAGCTTGGATTCTATCAGGCAGCTTTTCATTCCTTCCAACTCAGCAGCTGATCTTGAAGAAGAATACTAGAGAGACTACTACAAGATCATTTAATAAATTAAGATTTGTCACCCACTAATAATTTTTATAGCCCATCCTTCAGCATGGTTACTTTCTCCTTCAGTCCAAGTTGAAAGGCACATACCCCAGTTAAACTGAACTTATAAACCCCAAACATTCCAGTATCACTTTACCAATCAAGCTTACCATTTTCCACTCCTTAATAAATTTAATTTGCAGTGGTCCAACACTGCTGCAATTCAGACTGACTTGCTCAGCAGAAAACCCACAGGCCCCCAGATCTGCCACCCTATGCATTCACACATGGAGCAGGATCTTGCAGATACCATGCCACTACAGTTGCCAAGACATTTGTTGTATTCGTAATGTGAATTAACTGGGAAGGCTAGTCTGGTGACAACATGGTTTTCATTTTTAGATTATGTACATCTGTATCCTGCCCTTACTCCCAGGAACTCATAAACAACGTTTCAACTACATAGCAACTTGGTGGGTTAAGTGATTTGCCCAAGGCCATCTCCTAAACATCATAACTGATAGGAGACTTATATCTGCATTCCTCCATTTTCTAGCTATAAGTACAAAGACCTAATGCTAAGTGGCACTAAGAATTTGGTGGTCTTCTGCAAGATCTAGGATTTCTCAGGATTTACTTTGCTTCAGATGCTAATTTACTGAACAGTATAGTACATGATTTAAGGCGAACACATTTATCTGCCCTTTCCTGTCAATGCTCTTTACCCCTAGTCACTCATTTGTTAATTTAAATTTTGAGAACTGATGCAAAAATGCTTACTTGGAAGGACAAGCAACGTTCTCCTTCAGATTTACTTTCTACCAATCACATCTGTACTACCCACAAAGGAAGAATATGGTGAAGTGGTTCAAATACTTGCTTTCATCATATATTTAATTATGATGACTGAACTAACAAGCTCACAGGCTGACCCCTCATGTCATCCTGATGTATCATTTTGCATTGCAGTGCTGTAAGTCAATTTGAGATCTACAGCAGGTTGGAAAGGCTAGTAATGATGCTCTCTGCAGTCTCTAGGGAATCCACATTATACACAGCCTACATTATTTATAAAGCCTAGATAGTGCCTCCATTAGCCTTGCAGGATTACACACCAAGAGATACCACTTATACTTGACAGCAGAGGCTACTGCATTGCCAGCACAGCTTAATTCAAGCTTACTTACTCCCTAGGCTGATCTTACCTTCTGTTTACATACATTAAGCAGGAGTGCACAGAGAGATTCATTTAGCAATAGTCATCATCGTTTAAGATTCATGCCTTCACTCTGAGGAGGAGACAGATTTCACACATGCTACTCAAAGTACTTCTGAGCCTCGCTGTGTATCGGAGTGCGTGTGTGAAAGACACAAAATGCAGTTTTAAATGCACTTCTGTTCAACTCTTAACTATGGCTGTACAACAAAGTGGATTTGCAACTGCATTTGAATCTTCCTGGGCTTAATTCACTGGTGAAAAGATGCCCAGGGTAGTGCCTTTAGTCCCTGGCTCACCATTTCCCACAAGAGCTATACACACTTGGGATGGCTTTCACATTTTTAACACTTCTCCCTGCAAAGAAATGTGAGAGGAAAGCCTTGTCAGTTTCTTCAATTCTAGGAAGAAGTTTCATCTGTCCACCCGTTCCCCTACTCATGCTGTGGGGGGAGAGGAATCAGGTTTCTTCCTTGAAAGAAGGCATATATGTAAGCTGCTACTAGAGGACAAGTCAAGAAAGTGGTTTTAATTTTTAAAAAACCTCAAAGCTTTCTCATGCCTTTGTCAATTTCACTGGAGCATCCTAGGTAGGACCTTTGAAGGAAATGTTGGTGGTACATGCCTGGAAGTACCTGCATGATAACATCCAAGTATAGTCACAGGGCAGTACTGGCCACCATCTAAAGTGGGCAGGTGGGGAAAGCATCTTCTCCCATACTAGCCGGAGGGGTGTGGCATTATTAAAAGCATAACTTGAGAATGGCGGCAATGCATATGAACGGAAGTAGAGAAGCAGAGTGATAAATAAAGCATTTTAAAAATGCACAACTTCAACTGTAGAGTTTCGCCAGCATCAGTGTTATTCTCTAGAATTGACATTCTCTATGCCTATCAAAACACTCCTCAGAAGAGTCTGAGTCATCAGAACTTCAAGGATACATGTAAAAAAACACAAGTAGAAGAGAGCACTGCAGAATTTGATTACATATGGGGGAGGGGGTGAAAGGGTCGGGACTAAAGCAAGGACAAATCACTACCCTTGTAACCCAATCTGGCCTTGAACTGAAGTGATCTTATCTGGGGGAGGTGGCTAGGAAGTATTGTGAGGCTTTTTAAAAACTCTTGTGGAGACCTCGGATGCCTTCAGAACAGAAGTGTTTCCAAAAGCTCTTCAAACAGTCATGCTAATTAGAGCTGCCTGACAATTTTCAGCAGACAAGCATTGCTTCTAGCAAGGCAATAATAAATTTCAGGTCACAATTGCATGAAATATTAAAATCTATTTTCACATAGTTCTGTGACTTCCCAGCAGCCGGACAGCAGATGCTGGGAATTAGACTCTTCACTGCCAGTGAAGGGCCAGTACCTAAATAGGGATACAAGGACAAAAACAGCAGCAAATAAAGCGGGGGAAATTGGATTCTGCTTATGCAAGTGCTGTTTAAAGAGATTTCTGAATTTCTCTGACTATAACTCAAGTATACACCTGGGACATACATAAATTTAAGAATGGTCCTTCTCAGCTTCTGAACTCATTTTTAATATCCAGGAATGATATACCCTAGATTTGTAAACCCACCCCACCCCCCATCAGGAAGATGATTTTTCCACTGAGAACTTCTTTTCTGGGAGATTATAGATCGTCCTTTCAGTCAAACTCCAACTACTGATTACTACAATGAAAACACGGGGGGGGGGGGGGGAGAAAAAGAAGGGGTGCAAATTATGGTCTCCCTAGAAAGGCAACTTTCCCCCCGAGCTACAATAAGGGACCAGTTGTTTCTTCAAGCTTGAAACCACTCCTCAAATTAAAGCAGTCATTCATATTCATAACATGCTGTACTGAGAACTGCTAAGCCAGCCCACACACAGCTTCATCAACTCTCAACAATTAACAGCCATAAACTGCTATCCTGGTTTCTCATCGCAGACCCTACCAACTCCCATCAAGGGCGCAAGTATGAAGGAATCAACTATTGGGGGGAGGGGGACTTCCTATTCACTATCAATAAGCGGGCAGATCACGCCTAAAATAAATTTTCAGAAGAGCAGTTACAGTCATATCAAATGTAAATCGGGGGGGAGAGGTGGATTCTAAAGCTACGGGAATACAGCCTTAACAAAATAAGAAATCATAAAGACTTCAAAAGAGCAACTCGATGGTTTCCCTTCACTACAGAAGTGAATCCGCATTGGCCATACCCTGCCGAAAGAGGGGGGAAACCGTGGCAAGTTTTTTTTTCTTTTGGCTTGGCTCTGGACACAAAAGGGGCCAGGGCGCCTGAAGGATCCCCACACTGGCAACAAGGGCTTCTTATTTGGTTATATTTTGCGGGCCGGGAAGGGAAGGGAAGGGAAGGGAGGGGGGGCGCAAAAAGGCATACTTGACGGGGCTGTTTTCCTTCCCTCGCCGAAGAAACAAAGAACTCGGCATCCACACAAACTTTTGAAGGCAGCAACCCCACAGCTGCGTCTCCCTGACGCTCCACTGCCGCCGCCATCATGATGGGAAAAAGAAACCTCTCTCTCTCTCTCTCTCTCCCTGATTCCCAGCATGACGAGGTGCAAACGCTCCCCTGCCTGAGAAGCCCAATGACACTGCCCTTTAGC